>NW_027142486.1:597297-1142386 GCF_026170545.1 Melanerpes formicivorus | reverse complement strand
CGGGTCCAGGTTCGGGTCCGGGCGGCTGCTGCCGTAGTCCTGCCGGCCGCGCTCCTCCCCGGCCGCGCTCCTCCCCGGCCGCGCTCCTCCCCGGCCGCGCTCCTCCCCGGCCGCGCTCCTCCCCGGCCGCGCTCCTCCCCGGCCGCGCTCTCCTCCCTGCCCCCGCACGCCCCCGCAGGGCTCCTTGCCCGGCGGCGCTACCGGCTCCGTCGCCGCGGGGCTGCCTGCCAGCAGCTCCATCCCTCGGCTGCGCCCCGCGGGGGCTGCTCCCGCCCGGGGCAGAGCTCTGCCTGAGCCCAGCCGCTCCGGGCCCCCCCCGGAGAGCCAGGAGCGGAGCAGGCGGCGCCGAGCGCTGCCCGGGCTGGAGCCGGAGGAGCTGCGGCCCCCGCGGAGAAGCCTCTGGGGCGGCGCGGCCGAGGCTGTGTCCCTGCTGGCTGCGGAGCCGCTGCGGGCGGGAGGCCTCCTGCCGGGGAGGCAGCGCAGAGCTCCCCCGGGGCTGCCGCAGGGCCCCGGGGCGGCTGCAGGGCTGGGCACAGAGCCCGGGCTCGGGGCCGGCAGAGCTCTCGCTGAGAGGAGGTCCTGGAGCCGGGGGTGCCCGCAGCCCAGCTGCTGGCCCCGAGGGGCTCCTGGGGGAGCAGAGCGGCTCCTGGCAGCTGCCCCGAGGGGGAGACCCCCCCCGGAGCCGGGAGCCCAGAAGGCAATCGGCATTTTGCTCCTGTTTTAATCAGAGGTGCGGTGGGCAGGGGCTGAGCTCTGCTGGCAGCCCCGGGCAGAGCTGTGCCCGGGCAGAGAGCGAGGCCAGAGCCCAGGCGCTGCCCTGGCAGCCCCCAGCTGCCCGGCAGGCACCGAGGTCGGCAGCCAGGAGGGAGGGAGCCAGGGGCAGGCACAGCTCCATCCTGTGCACGGGGCCGGGGCTGGGGCACAAAAGGCTTTCTCCAGGCCTCGGCTGGCCCTGAGCAAGGCCCCCAGAGCCCTGCCCTGGGCACAGGCAGCCTGCAGCAGCCCCAGCCCTGCCCCAGGCCTCTCCTCAGCCCTTGAACTTGGCCAGGTGCTCCCGAGCTATGATCAGCCTCTGGATCTGGGCAGTGCCCTCATAGATCTGCCAAGGGAAGGGGCAGCAGAGTCAGCTGAGCAGCTCCCCACGGCCCAGCAGCTGCTGCCACAGCTGGGACCCTGCCCTGCACCCCCAGGCTGCAGCAGCAGCTGCAGGGCAGCAAAGGGGACAGCAGCCAGCGAGGGCTGAGGGCTGCAGGGAGCCAGGGGAAGAGCAGAGGGCAGCCAGGGGAAGAGCAGAGGGCAGCCAGGGGCAGGGCTGAGAGCAGCCAGGGGCAGGGCTGAGAGCAGCCAGGGGCAGAGCTGGGAGCAGCCAGGGGCAGAGCTGGGAGCAGCCAGGGGCAGAGCTGGGAGCAGCCAGGGGCAGAGCTGAGGGCAGCCAGGGGCAGAGCTGAGGGCAGCCAGGGGAAGAGCAGAGGGCAGCCAGGGGCAGGGCTGAGGGGCAGAGCTGAGGGCAGCCAGGGGCAGAGCTGAGGGCAGCAAGGGGCAGAGCTGAGGGCAGGGCTGAGGGGCAGCCAGTAGCAGGGCTGAGAGCAGGCAGGGGCAGGGCTGAGGGCAGGGTTGAGAGCAGCCAGGGGCAGGGCTCAGGGGCAGAGCTGAGGGCAGCCAGGGGCAGCGCAGAGAGCAGTTAGGGTTCATGGCTGAGGGGCAGCCAGGGGCAGGGCTGAGGGCAGCCAGGGGCAAGGCTGAGGGCAGCCAGGGGCAGAGCAGAGGGCAGCCAGGAGCAGAGCTTACAGCAGAGCTCAGGGCAGCCAGGGGCAGAGCAGAGGGCAGTTAGGTTCCAGGGCTCAGGGCAGCCAGGGACAAGGCTTAGGGCAGGACTGAGGGCAGCCAGGGGCAGGGCTCAGGGGCAGGGCTGAGGGCAGCCAGGGGCAGAGCTGAGAGCAGCCAGGGGAAGAGCAGAGGGCAGTTAGGTTCCAGGGCTCAGGGCAGCCAGGGACAAGGCTTAGGGCAGGACTGAGGGCAGCCAGGGGCAGGGCTCGGGGGCAGGGCTGAGGGCAGCCAGGGGCAGAGCTGAGAGCAGCCAGGGGAAGAGCAGAGGGCAGTTAGGGTGCAGGGCTGAGGGCAGGGCTGAAGGCAGCCAGGGGCAGGGCTGAGGGCAGGGCTCAGGGCAGGGCTGAGGGGCAGCCAGGGGCAGGGCTGAGGGGCAGGGCTCAGGGTCAGCCAGGGGCAGGGCTGAGGGCAGCCAGGGGCAGAGCAGAGGGCAGTTAGGGCTCAGGGGCAGGGCTGAGGGCAGGGCTGAGGGGCAGCCAGGGGCAGGGCTGAGGGCAGGGCTGAGGGCAGGGCTGAGGGGCAGTCTGTCTCCCCCGGCTGTGCCAGGCAGCCTCCCCTGCAGGTCCCCTGCTGCCCTGCACTCACCTGGTAGATTTTGGCATCTCTCATCAGCTTCTCCACAGGGTACTCAGTGTTGAAGCCATTGCCCCCAAAGATCTGCACCGCGTCTGCAGCCACCTGGTTGGCCACGTCGCCGGCGAAGGCCTTGGCGATGGAGGCCTGGAAGGTGTTCCTGCGGCCGGCGTCCACCTCCCAGGCAGCTCTCTGGTAGGCCAAGCGAGCCAGCTCCACCTTCATGGCCATCTCAGCCAGCAGGAAGGACACTGCCTGGTGCTGCCACAGGGACACCCAACCCCCTGAGCGCCCAGCCCGGGGCCTGGCCCAGCACAGCACAGCAGAGGCTGCTCCGGGGCTGCTTCTGTGCCTGGGCTGCACTGAGCCCTGCAGGGCTGGCAGCAGGCTCTGGGCTGCACTGAGCTCTGCAGGGCTGGCAGCAGGCTCTGGGCTGCACTGAGCCCTGCAGGGCTGGCAGCAGGCTCTGGGCTGCACTGAGCCCTGCAGGGCTGGCAGCAGGCTCTGGGCTGCACTGAGCTCTGCAGGGCTGGCAGCAGGCTCTGGGCTGCACTGAGCCCTGCAGGGCTGGCAGCAGGCTCTGGGCTGCACTGAGCCCTGCAGGGCTGGCAGCAGGCTCTGGGCTGCACTGAGCTCTGCAGGGCTGGCAGCAGGCTCTGGGCTGCCAGGAGCTGAGCCCTGCAGGGCTGGCAGCAGGCTCTGGGCTGCACTGAGCCCTGCAGGGCTGGCAGCAGGCTCTGGGCTGCACTGAGCCCTGCAGGGCTGGCAGCAGGCTCTGGGCTGCACTGAGCCCTGCAGGGCTGGCAGCAGGCTCTGGGCTGCACTGAGCCCTGCAGGGCTGGCAGCAGGCTCTGGGCTGCACTGAGCTCTGCAGGGCTGGCAGCAGGCTCTGGGCTGCACTGAGCCCTGCAGGGCTGGCAGCAGGCTCTGGGCTGCCAGGGGCTGAGCTCTGCAGCACAGGAATGCAGCCTGGGATGCTGCAGCTGAGCTTTGGTGCTCTGGGCTCTGGCTCTCTGCTGGCTCCTGGGGGGCAGAAGGCTCCCAGGAGACCTGAGTGTGGCCTTGCAGGGTCTGCAGGGGGCTACAGAGAGCTGGGGAGGGACTGCTTGGGATGCCAGGGAGGGATGGGAGTTGGGGGGGGATGGACCCCCGGTGGAGCAGGGCAGGTGTGGGTTGGAGAGGAGGGAGAAGCTCTTCCCCATCGGGGGCAGGCAGTGGCAGGGGGGGGCCCAGGGGGGCTGCTGGAAGCTCTCCAGGCCAGGCTGGATGTGGCTCTGGGCAGCCTGCTGCAGGGGGAAGCGAGCCTGCCCCTGGCAGGGGGTCGGCACCGGGTGGTCCTTGAGGGCCCTGCCCTGGCAGTGCCCTGAGCCCATGAGCGCTGCCCCTGCCCCCCTCAGGGCTGTGCCCGGTCCTGGGGCTCGCTGGCTCTGGGCTGCTCTGCCCCCCAGAGGCTTCTGCCCCCCGCAGACCTCTCCTGGCTGCAGCTGAAGAGCTCAGCCCTGCCCTGGCAGCCTCGGGGCCTGGCCCGGGGCCGGCTCTGAGCCTGGCTGCGAGCAGCAGGGGCCAGAGGAGCAGCCCAGGAGCTGCTGCAGCGCTGCCTCGGCCCAGCCGGGGCCCAGCTGTGCCCCGGGGCAGCCCGGCAGGGGCAGAGCTGTGCCAGAGCTGCCTGCTGAGCGCCAGGGCACAGCCGGGGGGGGCTCCCTGCTGGCACAGCTGGCAGAAGGCAGCCCCTGGCCCCCTGCCCCTGCAGGCTCTGCTCTCACCTCCACCAGCAGCTTCCCGAAGGTTTTCCTCTCCAGAGCATATTTGGTGGCTTCGTCCAGCGCCCTCCGAGCCAAGCCCACGGCCCCGGCTGCCACCTGCAGGGGCAGGGCAGAGCCTCAGCGCCGGACAGCGCCCCCGGGAGGGCGCCCCCGGGAGAGCACCTCCGGGAGAGCACCACGGGCACAGCTCCCCCCCGGGCACAGCTCCCCCCGGGCACAGCTCCCCCCCCCCGGCACAGCTCCCCCCCGGCACAGCTCCCCCCGGGGCACAGCTCCCCCCCTGGGCACAGCTCCCCCCCCGGGCACAGCTCCCCATTGGGCACAGCTCCCCATTGGGCACAGCTCCCCCCGGGCACAGCTCCCCCCGGGCACAGCTCCCCATTGGGCACAGCTCCCCCCCCGGGCACAGCTCCCCCCTGGCACAGCTCCCCCCCCTGGCACAGCTCCCCCCGGGCACAGCTCCCCCCTGGCACAGCTCCCCCCTGGCACAGCTCCCCCCGGGCACAGCTCCCCCCCTGGCACAGCTCCCCCCGGGCACAGCTCCCCCCGGGCACAGCTCCCTCCTGGCACAGCTCCCCCCGGGCACAGCTCCCCCCCGGGCACAGCTCCCCATTGGGCACAGCTCCCCCCAGGCACAGCTCCCCCCGGGCACAGCTCCCCCCTGGCACAGCTGCCCCGGGGCCGTGCCTGGCACCCACCGGCGGCCTGGTCTTGTCGAAGGCTGCCATGGCGATTTTGAAGCCTGCTCCCTCTGCTCTCAGGACGTTCTCCTGGGGCACTCTCACATCCTCAAAGACGATGCCCCTGGTGTCCGAGCAGCGCTGGCCCATGTTCAGCTCCTGCGGGGGGCAGGGGGCGGAGGGGCAGCTCCCTGGGGGCTGCCGAGGGGCAGCAGGGTGCCAGCGCCTCAGCTGCCCCCGGGCACCAGCCCTGAGCTCTCTGGGCTGCTCTCTGCCCCAGGGCTTCGCTTCCAGCTCCGATTCCCTGCCCGGCCCCAGCTCTGCCTTGCCCCAGCCCGCCCCGGGGCCGGGCAGGATCCTTCCCCTGCCTGGGGCTCAGCCCCGGGGCGCTGCCCGGCTGGGCTCTGTGCTGGGGCTGGCAGAGGCAGGGCAGAGCCCCCCGGGGCGGGCGGCAGGGAGCTGCAGCTGTGCCCACGGCAGGGCGGGAGGGAGATGGGCAGCGGCCGCCCAGGGCCCTGCCTGCTGCCCGGGGCTGAGCTTCGGCTGCCACCCAGCTGCTGCTCCCCTGCCCGCCCTGGCACGGCCCCAGCCCTGTGCCCCCCGAGGCCTCCTCCCTGGGCAGGAGCAGCTGAGGGCACAGCGCTCGGGGGGCTGTGGCTGCAGCTCTGCCCCTCGCTGCTGGCACCGCTCGGGGCTCCGAGGCGCTCTGGCAGCGGTGCCAGGCCGGCTGCCCTCGGCTCCTGCGGAGGGATCCCTGCCCTGTGCCCAGCCGAGGCTCCCGAGGGAGCCTCCTGCCTGCTGCCCCTGCGCTGGGCAGTGCCAAGCTCCCTGCGGGCGGGCAGGGGCCGCGGGCGCTGCCCCGAGGCCTCTCCTCTCAGGGCAGCTGGGGGCTGCCTGGGTGAGGAGCCCAGAGAGGCTCCTGGGCTGGCAGGGCAGGGCCTGCTCCTCACCTTCCTGCCAACCTGGATGCCAGGGCTGTTGGCCTCCACGATGAAGCCGGTGAAGGCTTTGCCCGCAGGAGCTTTGGGGTCCGGGTGGGTGCGAGCCAGCAGGAAGTACCTGGGGGGAAGCAGAGGGCAGGGGGCAGCAGCTCCCCAGCCAGAGGCTGCTCCAGCCGAGGCTCCAGGCAGGCTGTGCCTGAGGGAGCAGCCCTGGGCCCTGGCCCCAGCGCTGCAGGGCAGTGCCAGTGCAGCCCTCCCTGCAGGAGCCCAGAGCTGCTGCAGCTCCCTGGCAGCGGCAGCCAAGGCTCTGCCCCCCGCAGCTGTGCCAAGGCTGCAGCCTGCAGCTGGCTCCAGGGGCAGCGAAGGAAGCTGCGGAGAGCAGAGAGGCTCCAGGGGCCACTGGGGACCTGCTGGCAGCCTCCTGCCTGCACGGCTCTGGGGCTGAGCCCAAGGGGGGAGGATTTGCTGTGGCTCCAGCGGCGCCCAGGGGCACCAGGGAGGTCCTCTGGTGGCTCTGCCTGGGCCCAGGCCATGGCAGGGGCAGGAAAAGCAGCTGGAGGTTGGGAAGGTGGAAACCTTTTCCCCTTGGCTGGCAAAGAAGGAAGGAGCTGGGGAGGAGCAAGGGCTGGGAGGTGGAGGAGCAGGCTCGGGCTGGCAGCAGGAGCAGCTCAGCTCAGCGCCCACAGCCCCCAGGCCAGGCCAGGGGCTGGGCAGAGCCTCCTGAGCTCGGTGCAGGAGCTCTCAGCGCTGCTGCCCTGCCCTGAGGAGCGAGAGAAGTGCCTGGGGCCGGCAGCAGCAGCCCCTGAGAGCCTCTGCCGGCTGCAGATGGCAGCTCCCGGCCCAGGTCCCCCTGCAGGCGGCGCCGAGCTGGGTGCTGGCTGCAGGCTGCTGGGGCCCCGGGGCCGTGGCAGAGGCTGCCAGGGCCAGCAGGCTGTGCCTCGGGGCCAGAGCTGGGTGCCCAGCAGGCACAGGGCAGAAGCCTACACACCAGTTGGCTTTGCCCCCGTTGGTGATCCACATCTTCTGCCCATTGATGATGTATTCATCGCCCTTCTTCTCAGCCCTGGTCTGGATGCCAGCCACGTCAGAGCCTGCCCCGGGCTCTGTCACACAGTAGGCCTGGGGGAGAGGCAGAGCAGAAGCCTCAGCAGCAGAGGCTGAGCTGGGGCAGCCCCCAGCCGCTGCAGCAGCCCCGGGCTGGGCTGGCACAGCCTGCACTCCAGTGCCTGCAGGAGCCCCAGGGGCTGCAGCAGGAGCCCCAGCAGCTGCCTGGGCGAGGATCCGGCCCCGGGGGGGTCACTGCCCTCAGAAATCCGCAGGGATGCTGAGAATTGGCTCTGGGAGCCGACCAGGAGCAGCCTGCAGCTTGTCCCGGGCCCCGGGCTGGGAGCTGAGCAGCTGCAAGCCTGGCAGCAGCAGCCCGGGGGAGGCTCTGGGGGCTCCCTGCTCTGCCCCCGAGGAGCCTCAGCTGGGCAGCTCCGCAGGCCCTGCCCAGGGCTCTCTGCTCCCTGCTGGCTCCCAGGCAGCCCCGGGGGAAGGGTTGGGCCCCAGCCCTGCAGCTCTGTGCCCCTCGGGGCCGGGGCTGGGCCGGGGCCATCCCTGCAGCGCTGTGGGAGGGGGGCAGCAGAGGCTCTGCCCTGCAGGAGGGGCTCAGGGCGGCTGCAAGCAGCCACTCAGCATCCCCTGCCTGTGGCCTCGGGGCCGGCAGCGGCCAGGGGCAGGCTGCAGGGCTCTGGGCTGTACTCACACACATCAGAGGCTCCTCTGTCATCCTGCCCAGGTACTTCTGCTGCTGCTGCTGGTTGCCTGCAATGATCACTGGCATTTGCTGCAAGGGAACACTCAGAGCATGAACCCAGCTCGGGCAGGGGCCCAGGAGGTGGTGGGGGGGAGGCAGGAGCAGGCAGCACTCACCCCCAGGGAGTTGGCCTCGATGGCAGTCTGGACCCCAGTGCAGCCATAAGCCAGCTCCTCGGTGATCATGCAAGCATCAAAGGTGCCCAGGCCCAGCCCCCCTGCAGGGGAAGGGTGGCACCGACTGAGGGCAGCCCCCAGGGGAGCCCTCTGAGTGCCCCCAGACCCTGAGTGCCCCCAGCCCCTCAAGAGCCTCCCAGCCCCTCAAGAGCCTCCCAGCCCCTCTGAGTGCCCCCCAGACCCTGAGTGCCCCCAGCCACTCTGAGTGCCCCCCAGCCCCCTGAGTGTCCCCAAGCCCGTTGGATGCCCTCCAGCCCCTCTGAGTGCCCCCAGCCCCCTGAGTGCCCCCCAGCCCCTGAGTGCCCCCCCAACCCCCCTGGGTGCCCTCCAACCCCCTGAGTGCCCCCAGCCCCCTGAGTGCCCCCCAGCCCTTCTGAGTGCCCCCAAGCCCCCTGGCTGCCCTCCAACCCCCTGAGTGCCCCCCAACCCCCTGAGTGCCCCCAGCCCCCTGGGTGCCCCCAGCCAGGAGTGCTCCACAGCAGAGGGTCACAGAGTGCTGAGCTTGGGAGGGATCTCCAGAGCCTCCCCAGGGGCACCCAGGGCAGGGCTGCCAGGGCCACATCCGGGGGGGGCTGGGGAGGCTCCAGGGCAGGAGGCTCCACAGCCTCACACCACAGAGGTTTCTCCTCCTGCCCAGGTGGCAGCTCCTGGGCTCCAGCTTGGCCTCCCTGCCCCCTGCCCTCTCCCTGGGCACCACCAGACAGAGCCTGGCCCCTTCCTCTTGCCCCCCACCCCTCAGCCCTCTCCTCCCCAGACTCCACAGCCCCAAGGGCTCTCAGCCCTCCAGGCCCCCCCAGCATCTCCCCAGCCCCTGCTGGGCTCTCTCCAGCAGCAGCTTCCCCCTGCAGGGCCTGGCCCCTGCCTGCCCCCAGCCAGCCCCAGCCCAGCTGGCTGCAGAGAGCTGTGCCAGGGCCAGAGGGGCTGCCAGGGGGCACAGCGTGGCAGGGACGCAGCCCTGGGCTCTGGGCAGCCCCTGCAGAGCCCCTGGGGGGCAGAGGAAGGGCCCCAGGGGTTTGCTCACCACAGCTCTCTGGGATGTGAGTGTTCATCAGGCCAAGCTCCCAGGCTCGTTTGATGAGGGGCACAGGGTACTGGCAGAGAGAGGGCAGGGCAGGCAGCACTCAGCACGGGGCACAGCCTGCCCGTGCCAGGGGCAGCTGGGGGCTGCTCTGTGCCCCCCAGGGCTGCTCTGTGCCCCCTGCAGGCAGCTTTACCTCCCCAGTCCTGTCGTACTCAGCAGCCACAGGAATGATCTCCTCCAGGGCAAACTTCCGAGCCGTGGCCTGGAACTCCTTCTGCTCCTCACTCAGCTCTGCCAGGCCAGCCCCGGGCACAGCACAGTCACCAGGGCTGCCAGCCCAGCAGGCAGGGCCCAGCCCAGCAGGCAGAGCGGCTCAGCCGCCCCTGGCTGCCCGCAGAAAGCCTCCTCAGAGCCCTCCCCGACCCCCCCCGGGGGCCCCCCCAGAGCAGGGCAGCGGAGCGGGGCAGTGCCAGGGCAGCTGCGCCGCAGTGCCCCACGCCAGGAGCCGCTGCCCGGCGGAGGGGAGGGCAGCAGGAGCTGGGGGGCAGAGCGCTGCTGCCGCTGCTGTGCCCGTTCCGGCCGCTCAGCTCCAGCGCCTGGCTGTGCCCCGCGGCGGCTGCAGCGCCCCCTGCAGCGGCCCAGGGGCAGGGCAACCTCTGCCTGCCCTGGCCCCGTGCCCAAGCCCGGCTCAGGCCGCAGGCAGCCACCGCAGCGCTGCAAGAGCCAAGCTGGGGACAGCTCCCGCGGGCGGCTCTGGCAGCCCAGCAGCTCCAGCCGGAGCCTGGCCGAGGGCAGGAGCAGCTCCCCCAGAGCCCCCCCCCCGGGCCTGGCTGCCCTGAGCCGGCAGGGAAGGACTTTGGGGCTCCCAAAGCTGGGAGAGCAGCAGAGAAAGCTGCCCGGAGCCGAGGCCTGCCCTGGGCACTGCCAGGGAGCTGCAGCACAGCTGAGCTCTGTCCCTGCCCCTTGCCCACCCTCAGCACTCACCGAAGCTGAAGCCAGCCCCAGCTGTGCTGCTGTGCACATCTGGAGCAGCTCTGCTGGTCAGGGATCTCCATCCTTGCCCTGCCACAGCTCGCAGCACCTGCTGGGGACAGCAGAGCCGGGGGGGGGGTCAGAGGCTGGGGGAGAGCAGAGCCGGGGGGGGGGTCAGAGGCTGGGGGAGAGCAGAGCCTGGAGGGGTCAGAGGCTGGGGGAGAGCAGAGCCGGGGGGGTCAGAGGCTGGGGGAGAACAGAGCCGGGGGGGGTCAGAGGCTGGGGGAGAACAGAGCCTGGAGGGGTCAGAGGCTGGGGGAGAGCAGAGCCGGGGGGGGTCAGAGGCTGGGGGAGAACAGAGCCGGGGGGGTCAGAGGCTGGGGGAGAGCAGAGCCGGGGGGGGTCAGAGGCTGGGGGAGAACAGAGCCGGGGGGGGGTCAGAGGCTGGGGGAGAGCAGAGCCGGGGGGGGGTCAGAGGCTGGGGGAGAGCAGAGCCGGGGGGGGTCAGAGGCTGGGGGAGAGCAGAGCCTGGAGGGGTCAGAGGCTGGGGAGAGCAGAGCCGGGGGGGGTCAGAGGCTGGGGGAGAGCAGAGCCGGGGGGGGTCAGAGGCTGGGGGAGAACAGAGCCTGGGGGGGGTCAGAGGCTGGGGGAGAGCAGAGCCTGGAGGGGTCAGAGGCTGGGGAGAGCAGAGCCTGGAGGGGTCAGAGGCTGGGGAGAGCAGAGCCGGGGGGGGTCAGAGGCTGGGGAGAGCAGAGCCGGGGGGGGGGGGTCAGAGGCTGGGGGGAGAGCAGAGCCGGGGGGGGGGGGGTCAGAGGCTGGGGGAGAGCAGAGCCGGGGGGGGGTCAGAGGCTGGGGGAGAGCAGAGCCGGGGGGGGGTCAGAGGCTGGGGGACAGCAGAGCCGGGGGGGGGGGGTCAGAGGCTGGGGGAGAGCAGAACTGGGGGGGTCAGAGCTCGCAAGGAGCTCCTGGCCTGGCTGCAGTAGGGAGGCACAGGGGGGAAGGAGCAGGGCAGGAAAGGGTCAGCAGAGGAGGACAAGGGATTGGTAGAGCAGCCTGGGGGCACTGAGGGGGGCAGAATGGGCACAGCTTGGGGGCACTGAGGGGGCAGAGATGGGCACAGCCCGGGGGCACTCAGGGAGCAGAGATAGGCACAGCCTAGGGCCACTTAGGGGGCAGGGATGGGCACAGCCTGGGGGCACTCAGGTGGCAGGATGGGCACAGGCTGGGGGCACTCAGGGGCCAGGGATGGGCACAGGCTGGGGGCACTCAGGTGGCAGGATGGGCACAGGCTGGGGGCACTCAGGGGCCAGGGATGGGCACAGCACGGGGGCACTCAGGTGGCAGGATGGGCACAGGCTGGGGGCACTCAGGGGGCAGGATGGGCACAGGCTGGGGGCACTCAGGGAGCAGAATGGGCACAGGCTGGGGGCACTCAGGGGGCAGAATGGGCACAGGCTGGGGGCACTCAGGTGGCAGGATGGGCACAGCCCGGGGGCATTCAGGGGGCAGAATGGGCACAGGCTGGGGGCACTCAGGGGGCAGGGATGGGCACAGGCTGGGGGCACTCAGGGGGCAGGATGGGCACAGGCTGGGGGCACTCAGGGGGCAGGGATGGGCACAGGCTGGGGGCACTCACGGGGCAGGGATGGGCACAGGCTGGGGGCACTCAGGGGGCAGGATGGGCACAGCCTAGGGACACTCAGGGAGCAGAATGGGCACAGGCTGGGGGCACTCACGGGGCAGGGATGGGCACAGGCTGGGGGCACTCAGGGGGCAGGGATGGGCACAGGCTGGGGGCACTCAGGGGGCAGGATGGGCACAGGCTGGGGGCACTCAGGAGGCAGGGATGGGCACAGGCTGGGGGCACTCAGGGGGCAGGATGGGCACAGGCTGGGGGCACTCAGGGGGCAGGATGGGCACAGCCTGGAACCAAGGGGCAAGGAACAAATTCCTGCCGTGGAGGGGCAGAGCTCAGCCGCCAGGAGCCGCTGGAGGCTTTCCAGCCCTGCCTGGACTTTGTGCTCCCCTGGGAGCTGCTCTGGGGGCGCGGCTCTGGTCCCCTGCAGCCCCCCCCCAGCCTGACCCTGGTTGGGTTTGTGCCAGGGTGGGAATGGCAAGACCCAAACCTGGGCACTGTGCAGGAACTGCTGCTGCCCCGAGCTGCCCAAAGCCCTTCCAGAGCAGCCAGAGACTGAAAAGGGTCCTGGAGGTGCGACCCACAACTGCCCTGGGGGCTCTGCTGTTGCCCTGGGGGCCAGAAACCTGCCCTGGGGGCCAGAAACCTGCCCTGGGGACTCTGCTGTTGCCCTGGGGGACAGAGACCTGCCCTGGGGGCTCTGCTATTGCCCTGGGGGACAGAGACCTGCCCTGGGGGCTCTGCTGTTGCCCTGGGGGACAGAGACCTGCCCTGGTGGCTCTGCTGTTGCCCTGGGGGACAGAGACCTGCCCTGGGGGCTCTGCTGTTGCCCTGGGGGCTCTGCTATTGCCCTGGGGGCACAGAACTGCCCTGGGGGCTCTGCTATTGCCCTGGGGGACAGAGACCTGCCCTGGGGGGCTCTGCTGTTGCCCTGGGGGACAGAAACCTGCCCTGGGGGTTCTGCTATTGCCCTGGGGGACAGAGACCTGCCCTGGGGGCTCTGCTGTTGCCCTGGGGCACAGAGACCTTCCCTGGGGGCTCTGCTGTTGCCCTGGGGGACAGAAACCTGCCCTGGGGGCTCTGCTATTGCCCTGGGGGACAGAGACCTGCCCTGGGGGCTCTGCTGTTGCCCTGGGGGACAGAAACCTTCCCTGGGGGCTCTGCTGTTGCCCTGGGGGACAGAAACCTGCCCTGGGGGCTCTGCTATTGCCCTGGGGGCTCTGCTATTGCCCTGGGGGACAGAGACCTGCCCTGGGGGCTCTGCTGTTGCCCTGGGGGACAGAGACCTGCCCTGGGGGCTCTGCTGTTGCCCTGGGGGACAGAGACCTGCCCTGGGGGCTCTGCTGTTGCCCTGGGGGACAGAGACCTGCCCTGGGGGCTCTGCTGTTGCCCTGGGGGCTCTGCTGCTGTCGAAGCCTTCTGGGCTCGCAGCTGGCGGCGCTCGGCCGGACCCCGACTCCGGCAGCCACGGCGAGACCCTCCCCAGCCCTGCCTCGGCGGCACCGGGGGCAGCACCGGGGGCAGCACCGGGATCATCCCAAAACCTCCTGCGACCCTTCCCGTCCCGTCCGCCCCCCAGTCCCCGGGGATCTCCTCGGCCTCACCCGGCCGGCTCCGAACGCTGCCATCCCGGGGAGGCTCTCGGCAGTGCCCTGCCGGCACCGGGGTGGTGCCAGGGGCGGGTCCCGGTCCCGCCCGCTCCGCCCGGCCCTGGCTCTCTGCCTGCCGCCGCTCCGCGATGCTCTGCTCCCCGCTGTCCCCCGCCGGGCCGCTCCGAGCTGCCCCCGGAGCCTTCTCCCCCTGCGGGCTGCGCAGCCCCAGCGCCGCCAGCCTGGCTCTGCCCTCTCAGCGTCTCGGCCGCCGCTGCGCCGTGTCCCGGTGCCGGGCAGTGAGCGGCGCCACCGCCTCCCCCGGTCCCGGTCCCGCTCCCCCTGCGGCCGCCCAGCTCCCTGGGGGTGCTCCCCGGGCTGCCGTCGCCCCCTGCTGGCTCCAGCGCTGAAGTTCTCCTCCAGGCTCTCTCCAGCGCTTCTGCACCCAGCCTGGATCGGCGCTTGGGGAGGCTCTGCCCCAGCTGATGGCGCCGGGGGGGCTTGAGGAGCAGCCTCGGTGCCCAGCAGGGGACTGAGATGTCCGGGGGGAGACCCAAGCCCTCCTGGGGTCCCCTGCTCAGCATCAGCCCCCTGCCTCGGGGCTGGAACCCCCAGGTTGAGAAGCCCAAAGGTCCACAGGAAGCCCTGGAGGAATGGTCCAGGGTGTGAGGGCAGAGCCCAGAGACCAGCTGGGTCCCTCCCCCCGGGGCGTGGGAGAAGCCAAAAGGATGGATTTGGAGCCAAAAGTGGAGAAGACCAAATACATTGGGGCAGAAAAGCTGAGCCTGAGGGACTCAAGCACCAGGAGGGGACCCAGGAGGGACCCAGACAGCCAGAGGGGTCCCAAGCATCAGGAGGACCTAGGGGACCCCAAACACGAGGAGGGCACGTGGCAGAGGACCCCAAGCATCACCAGGGGACCCAGGTGCCCAGGAAGGAACCCAGGGGTCCAGGAAGGGTCCCAAGCACCAGGAGGTCATCCAGGGGTCCAGGAGGTCATCCAGGGGTCCAGGAGGGACCCAGACTTCTGGAGGGGTCCCAGGAATGCAGGAGGGCACCCAGGCGTCCAGGAGGGCACCCAGGCGTCCAGGAGGGCACCCAGGCGTCCAGGAGGACCCAGCTGTGCATGAGGGGATCCCATGCATCACGAGGGCACCCAGGTGGGAGCCCAGGCGTCAGAAAGGCACTCAGAGGAGTCCAGGAGAGCGCCCAGGCCTCAGGAGGGTGCCCAGGCCCAGCTCAGGTGGTGCTGAGCAGGCGGCGCTTGGGGGCGGTGGCAGTGTAGGGGTGCCAGCGCCACTCGACGTCGGCAGCGTCGCCCTGCTCCAGCGTGCCCAGGCGGATCAGGTAGGCTGTGGGGACAAGTGGGGACACGTTGGGGACATGTTGGGGACACAGGGGGCGGGGTGGGGGCGGGGGTGGGGGCGCAGGGGGGCAGCTGGGGGCACACTCACGGCGCAGCTGGAACCGGGGTCCGACCCTCCTCCAGCTCCACCGTCCTGCCCCGGCGCTTGTAGACGTGGTTCCTGCAGGGGGGGGGGGGGGTCAGTCGTTGGGGGGGGGATCCCCAGGGATGTCCCCCCCCGTGTCCCCCTGCCCCCCTGCCCCAGCCCCCTCCCCCACCTGACCAAGATGACGTCGTCCTGGTTGGCGAAGGTGACGACGCGGCGGCTGTCCGGGCGGGGCACCGGGAAGAGATGCTTCAGGATGGTCCCAACCTGGGCAGGGCACAGCAGCAGCTCAGCCCCACCCCGGCCCCACCCCCCGGCGTCCCCAGCACCCCCCAACACCCCCCCCACACACCCTCACTGGGCCCCCCCCCCCCCACCCCAAAGTCCCCAGCCCCGGCCCCCTCGCCATCCCAACCTGCTCCCACCCGCCCCCCCCGGCTGTACCCACGCCCCCAGAGCCCCCCTGCCCCTTACCCTTCGGCCCAGGGGGGAGTCCAGGTGGAGCAGCAGCAGGTGGGGGGCGGCCAGGGGAGCCCCCCCCAGGCCCCCAACCTCCTGCCGCAGGATGACGCCGCTGAGGGTGAAGTGGGCGGTGGGGCCGTGGGGCAGGTGGCACAGCAGCAGCCCGTCTGGGGCGGGGCAGGGGGTCAGCAGGCAGCCCCCAGGAGCCAGCCCCCTCCCTCATTATGCAAGCCCCTCCCTCGTTAGCATCAGCCCTTCATTACTCCGTTAGCCACACCCTTCTCCCATCATCCCCGCCTGGGTCATTAGCCCCACCCCTTTGATAAGCCACACCCTGGCTGTTAAGCCTATCCCCCTCATCAGCCCCACCCCTCTGTTAATCCTACCTCCATTAGCCCCACCCTTTTGTCACCCACACCCCTCCACCAGCCCCACCCATTAGCCCTCCCCTTCGTTGACCCCACCCCTTTATTGACCCCACCTCTCCACTAGCCCCACCCCTCCACTAGCCCCACCTCTTCATTGACCCCACCCCTCCACTAGCCCCACCCCTTCATTTGACCCCACCCCTCCACCAGCCCCACCCCTTCATTGACCCCACCCCTCCACCAGCCCCACCCCTTCATTGACCCCACCCCTCCCACCAGCCCACCCATTAGCCCCCTCCCCTTCGTTGACCCCACCCCTTTATTGACCCCACCTCTCCACTAGCCCCACCCCCTCCACTGGCCCCGCCCCTCCACCAGCCCCACCCATTAGCCCCAACCCTCCAACAGCCCCACCCCTCCAACAGCCCACCCATTAGCCCCTCCCCTTCGTTGACCCCACCCCTTTATTGACCCCACCTCTCCACTAGCCCCACCCCTCCACTAGCCCCACCCCTTCATTGACCCCACCCCTCCACTAGCCCCACCCCTTCATTGACCCCACCCCTCCACCAGCCCCACCCATTAGCCCCACCCCTCCAACAGCCCCACCCATTAGCCCCTCCCCTTCGTTGACCCCACCCCTTTATTGACCCCACCTCTCCACTAGCCCCACCCCTCCACTAGCCCCACCCCTTTATTGACCCCACCCCTCCACTAGCCGTGCCTGTTAGCCCCATCTATTGGCCCCACCCTATTAATTAGCCCCACCCCAGTTAACCCCACCCCCTCCACTGGCCCCACGCAGGGCCATACGGCCCCCCAGGGTGTGTCCCCTCCTCCCCCCAGAGTGTTCCCTCTGTCCCCAGAGGGGAAGGAGCCCTGGGGGTGGGGGCAGGGAGAGGCACAGGAGGAGACAATGCAGGGTGGGGGAGATGGGGCCTGGAAGGGCCAGGGGGGCACGGGAGGGTGGGGGGGACCACGGGGGGCCACGGCCCCCGGGGCTCACCGGGGGTTGCCGCGGGGTCTCGTGCACCACCAGCAGGTCGCTGACCCCCGCGGCCTGGCAGGCCCCGACCAGGGCCCCCAGCTCCCGCCCGGCCGCGGTTCATGCGCCGGGCACCCGGCACCAGCAGGCACAGCTCCTGTGGGCACCCAGCCTGGCACCGCGCCCCGCACCGCCCGGCGACGCCGACCACACCCGACCCCGCCCGGGGATGCAGACCACACCTGACCCTGCCAGGGACGCCGACCACACCCCGACCCTGCCCAGGGACACCGACCACACACTGACCCCGCCCCGGGTTGCAGACCACACCCGACCCCACCTGGGGACACTGACCACACCCGACCCCGCCCGGGGACACCGACCACAACCCGACCCCCACCCGGGGATGCAGACCACACCTGACCCTGCCCAGGGACGCCGACCACACCTGACCCTGCCCAGGGACACTGACCACACCTGACACCGCCCAGGGACACTGACCACCACCCGACCCTGCCCGGGGACACCGACCACACCCAACCCCACCCAGGGACACCGACCACACCTGACCCCACCTGAGGACACTGACCACACCCGACCCATCCCATGGACACCGACCACACCGACCCCACCCCAGGGTCGCAGACCACACCCGACCCCACCCAGGGTCGCAGACCACACCTGACCCCGCCCGGGGACACCGACCACACCCGACCCCACCCCGGGTTGCAGACCACACCCGACCCCACCCGGGGACACTGACCACACCTGACCCCACCCAGGGACACTGACCACACCTGACCCCCACCCGGGGACACAGACCACACCCGACCCCACCCGACTCCACCTGGGCACATCAACCACACCTAACCCCACCCTGGGGACACCAACCACACCCAACCCCGCCCAGGGACACCTACCACACCCCAACCCCGCCCGGGGACACCAACCCCACCCAACCCCCCTGGTGACCCCCGAGCCCCTCCCACCAGCCCCACCCACCTTGGCAAAGAGGCGGAGCCGCGAGCTGGGCTCCCGGGGAGGTGGTCACCATCACCTGGGGGGCTCCAGGCCTGCCCAGCGGTACTCATCGTCCTGGCTGCCTGTGCCATCTGCAGAGGGCACAGCACGGGAGGCTCGCAGCCCGCTCTGGGGCTGCTTGGGCCTGCTCTGGGGCTTCTCAAGGCCCTCTGAAGGGGGCAGCAGTTTGGGGGAAAATACAGGCAAATTCAGGAGATTTTAGGGGAAGAAGTTTGGTGCCCATTTTGGCCTAAGGCTGAGCCAATGTGATGCCCATTTTGGGCTAAAGCTGAGCAATGTGATGCCCATTTTGGGCTAAAGCTGAGCCAATTTGATGCCCATTTTGGGCTAAAGCTGAGCCAATGTGATGCCCATTTTGGGCTAAAGCTGAGCCAATGTGATGCCCATTTTGGGCTAAAGCTGAGCCCATTTAATGCCCATTTTGGGCTAAAGCTGAGCCAGTTTGCTGCCCATTTTGGGCTAAAGCTGAGCCAATGTGATGCCCATTTTGGGCTAAAGCTGAGCCAATGTGATGCCCATTTTGGGCTAAAGCTGAGCCCAATTCAATGCCCATTTTGGGCCCAATCTGTTCCCACTTAGAAGCCAAATTTCAGCTCCTTTTTTGGGGAGAAAAAGCCAAAACTCCACTTTCATTTTGATGGGTTTTGGGGCAGAGCTTTGTCCTGTTTTGGGCTAAAACCTGGGAAACTGGGGAAATGTCCAAGTCTGATCCTCATGTTGGGGGTGCCTGTGGGGAAACCTCCCCCCCCCCCTGTTTTCCAGGTGAATTTTGCTGCCCCTTCGGGAGGCATCGCAAGCAAACTGCAGCTGGATTTTGGGGGGCATTCAGAAAAATCCCAGCCCAGTTTTGGGGAGGATTTAAGGCAAACCCAGAAGCTTCTTTTGTTTTGGGGTGAAATGAGGCAGATCTGGTCCCTGGCTGCCCTCACCCAGCCCTGGGGTGTCCAACTCCAGCTCCTTCTGCAGGGCCAAGGCCTCGCGCCGCAGCTCGGTGGGCAGCAGACGGTTCTCTGGAGGGGGGACAGGGCACAGGGCATGGACAGATGGACACAAAACTGGGGGTCTCAGCCCCCAATGACCCCCCCAGGCCACCCCCTCCCCCACCTCCTCTTTACACACTCTTTAATCTCTCCAAACCCTCTTTAGCCCCCCTGAAACCCACCCTTGCCCCACCCCCACCTTTACTCCCCTTTATTGCCCCCCACCCCCTTCATCCCCATTGATTCCCCTTTGTCCCCTCCCAGCACCCCTTTAACCCTCCCCCAATCCTCTTTATCCCCCCACCCCCCCTTTTCCTGCTTCTTCTCCCCCTTTCTCCCCCAGCCACAGATTGAACCCCCCCAAAACATTTACCCCCCCAAGCCCCCTTTACTCCCCCAAATCCTCTTTATCCCCCAGCCCCCCCTACTTAACCCTCTCAAACCACTCCCTATCCCCCACATCCCTCTACCCCCCTCTCAAGCCTTTTCTCTCCTGAACCTCCCTTGACTCTGCTCAAACTCTCCTTTCACCCCCCAAATCCCACTTGATCCTCCCACACTTCACCCCCTCCAGCTCCCCCCTTGATCCTCCCAAACCACTTCAGCCCCTTCAGCTCCTTCAGCCCCTCAGCAGCCCCCCAGATCCCCAACCCCTCCCTCGCTCCCCTCCCCTGCTCCCCCTCCCTCCTGCTCCCCACCCTTCCCTGCTCCTTCCCTCCTGCTCCCCACCCTTCCCTGCTCCTTCCCTCCTGCTCCCCCACCCTTCCCTGCTCCCCTCCCTCCTGCTCCCCACCCTTCCCTGCTCCTTCCCTTCTGCTCCCCACCCCTCCTTCTCCTTCCCTCCTGCTCCCCATCCCTCCCTCCTGCTCCCCTCCCCTGCTTCCCACCCCTCCCTCCTGCTCCCCTCCCCTGCTCCCCACCCCTCCCTCTCTTCCCTTCTGCTCCCCCACCCCTCCCTTCTCCTTCCCTCCTGCTCCCCATCCCTCCCTCCTGCTCCCCTCCCCTCCTGCTCCCCTCCCCTGCTTCCCACCCCTCCCTCCTGCTCCCCTCCCCTGCTCCCCACCCCTCCCTCTCCTTCCCTTCTGCTCCCCACCCCTCCTTCTCCTTCCCTCCTGCTCCCCATCCCTCCCTCCCTGCTCCCCTCCCCTCCTGCTCCCCTCCCCTGCTTCCCCACCCCCTCCCTCCTGCTCCCCTCCCCTGCTCCCCACCCCTCCCTCCTGCTCCCCCTCCCCTGCTCCCCACCCCTCCCTCCTGCTCCCCTCCCCTGCTCCCCACCCCTCCCTCTCCTTCCCTTCTGCTCCCCACCCCTCCCTCTCCTTCCCTTCTGCTCCCCACCCCTCCTTCTCCTTCCCTCCTGCTCCCCATCCCTCCCTCCTGCTCCCCACCCCTCCCTCTCCTCCCCTCCTGCTCCCCACCCCCTCCCTGCTCCCCTTCCCCCTCCCTGCTCCCCACCCCTCCCTGCTCCCCACCCCTCCCTGCTCCCCTCCCCTCCCTGCTCCCCTCCCCTCCCTGCTCCCCTCCCCTCCCTGCTCCCCCTCCTGTTTCCCACCCTTCCCTGCTCCTTCCCTCCTGCTCCCCCACCCCTACTTCTCCTTCCCTCCTGCTCCCCTCTTCTGCTCCCCCACCCCTCCCTCTCCTTCCCTCCTGCACCCCACCCCTCCCTCTCCTTCCCTCCTGCTCCCCCTCCCCCTCCCTCTCCTTCCCCTCCTGCTCCCCTCCCTTCCCTGCTCCCCTCCCATTTCCCACCCTTCCCTGCTCCTTCCCTCCTGCTCACCACCCCTCCCTCTCCTTCCCCTCCTGCACCCCATCCTTCCCTGCTCCTTCCCTCCTGCTCCCCTCCTCCTCCTGCTCCCCTCCCCTCCCTGCTCCCCTCCCCTCCTGTTTCCCACCCTTCCCTGCTCCTTCCCTCCTGCTCCCCTCCCCTCCCTGCTCCCCACCCCTCCCTGCTCCCCTCCCGTTTCCCACCCTTCCCTGCTCCTTTCCTCCTGCTCCCCACCCCTCCCTCTCCTTCCCTCCTGCTCCCCATCCCTCCCTGCTCCTCCCCTCCTGCTCCTTCCCCCCTGCTCCTCACCATCCAGAGCCTGCCTCAGCTTCTGCTTCTTCTCCTCCTGCCGCCGCTGCTGCTCCTCCTGCGCTCGGCGCTGCAGGTACTCGCGGCGCTGCCGAGCCTGGCGCCGCAGCTGGACAGACACAGCTCAGGGGAGAGCCCGGGGGGGGCAGGGACAGCCCGGGGGGGGGATGGGACAGGGACAGCCCGGGGGGGGCAGGGACAGCCCGGGGGGGATGGGACAGGGGACAGACAGCCCGGGGGGGGGGGATGGGACAGGGACAGACAGCCCGGGGGGGGGGGGGGGGGGATGGGACAGGGACAGCCCGGGGGGGTGTGGGGCAGGGACAGCCCGGGGGGGGATGGGACAGGGACAAGCCCGGGGGGGGATGGGACAGGGACAGCCTGGGGGGGGGATGGGACAGGGACAGCCTGGGGGGGGATGGGACAGGGACAGCCCGGGGGGGGGGGGAGGGCACAGGGACAGCCCGGGGGGGGCAGGGACAGCCCGGGGGGGATGGGACAGGGACAGCCCGGGGGGGAGGGAGGCACAGGGACAGCCCGGGGGGGGGATGGGACAGGGACAGCCCGGGGGGGGGGGAAGGGACAGGGACAGCCCGGGGGGGGGGATGGGACAGGGACAGACAGCCCGGGGGGGGGAAGGGACAGGGACAGCCCGGGGGGGGGGGATGGGACAGGGACAGCCCGGGGGGGGGGATGGGACAGGGACAGCCCGGGGGGGAGGGAGGGCACAGGGACAGCCTGGGGGGGGGGGGGAGGGGGAGGGCACAGGGACAGACCTCACGGCCCGGGCAGGCCTGCCGCGGCTGCGGCTGGGGGGAGAGGGCCAGGGGACAGCTCAGGGAACAGCAGAGAGGGACACAGGGGCAGGGGGAGAGGCGGAGGGCACCGGGGGGGGGGCTCCTGAGGGGCCCCGCGGGGCCGACACGAGGACGGGGGGGGGGGGAAGGGGGGGCCACTAGGACACGGGCGTGGGGGTCCCGTGAGGACACGGCGCGGGGGGGGGGGGGGGACGACTCCGTAAGGGGCGGAGGACGAGCTTGAGGGGAGCCCCGGGCCCGGCTCCGGCCCCGCTCTGGCTCCCCCTTACCATTGCTGCTCGCGCTCCACGCGCCGCCGCCTCCCAACAGCGCCGCCGCTGATTGGCCGGGCGACGGAAGACCAATGGGAGCGTCCGGTGCTGCCAGGGAGGAGGCGAGCCCGAGTGAGCCGCGTTCCACAGGCGGGGAGGGGGCGGCGACCGCTGCGCCCTCACTCAAGATGGCGAATAGGGGAAAGGTGACGCTGCGCCCTCACTCAAGATGGCGAATAGGGGAAAGGTGACGCTGCGCCCCGCACTCAAGATGGCGAATAGGGGAAAGGTGACGCTGCGCCCTCACTCAAGATGGCGAATAGGGGAAAGGTGACGCTGCGCCCTCACTCAAGATGGCGAATAGGGGAAAGGTGACGCTGCGCCCTCACTCAAGATGGCGAATAGGGGAAAGGTGACGCTGCGCCCTCACTCAAGATGGCGAATAGGGGAAAGGTGACGCTGCGCCCTCACTGAAGATGGCGAATAGGGGAAAGGTGACGCTGCGGCCCCTCACTCAAGATGGCGACCGAGAGGGCTTCAGCACGCCGCGCCGCCAGCACCCCTAGGAGAGCGCTGATTGGTGGAGCCTCAGGCGCTAGGGCTCGGTGGTAGCTTGGGCCTTAGGTTCAGGTTTCGCCTGGAAGGGAGCTGCAAAGGTCACCCAGTCCAAGCCCTGCAGCCAGCAGGGACATCCTCAGCTGCAGCAGGCTGCCCAGGGCCCTGTGCAGCCTCCCCTTGGAGATCTCCAGGCATGGCCCCAAGCCCCTCCCTGGGCCACCTGTGGCAGTGCTCCCAGCAGCCTCCTGCTGCAGAACTTGCTCCTCACATCCAAGCTCAACCTGCTCTGCTCTCAGCCCAAACCATTGCCCCTGCTCCTGGCCCTGCAGCCCTTTGGCAGCAGTCCCTATGCAGCCCTCTTGGAGCCCCTGCAGGGGCTGGGAGCTGCTCTGAGGTCTCCCTGCAGCCTTCTCCTCCCCAGGCTGCACAGCCCCAGCTCCTCAGCCTGGCCCCAGAGCAGAGCTCCTCAGCCTCTGTTCCTCTTGGGGGCTTCCTCTGGACCCTCTCCAGCAGCTCCAGGTCCTTCCTGTGCTGAGGGCTCCAGAGCTGGACCACAGCCCTGCAGGTGAGGGCAGAGCAGAGGGGCAGGATCCTCTCTCTCCAGCTCTGGCCACGCTACTTTGGGTGCAGCCCCAGGCTGCCCTTGCCCTGCTGTGTTGCCAGTGCCCACTGCTGGCTCCTGTCCAGCTTCTCCTCCACCAGCACCCCCCAAGTCCATCTCTGCAGGACTGCTCTGGATCTCATCAGCCCCCAGTCTGAACTGATACCCAGGGCTGCCCTGACCTAGGTGCAGGACCTTGGCCTTACCAAACATCATAAGGCTCTCCTCAGCCACCTCTGCAGCCTGCCCAGGGCCCTCTGGATGGTTTCCATCCTATCCTTCAGCCTTACCTACCCTCACCATTCAGCTTGGTGCCACCTGCAGACCTGCTGAGGGGGTCTCAATCTCTGTGTTGCTGATGAACAGCACTGCTACCAGTGTAGACCCCTGAGAGACACCAACTTGTCTCCTGTCTGCACCTGGGCATGGAGCTGTTGACCACCACCCTTTGAGTGCCACCCCTCCAGCCAGTACCTTCTCCACTGCCCTGCACACCCAGGCACATCCTCAGGCTCTGCTGAGAGTGAGGATTGTCCCCACACAGCTGCACCTTGGTCTTGTTGAACCTCCTGAGGTTCACCTGGTTAGGGTTGGTGTTAGGCTAGGCTTAGGGTGTTAGGTTTAGGTGTTGGGGTTGAGAGAAGAGCTCAATTTAGTGTTAGGTTTTGGGGTTAGATCTTAGGGTTTGGGGTTAAGGCTAGGGCTAGGGGTTAGGGTTGAGGTCAGAGCTCATTTTAGTGTTAGCAGTTAAGGCTTGGCTTTAGTTTAGGTGTCAGGGTTAGACTGAGAGTTGAAGTTAGGCTTAGGGGTTAGGGTTAGGAAGTTAAAGTTCCTGTCAGGGGTTAGGGTTAGGATTCTGAGCTAGGTTTAGGGATTAGGTTGATCAGCATTTGGGTTAGGGATTAGGGTTAGGAGGTTAGGGTGATAATTAAGGTCTGGGCTTTAAGTTAGGGTTAAGGGTTAGGATTAGGGTTAAGTTTAGGGTTGGTGGTTTGGGGTTGAGGTCAGGGTTAGGGCTTCAGTGTTAGGGTTAAGGTTAATGTTTAGGGTTTGCATTAGGGGCTGGGTAAGGGTCAGTTGTTAGTGTGAAAAGGTTAGAGGTCAGGGTTAGTGTCAGGGTTAAGTTTAGGGTTAGTGTGAGGGGTCATTAGGGTTAAGGTAGGGTTCAGTTTAAGTTAGGCTTAGGGCTGTCCTAGTTTAGAGCAGCCCAGATTGCTCTCTGTTGCTCCCAAATGGGCAGAAGGATCAGGCTCACAACAGGCTCACACTGGGAAGCGAAGGGAAGTTGAAATGGGAAAAGCAGTTCCCAGGCTACAGAATTGCAAAGGGCAGAGCAGAGCACAGCAGAGGAAGCTCAAGGAAATCCCCAACCTAACCTTGGCACCACCCAGCACTGCCCTGCTCCCCTCCTGGCCTTCACCCAACCCTCCAGGGGCTCTTTCGTCCCCCCACCATTGCTGGGCTGGTTTCAGGCTGGCTCACGAGAGGAGGCACGAAAGGCTTTTCTTAAAGTCCCGGACTCTCAAATGTGGCAATGCCAGCGACGAGCAGTGTGAGCAAGCTGGCAGTGCAGGCCTAGAGCCTGACATGATGGTAGGCCATGCTCAGCATAAATGCAGAGCCAGCTAGCAGTGGAGCAAAACAGTGCTGTGCCTGCAGCATGTAACTAAAACAAGACACTGGTAGCTATAAACATGGACAGTTATTCTTGGGACAACAGGACATGCACCTGCATCAACATCCTCGTTGTGTCATTAGTAGTTGGATCAATAATCTGTAACAGTGCAATGTGTGGTCACTCATAGGGAACCAATGGAGCTGTGCCAACAGGGCACTCTGAGTTTTATGTAAGTTGAAGCAGCTGCCTTGCTATGCACTTCTTCTCTGCCTTTCCTGTCTCCTGTTTCTTCTTCACTTTACAGTGCTATACTTGCACTACAGGCCTGCACCATCAGCCTGCAACACTGGAACAATAAAGGAACAATACTCAATCACATTGGTCAGTCGTATTGATTCCTATCTCCGTCGTCTACACTCAACAGCCACAAAAAGTTCTCACGAATACGTTCAGGAACCGTGGGAACCTTGTATGCAATTCATAGACAGGCTGAAACTGGCCTTAGAACGCCAAATCGATAATGGGGAGGCAAGGGAAATATTACTGCTGAAATTAGCTGTGGAAAATGCAAATGCAGATGGTAAGAAGCTGTTAAAATCTTTGCCTAATCAAAACCCCTGTTACAGTTTGAGCTGGGTGCCCCCCTGCAATGTTTACTTCCTGTATCCAGAAGGCCAGCCCAGAGGGGTGGACACAGGAAATTAAGTAGTATTTCCTACCACAATCCTTTGCACCACTATAAGATCCAGTGTGGAGTCTAGCACGCTCTTTTTTCTTCCTCCTCCGTCAGCTGGTAACTGGGGGAGATGTCTCCTGGCTTTGGGCCTGGCTAGGCCCAAGGCCATGAGGGGATGGGCAGTCTCAGATCTGGCCAGCTGAGACTAGCCTAGCAGTGGGAGGGGGAAGAAGGAGCCCTGGGGGTCTTGGGTGTACCCTCAGGTGGGGATTGGATCTCTCTGGGTCTGCTTTGGGATCTTTCTTTGTCACTGCGCTTTTGGCTTTCTGTAAAAGTTTACTGCTTTCTGTTTAAACTTTCCATCACTTTTGCAATCCGTTTGTCTGAGTGTTTATTGTTGCCAGGGGTGGGGAAGGGGGCTGCCTCAACCCAGCACAACCCCACCTTGCTAGCAATGATTGAGGCATGTAATAAGATAGGTACGATGGAACATGAGTATGAAGCTATGGCTGCAGCTTTTGCAGCTGTGAATGCTCCAATGAATACAGGAGTTTGTTATGGCTGTGGGAAACTGGGTCGTCTCAGAAAGAATTGTTTGGTAGCTAATACTGGAGCCAAACCTAAGGCACCTGGGATTTGCCCTAAGTGCCAGAAGGGGAGGCACTGTGCTAACCAATGTCGATCTAAGTATAATTCTCAAGGGCGGCCTGTGCAGGGAAACTGGATGCGGAGCACGGGACGGCGCCAGGCGCTGACACAAATCATCCAGCTGTCACCATCCAGCCAGATGCCGGCAGCACATGCGTCTCTGACCTCCACCCAGCAACAGCAGCCAGCGCAGGACTGGACCTGGCAACCTTTGACACAGTAACTTTACTTGATACCACGGTACATTTATTGCCAACAGGTGTGTCAGGTCCTCTTCCAGTAAAAACTCAGGCATTAATATTAGGTAGATCATCAACAACGCTATCAGGACTATTTGTGCTTCCTGGGGTTGTTGATTCTGACAGCACAGATAAAATTCACATCATGGCATGGACTCCGTTTCCTCCCTGCACGGTACCGGAGGGAAGTCGTATTGCACAGCTGTCATTGCTTCCCTTGGGATCAGAACGTCCCCTTGCAAGGGGACCTTTAAGAAATGAAGGAGGATTTGGGTCTGCTGGGGATCCACAGATTCTGTGGGTACAGACTAAACATCCTATCTGTCGATGTGTCCTGATGTATGGTCAGCAGAAAATAGTGCTTAGTGGTATTATTGATACTGGAGCAGACGTCACAGTGATTTCTAAAGCTAAATGGCCCCCCCAGCTGGCCTGTAGCTAGTGCATCTCAGGCGCTGGCAGGCATAGGGGGAGCTGGAGAAAGTCATCAGAGCCTGAATTTCATTCAGAGTCAGGGACCAGAGGGACATATAGCTTTTGTGGGACCTTTTGTTTTACCTGTGCCCATGGTGCTATGGGGTCGTGATGTGCTTTCACAATGGGGGGTGACCATGAACACCCGTTTTTGGAGGGGGCCATTGTGGTGTGCAACACCCTCCAGTTAACATGGAGGAGTGTGGCTAGCAGGTCGAGGGAGGTGATCCTCCCCCTCTACTCAGCCCTGGTGAGACCCCACCTGGAGTACTGTGTCCAGTTCTGGAGCCCCTATTACAAGAGGGATGTGGAGGTGCTGGAACATGTCCAGAGAAGGGCCAGGAGGATGAGCAGAGGGCTGGAGCACCTCTCCTATGAGGGCAGACTGAAGGAGTTGGGGCTGTTCAGTCTGCAGAAGAGAAGGCTCCCAGGTGACCTCATTGTGGCCTTCCAGTATCTGAAGGGGGCCTACAGGAAGGCTGGGGAAGGACTTCTCAGGATCTGAGGTAGTGATAGGACTAGGGGGAATGGAATGAAGGTGGAGGTGGGGAGATTCAGGCTAGATGTGAGGAAGAGGTTCTTCAACATGAGAGTGGTGAGACCCTGGAATAGGTTGTCCAGGGAGGTGGTCGAGGCCCCGTCCCTGGGGGTGTTTAAGAGCAGGCTGGATGAGGCTCTGGCCAGGCTGATCTAGTGTGGGGTGTCCCTGCCCATGGCAGGGGGGTTGGAACTAGATGATCCTTGTGGTCCCTTCCAACCCTGAATGAAACTATGAAACTATGAAAACAAATCCCCCTGTCTGGGTGGATCAATGGCCCCTACCATTGGAAAAGCTTCGTGCACTCCAAGAACTAGTCACAGAGCAACTGGGGAAAGGGCATATTGTACCCTCCAGGAGTCCATGGTACTCTCCTATTTTTGTCATCAAAACCCAAACAGGCAAGTGGGGCTTGCTCCATGATCTCAGAAAGATTAATGACATTATGGAATATATGGGGAGCCTCCAACCAGGGCTACCCTCACCCACAATGATACCACGATACAGACATTTAACTGTTATTGACCTGAAAGATTGCTTCTTTAGCATTCCTTTACATCCAAATGATGATCCTAAATCTGCTTTTTCAGTTCCAGACATCAATATGCAACAACCTTTGCAGAGATATCATTGGGTTGTGCTTCCACAAGGAATGAAAAATGGTCCTACAATCTGTCAGTGGTATGTAGCAAAAATTCTCAGCCCCGTTTGAGAGGCATTTCCTGATGCTCTGATATATCCTTACATGGATGACATCCTAGTGGCAGCACAAAGCCCCGAGCTCACGGAGAGAAAGCCCTTACTGTATCCACTGTGACTCAAGTGGAGTTTTGTGTAGTGTGGTGGTTTAGGATGGATGCTGGCCCGGATGCCACTGCACAGAACACACCTGGAAGGTCCCAAGGGGTGGGCCCAGCCCAGGGAGTGGTCACAGGAAACCAGGTATTCCATTCCCATAATGCCCTGCTCCCCTATAAAATGTCCATGTGGGGTCTTCACTTCCTCTTTTGTCCCCAGCTGCTGCTTAGGTAAAATGGCGTGAGCCGCCTCCCTTGGGCCTGCCCAGGCCCAAGGCTGGGTTGGGGGTGGGGGGGAAAGAGCCCTGGGGGTTTGGGTGTACCCCCAGGTGGGGATGGGATGTTCTTGGGCATGTTCTGGGATTTCTCTCTTTGTCATGGTGCTTGTGGTTCTCTGTAAAACTTTCATTGGTGTTTTTTATTGTTTTTTTTCTATTTAAACTTTCCATCACTTTTGCAATCCCTTTGTCTGAGTTGTTATTTCTGCCTGTGGTGGGGAGGGGGTTTGCCCCAACCCATTACAGTGTAGCATCTGAGAAAATTCAGAATGTAACACCTTGGAAATATTTAGGGTGGAGAATTCAGACCCAAACAATTGTTCCACAGCCTTCACAGCTCAATGTACACGTGAAAACACTTCATGACGTTCAGAATTTGCTGGGAACCATAAATTGGGTTCGTCCTCTTTTGGGAATTTCCAATGCAGATTTAAGTCCTTTGTTTGAACTTCTAAAGGGTGACACTAATCTGTGTTCTCCTCGAGTTTTGAATTCTGCAGCACTTCAGTCTTTGCAGAGTGTGACTATTGCTTTGAGGCAGGCTCATTGATGTGCACCTGAACTACCTTTTTTCTTCATGCTGTTGAATCATGATCGACAGCCACATGCCTTGATTTTTTTCATAGTTTCATAGTTTCATAGTTTCATTCAGGGTTGGAAGGGACCACAAGGATCATCTAGTTCCAACCCCCCTGCCACGGGCAGGGACACCCCACGCTAGATCAGGCTGGACAGAGCCTCATCCAGCCTGCCCTTAAACACCCCCAGGGACGGGGCCTCGACCACCTCCCTGGACAATCCATTCCAGGGTTTCACCACTCTCATGGTGAAGAACCTCCTCCTCACATCCAGCCTGAATCTCCCCACCTCCAGCTTCATTCCATTCCCCCTAGTCCTATCACTACCTGATATCCTGAGAAGTCCTTCCCCAGCCTTCCTGTAGGCCCCCTTCAGATACTGGAAGGCGACAATTAGGTCACCTCGGAGCCTTCTCTTCTGCAGACTGTACAGCCCCAACTCCTTCAGTCTGTCCTCATAGGAGAGGTGCTCCAGCCCTCTGATCATCCTCGTGGCCCTTCTCTGGACACGTTCCAGCACCTCCACATCCCTCTTGTAATAGGGGCTCCAGAACTGGACACAGTACTCCAGGTGGGGTCTCACCAGGGCTGAGTAGAGGGGGAGGATCACCTCCCTCGACCTGCTAGCCACACTTCTCCTGATGCAGCCCAGGATCTGATTGGCTTTGCGGGCTGCAATCAGTGGGATCAGTGGGTATCAGTGGGATACAGGTAAAACAGAACCATTGCTTTTAACTGAGTGGGTTTTTCTTTCTAACCAGCCTGTTAAGACAATTTCTGTACAGCATGAAATGTTTGCCTTTTTAATTATTAAGGCTAGACAGAGACTATTAACTTTAGCAGGGAGAGATTTTGATTGTATCTATGTTCCTGTTAAAGAGATTTACTTGCAGTGGCTTTTTCAGCAATCAGATGTTTTTGTTATGTCTTTAACAGCCTATGCAGATGTCTCGGTCCAGAGAGGGAAAGAGACTCAGTTCTTTTTGAATACTCCCGTGATGTGAAATTAGAGGCACAAATGAGGCCAAAATATCAACAGGAAGACTATTGATTACATAGATAAAGTGGAAATAAGAAGGGGAGAGGGAGAAAATGGAGAGAGAGAAGAGAGAGAGAAGAGCTACAGGCTGGGGTCAGAGTGGCTGGAGAGCAGCCAGGCAGAGAGGGACCTGGGGGTGCTGGTTGATGGTAGGATGAACATAAGCCTGCAGTGTGCCCAGGTGGCCAGGAGGGCCAATGGCATCCTGGCCTGCATTAAGAACAGTGTGGCCAGCAGGAGCAGGGAGGTTATTCTGCCCCTGTACTCTGCAGTGGTTAGGCCACACCTCGAGTACTGTGTCCAGTTCTGGGCCCCTCAGTTTAGGAAGGAGGTTGACTTGCTGGAACGAGTCCAGAGAAGGACAATGAAGTTGGTGAGGGGCTTGGAACACAAGCCCTATGAGGAGAGACTGAGGGAGCTGGGGCTGCTTAGCCTGGAGAGGAGGAGACTCAGGGGTGACCTTATTGCTGTCTACAACTACCTGAAGGGGGGTTGTAAACAGGCAGAGATTGGTCTCTTCTCCCAGGCAACCAGCACCAGAACAAGAGGACACAGTCTCAGGCTGCGCCAGGGGAGGTTCAGGCTGGAGGTCAGGAGGAAGTTTTACACAGAGAGAGTGATTGCCCTTTGGAATGGACTGCCCGGGGAGGTGGTGGAGTCGCTGTCACTGGAGGTGTTCAGGAGGAGACTTGACAGGGTGCTTGGTTGCATGGGTTAGTTGATTAGGTGGTGTTGGATGATAGGTTGGACGCGATGATCTTGAAGGTCTCTTCCAACCTGGTTTATTCTATTCTATTCTAAGAGGAAAGGAATTATATCACCACACCCCTCACCCCCAAGACGGTTTGAGTCTGTGGAGGAAAGTTGCTGAAGGAGATGTTGGGTCTGTAGAGATGAGTCTGAAGCTTTGGCTGGAGAAGAGATGTGGTCCTCTGGGCAGCCTCTTCAGCTCCATGAGTTGCAGCAGGCGGAACTTAGGACACGGAGATAGGGTTCAGTCTGCTTCTTCCAGGCTCCACGGGCTCTTTTCTCCGGAGCAGCATTGTCCCGGCCTTTCCCATCTCTCGTGCTTTCTTTCTCAGCGGCATTGTCCTGTGTTTTCCTTCTGCATTTTTCTTCCACAAGCCAGTAGCGGCTCAAGTCTTTTATACAGTTTTTAGTCCTTAGCTATGTGTCCAAGTATTGTCCCTCTGGAATTCAGGGGCCAGGAAATCATCCTTAGGTCTTGTCCTGAAGGCTTGATGGCTGGGTCCTTGGTCCATTGTTGTAGGCCAGCTGCAGTCCAGTGTTATCATGATGCAATCGCAAGGTGATTTGCATCCAGGATTGGTAGACAGGATTCCTACATGGTCTTTGCACCTTCCTTCCAGTGGCTCTGCCCAACACGTATCAGCTATTGTCTGGGCAAGCAGCAAGTGATTTTATCTTTGTTGAGTCACACCAGGAGAGCCAACTTTTAGTCTCTCACAGCAGGTTTACTCTCTATGCACCTGGCTTCACATCAATTGTTTCATCTTGACTTCTCTTTATCTCCTTTGCCTCGTAGGGGTGAACAACCACTGTCTGCCCCTACTGTTTTCACAGATGGATCAGGGAAGACTCCCAAGTCTGTCATTGTTTGGTGGAATGATCAGTCCTTAACATGGGAGTCAGATATTGCTCTAGTTCCTGGTTCGTCTCAGATAGTAGAATTAGCTGCAGCAGTACGAGCTTTTCAGAAATGGTCAGAGCCTTTTAATCTGAGTCGAGGCAATCCCAGGCACAAATCCAGGCTGGGCAGGGACTGGCTGGAAAGCAGCCCTGAGGAGAGAGACTTGGGGGTGCTGGGGGAGGAGAAGCTCAACAGGAGCTCTCAGTGTGCACTTGCAGCCCGCAAAGCCAATCAGATCCTGGGCTGTATCAGGAGAAGTGTGGCCAGCAGGGCAAGGGAGGTGATTCTCCCCCTCTACTCAGCTCTGGTGAGACCCCACCTGGAGTACTGCCTCCAGTTCTGGAGCCCCTATTACAAGAGGGATATGGACATGCTGGAATGTGTCCTGAGAAGGGTCACAAGGATGAGCAGAGGGCTGGAGCACCTCTCCTATGAGGACAGACTGAAGCAGTTGGGGCTGTTCAGTCTGGAGAAGAGAAGGCTCCCAGGTGACCTCATCGTGGCCTTCCAGTATCTGAAGTGGGCTACAAGAAGGCTGGGGAGGGACTTTTCAGGATCTCAGGGAGTGATAGGACTGGGGGGGGGGGGGTGTGGAATGAAGCTGGAGGTGGGGAGATTCAGGCTGGATGTGAGGAGGAAGTTCTTCCCCATGAGAGTGGTGAAGCCCTGGAACGGGTTGTCCGGGGAGGTGGTTGAGGCCCCGTCCCTGGAGGTGTTTAAGCCCAGGCTGGATGAGGCTCTGGCCAGGCTGATCTAGTGTGGGGTGTCCCTGCCCATGGCAGAGGGTTGGAACTAGCTGATCCTTGTGGTCCCTTCCAACCCTGACTGATACTATGAGACTATGATCTAGTTACAGGCTCTGCTTATGTAGCAGGTATTGTTCAGTGAGCTGAGGCTGCAGTATTGAAGGAGGTGAATAATCCTCAATTGTTTGACCTGTTACAGAAGCTGGTCTTTTTTCTAGATTCAAGGAAACATCCTGATTTTGTCATGCATGTTAGATCTCATACTACTTTACCAGGATTTATTGCAGGAGGAAATCATCAAGCAGATTTTATGACATTAGCAGTGCAGGTATTGCCAGATTGCATTGCACAAGCTAGGCTTAGTCATTCCTTTTTCCATCAGAACGCAGGAGGACTGAAACGGCAGTTTGGTCTGTCCTCACAGCAAGCTGCTAACATCATAGCTGTATGTCCTGACTGCCAGAAACATTCTTCTCCTTCTGTTGCCAGTGGAGTTAACCCAAGAGGATTGCAGAGTTTACAATTGTGGCAAACAGATGTTACTCACTTGTCTGAATTTGGTAATCTTAAATATATTCACTCTTCTAGGTTGGACTCGATGATCCTCGAGGTCTCTTCCAACCTTAGTGATAATGTGATTCTATTGACACCTTTGCTGGAGCCTTGTATGCTTCTTGTCATTGTGGTGGGTTAACGCCTCTTTCTGAAAACAAAAGAAGAAAGCAGGGGGCAGGGCTTGCGGGTGCTTTACACTCCCTGAAGGACGTTTCCCCCCTGGGAAAGCTGAGTCTGTTCCACTCCCCCCTCCCTGCCCAGCTAGGATATAAAAAGCAGGACATCATAGCTGTTGGATCTCCTTTTTGGCTCCTGCCTCTGCTGGACGAGAGCTACTGCAGCTGCCCTCCTGCTCCTCAGCCACGTGGCTGGACCTGATCCTTTTCCCTGCTGCCTCTGCACCTCCTCAGAGAAAGACTGGTTTTGTATTATTCCTTTCTGTCCCCCTCCCATCCATTCTTGTACCTTGCCCTTGTGAACCTTTTTTTTTTTCCTGTTATTGTTATATATATATAATTTGAAGACAAAAAATTATTTGCCTCTCTACTTCCAAGCTGGCTCCAGATTGTTGCTTAATGGATTTGCTCCTTACCCTTTTTTTTTGTCCTCCTCTCCCTGTTTGGAGGGAGGAGGGGGGGGGGGAGTGGGGAAGAGATTCTCAGCCTTTTCCCCATTTGAGCTTTTAACTCTCAGTTAAGGCTCAAACCACTACAATCATACAGGGGAAAAGTCCCAAGATGCTTGCAGACATTTTGTGCGAGCCTTTGCCACGTTAGGTATTCCTGTTCAGATAAAAACAGATAATGGCCCAGCATATCACAGTATCACAGTATCACTTAGGTTGGAAAGGACCTCGAGGATCATCGAGTCCAACCTATCAACACATACCCCATGAGTAGACCATGGCACCAAGTGCCACTACCAATCTCCTCCTGAACGCCTCCAGGGTCGATGACTCAACCACCTCCCTGGGCAGCATATTCCAATGACGAACGACTCGCTCAGTGAAGAACTTCCTCCTCACCTCGAGTCTAAACCTCCCCTGGCGCAGCTTGAGACTGTGTCCCCTTGTTCTGGTGCTGGTTGCCTGGGAGAAGAGGCCAACCCCTTCCTGGCTACAACCACCCCTCAGGTAGTTGTAGAGGGCAATGAGGTCGCCCCTGAGCCTCCTCTTCTCCAGGCTAAACAATCCCAGCTCCCTCAGCCTCTCCTCATATGTCTCTGCAATGCTTAAATCTCCTTTTGACTCTTGGGGAATTGTTCCTATCACAGGCATTCCTCATTCTCCCACTGGACAGTCACTTACTGAACGTTCTCACCAAACATTGAAGCGCCTTTTATTACAACAGAAAGGGGGACTGGGAAATACAACACCAATGGAAAGATTGCAGAAAGCTCTGTATGTATTTAATTTTTTCAATTGCTCCTTAGTAGATAGCAATCCTCCTATTGTTTGACATTTTAGCAGTAATGCTGCTTTGGAAACACAAGAAAAAGCACCAGTGCTGATTCAAGACCCTGAAACAGGAAAGATTTTAGGGCCATAACCTTTGGTAACATGGGGTAGAGGGTATGCTTGTGTTTCCACTAAAGAGGCCCTCGGTGGGTTCCAGCTAAGAACATTCGACCTTTTCAAGAGCCTTTATCATCTCCAAAGGAGGGAGTTGAAGAGGAGTAATTGATACTGAGAGACAGCGAGCTGCAGATTTCTGATCAATCTTCCAAGAACCCTTTTTCTACTTGGTTAGTAGGACTGCCTTTGGATGAGTGGCCAGTTTCTTCATCTTTTAAATTGCTGGGTAATTGGGGACTTTCTCTCTGGCTTTATAGTTTTCTTAGAACAATTATGTATGCTCTTACTGCTTTATTCTTTTTGCTACCTTTTTTACCTTGTTCATTGTAATGCTTATAGAGTTTGATTAATTGCCTTGTTAAGGGGATTCTTGTTCTATAACAGAAGGGGGAAACAAAGGGATTTGTGATTCTTTCACAGCTGTGGATACAGGAATGAAGGGTTAAATCTTGGAGAGCCGAGCTCCAAGAGCTGCTGGACTGATAAGAGGAGACAGTGTTGGCCTTGATGGCTTGTGAACTATGGGAACACGGTGCAGCAGCGTAGTTGGAAGAGGTCAGATACCTGATTACAAATGGTTATTATGACCTGAGAGTGTGAGACTTCATATATATATATAGCAGATTGATATAACAGAGTCCCTGGTTCCAGATGTAAACTGCTTCTGTGTTGTATTAGCTTTTATAAAGAAGGATTTTGCATAGTCAAGTGGACACCTGGCCTGCATCAGGCTGAGTCCCATCTCGTTAGTTCAGTTGGTGTTTCAGTCAGTTCTGTCTGTTTCAGACTGTCTGATCAGCTGCTGTTTCTCTCTCTGAGCTTGGCTGCTGCTTCTCTCTCTGAGCTTGGCTGCTGCTGACCTTCAACTAACGAGATAAGAAACTAATCTTTTTTCTTTCCTTAGCACACACTTTGAGCTGACAGAATTTCCTCCTTAATAATTACCTCTCTCTAACCCTCTTTGGAAAAAAAAGGGAGGAAGGGGGAGAAGGGGTTTTGGGGGGACCCTCCTCGCTGGAGGAGGGCAGGTTTTCTGTTCTTTGCTGTATATATTGTACACACTGCATGTTGTGTCTATATCCACTGCACGTCGTCCTGCTTGTAAAACAGAGCTCTTCCATTTTTGCTTCTCCAACTGAGTTAGCTGTGGTTTCTGTGTGTGTGTGTGAACTAAACTTCTCTCAGCCACCACACTTGGACATGCCCCATTCTGGAGGTTCAGCCTTCAGGTGTCTCTGTCACCAATGGACATTCTTTGGACAGTGTTTAAACCAGCCAAGAAGGTGGCAAGTGGCCTTGTTCTCACCCAGACAGCAACAAGAGCCAAATGCTGCTGGAGTTGCAGCTGAAGAGCCTAGCAGGCAAAGCATACCTGGGCCTTGTGCCTGAACCAAAGCAACTAATGCTGCAAGAGTCCTGTGCCAGAAGCAGAAAGGGGACAAGTCCTGAGAGAACCAAATCCCAGGAGAACTGCACTGCTGCAGCCTGAACCAATCAATTCTCTGAGAGCCCTGTGCCAGAGCATCTGAGAGGAGAGACACGATCTGACACAGACTGTGAGGTGATTGAAGCTCTGAGAGCCCTGTGCCAGAGCACACAAGAGGAGGGAGGCCTCTTAGCCCTCTCTGAGCCAAGAAAGAGCTACAGCCTGTGAACTGGGCATGGGAGGAGAGAGGACTTCTGGGAGCCAAGAACTGTTTGAATTATAGTTAGAGTATCTGGGGAGATACCAAACAAGGGAGCAAGCTGTGAGTCTCTGGCTAAGCTGCTACAGAATCCCTCTTGTGGGATACCACAGATTGTGGCACCTCCATTTCCCCTTGGAATCACTGCAGTGGAAATTCTCTAATCTGTGCTTAAATCATTTAATTGTCTTCAGATTCCTTGGAGGTATCACAGTCTCACAGTATCACTAAGGTTGGAAGAGACCTCAAAGATCATCGAGTCCAACCTGTCACCACAGACCTCATGACTAGACCATGGCATCAAGTGCCATGTCCAATCCCCTCTTGAACACCTCCGGGGATGGTGACTCCACCACCTCCCTGGGCAGCACATTCCAATGGCCAACAACTCTCTCTGTGAAGAACTTTCTCCTCACCTCCAGCCTGAACTTCCCCTGGTGCAGCTTGAGACTGTGTCCTCTTGTTCTGGTGCTGGTTGCCTGGGAGAAGAGACCAACCCCCTCCTGGCTACAACAACCTTTCAGGTAGTTGTAGAGGGCAATGAGGTCACCCCTGAGCCTCCTCTTCTCCAGGCTAAACAATCCCAGCTCCCTCAGCCTCTCCTCACAGGGCTGTGCTCAAGGCCTCTCCCCAGCCTTGTTGCCCCTCTCTGGACACCTTCAAGTGTCTCAATGTCCTTCCTAAACTGAGGGGCCCAGAACTGAGCACAGGACTCAAGGTGTGGCCTACCCAATGCAGAGTACAGGGGCACAATGACTTCCCTGCTCCTGCTGGCCACACTATTCCTAATGCAGGCCAGGATGCCATTGGCCTTCTTGGGCACCTGGGCACACTGCTAGCTCATGTAGAATCTGTTACCCACAACTGAATAACAGAACCTGTAAATATGAATAGAATAGAATAGAATAGAATAGAATAGAATAGAATAGAATAGACCAGGTTGGAAGAGACCTCCAAGATCATCGTGTCCAACCTATCATGCAACACCACCTAATCAACTAACCCATGGCACCAAGCACCCTGTCAAGTCTCCTCCTGAACACCTCCAGTGATGGTGACTCCACCACCTCCCCGGGCAGCACATTCCAGTGAGCAATCACTCTCTCTGTGTAAAACTTCCTCCTGACCTCCAGCCTGAACCTCCCCTGGCACAGCCTGAGACTGTGTCCTCTTGTTCTGGTGCTGGCTGCCTGGGAGAAGAGAGCAACCTCTGCCTGTCTACAACCCCCTTTCAGGTAGTTGTAGAGAGCAATAAGGTCACCCCTGAGTCTCCTCTTCTCCAGGCTGAGCAACCCCAGCTCCCTCAGCCTCTCCTCACAGGGCTGTGTTCCAAACCCCTCACCAACTTTGTTGCCCTTCTCTGGACACCTTGCAGCAAGTCAGCCTCCTTCCTAAACTGAGGGGCCCAGAACTGGACACAGGACTCAAGGTGTGGCCTAACCAGTGCAGTGTACAGGGGCAGAATGACCTCCCTGCTCCTGCTGGCCACACTGTTCCTGATGCAGGCCAGGATGCCATTAGCCCTCCTGACCGCCTGGGCACACTGCAGGCTCACGTTCATCCTACCATCAACCAGCACCCCCAGGTCCCTCTCTACCTGGCTGCTCTCCAGCCACTCTGACCCCAGCCTGTAGCACTGCATGGGGTTGGTGTGGCCGATGTGCAGAACCCGGCACTTGGATGTGTTCAATCTCATGCTGTTGGACTCTGCCCATCTGTCCAGCCTGTCGAGGTCTCTCTGCAGAGCCTCTCTGCCCTCCAGCAGATCAACTCCTGCCCCCAGCTTAGTGTTGTCAGCAAATTTCCTGATGAAGGACTCAATGCCCTCATCCAGATCATCAATGAAGATGTTAAAGAGCATGGGGCCCAGCACTGATCCCTGGGGGGCTCCACTACTGACTGGCTGCCAGCTGGATGTGGCACCACTCTCCACCACTCTCTGGGCTCAGCCTCCAGCCAGTTCCTAACCCAGCTCAGAATGCTGCTGCCCAAGCCATGGGCTGACAGCTTGGCCAGGAGTTTGCTATGGCCTTGCTGAAGTCCAGGTAGACCACATCCACAGCCTGCCCCACATCCACCAGGCAGTCACCTGCTCATAGAAGGAGATCAGGTTGGTCAGGCAAGACCTGCCCTTCCTAAATCCATGCTGGCTGGGCCTGATCCCTTGGCTATCCTCTAAGTGCTGTGTGATTGCACTCAGGATGACCTGTTCCATGTTCTTGCCTGGCACTGAGGTCAGGCTGACAGGCCTATAATTCCCTGGCTCATTCAACCGACCCTTCTTGTGGATGGGCACCATGTTGGCCAGCTTCCAGTCCTCTGGGACCTCTCCAGTGAGCCAGGACTGATGAAAAATGATGGAGAGCAGCTTGGCTTCTTAAATAAATTCTGGTGGTGTTTGAAGATATCACTGCCCCAAATATGGAATACATTTGTATTCTGTTACAGCAGCTTAGTGGTGGAGGCAGCTCTAAGCCCCTGCCTGGGGAATGTACTTGGATCTGATGTGCTGGCTGGCAACAGATGGCATCTTCCCAATGGATCATTGTTGTGGTTTAAGCTTTCCTGGCTTCCAAAAGCCCAAATGAAGATCAGGTGGCTCAGTTGGTAGCACATTGGACCCTTAATGAAAAGGTTGTGAGTTCAAGCCTACAGTGGGCAGTAGTGTCCTCCCTACTCTAGTCATGAGGTCTGTGGTGTCAGGTTGGACTTGATGATCTTTGAGGTCTCTTCCAACCTTAGGAATACTGAATACTGAAATGGAAAAGATTTAGATTGCCTTCCCTCTCCCTTTTTTTCCCAGCAAGGGAAAGCAAATTAGGCAGAAGAAAGAGAGGTAAAACTGTGAAAGAAACAATCTTGAAGCAATTTGGAAGTAAAAAAGTAACTTTAACAACAGATATATATACAGCACTTGAGTAAGAGGAAGGTTACAAAGGTGTAAGGAAAAAGGGTGAATAAAGAATCTATACAGACCCAGGCACAAGCTGGCAAAGGGTTTTCTGGATACAATGTGGGCTCTCTTTAGATGCAGTCCCTAGGAGTCTGGAGCAACATGGAACAGGCCCCACCACATGGTTACAGCAGCAACAGCATCTCAGGCAGGTGAGGGCAGGAGCAAGAAAGAGAGAGGCAGGAAATGTCTCCCCTTCAAAAGGCTGTGGACAGGGAGTGGAACAGACTTTGACCCAGGGACCTCTCCCCCCGGGAGAGGGGACCAAGTGTCTCTGCCCACCTGGGTCAGGTTTCTTTGTCCACCTGGGGGGTAGGTTCTTTTTCAGCCCACCCTCTCCTGGGCTGGGTGTAACCTGGCACAGTCTTGACAGAGCTTTGGTAGCTAAAGAACCACAAGCAGTTCTCCCTGCTCAGGGCACCTCTCTCGTGAGGGAATTTGGCTCTTTTGGATTTATTTCCTGGATTTTCTGGGATTCTGCCTCCTGCTTTCTAGGGGGGAAAAAGCTTCCTGAGGCTTCTCCTTTCCCAGCTTCCTGAGCTTCCTGTAAATGATCTTCTACATCTGTGTACAGACCGGGGAGGGATTTCCCTGAGCAAGAAACAATTGCAGTTTTATAATTCCTGTTTCAGACATCATTATTAAGGACATCCCTGGCAGTGTCCAGTAGAGCCAGGGAGGTTCTCCTCCCCCTCTACTCTGCCCTAGTGAGGCCTCACCTAGAGCACTGCTCCCAGTTCTGGGCTTCCCAGTTCAAGAGGGACAGGGACCTGCTGGAGAGAACCCAACAGAGGGCTCCAAGGATGCTGAAGGGACTGAGCACTACCTGGTGAGGAGAGGCTGAGAGCCCTGGGGCTGTTTAGTCTGCAGAGGAGAAGACTGAGAGGAGATCTGATCAATGTCTATCAATATCTGAGGGCTGGGGGTATGGAAGGAAGGTACAGGGTCAGGCTCTGCTCACTTGTGCCCTAGGGTAGGTGTGATGAAGAGGTTATGAAATATGAATTATGAAAATATTATTTTATTAATTGCAAAGAATATTAATAACCAAAGAATCACTAATTTATATACATGCTCTAGTGCACGTTCATGAAACACATTCCATAAGTGGCTTAGTCTTGTAATCAGAACTCAGTTGAACCATTCACAGAAGTATTGCTATATTTATGTAACAAAGGTGCAGTTCTGTCGCTTGGCCACGAGATGGCGACTCGACAGAACGCGAGCGGCTTCTGGCTATACAGCAATGTTTCTATGCATCAGAGACGCCGAGGCTTTGAGCTGAACGCTAACCAGTGGAGAGCAGGTAGGAGATACTTTGTAGTTGTTGTTTGTAGCGAGGTTGGATTCCGGCAGACTACTGTCATTGGATCGGTTCCTAGGCAGGTCTGGACAGCGGCGCTGGGTAGCTGTCTCCTCTCTCCGGCAGTGGAGAGGGAATGGAACCTGGGCTTAGCTAGCAAGCAGGTTCCCTTCACAGGACTTGGCAGATTCCCTCCAGACAATAGGGAACGGTCCTGCAGGGATTGGCCCAGTGGGGCCGGTAGGGCTGGTAGGGCTGGTCCCTGGAATGGGGTCGGCCCTCAGAGTTGGCTCACACGGCAGGGCAGGGTGATGGTTGCTGATAGGTGGGCTTGGAGGCTTCCAATCTGGCACAGCAGCAGGGGGGGCAGACCTGGCAGGGGTTGGCCGGGCTACGATGGGTCTCGGGGCTGATGTAAACAGCCTTGGGGAAGAAATGCAGCTGTGTGAAGCGGCAGCTTCCCATTAACTTAAAGGAGCAGCAGGACTCTCAGAGCGGTATGGTGCATGGACAGTGCTCTAGGTCTTCCCTGAGGGTTACAGGGCTCCTCTCCCACAATAGCGGGGTTGTGCAGATGTGTGCACTACCAGACTCGGTCAAGTCCCTTCTCCCCAGCAGCTGAGCAGATCTTACCTTCAGGGGTCCAGTCCTCAGGTGGCACGGTGGGCTCTCCCGGTCAGTGTGACTGGCTGTGGCGATGCTGGGCTTCTCAGGCTCAGCGAAGGTCCTCCCTCTGGAGATTATTTGATTCAGGCTTCTTCTCATTGTGCAAAGGCTTTCAGTATGCATGCAGGTATGAGAGAGAAAAGCTAACAGCACTGAGCTCAATGGCAGAGGCTATGGCTCAAACATTGTCCTCTAGAGCAAGGAGAGAGACAAAGTGAAATAGTGGGCAACTTGTTTACCAACTGGGGTGATACTTCGAGGTTCCTCGAGGCTGGGTTTGACCAATGGGCACTCTTGTAGACAACTGGCTTCAGCCTATAGATAGCATGAAGCTAGAATTATGCCATAATTGGTATTTGCAGGAGCACTGCATGTGATGGGAGCGTGCAGGGGGCAGTGATGGCCTGGCTTTTGTCTCCCTCCTGAAGGAGGGGAACTTGTCCACATGCTGGGACAAGATTCAATATTTGGGCATAATCTGCCTTCACCACAGCAGGACAAGGGGCAGTGAATGGAAACTCCAGCACAGGAGGTTCCACCTCACCATGAGAAAGAACTTCTTTAGTGTAAGGGTCACAGAGCACTTGGAGCAGGCTGCCCAGAGAGGTTGTGGAGTCTCCTTCTCTGGAGACTTTCCAGCCCCATCTGGATGTGTTCCTGTGCTGGATTCTATGGTCCTGCTCTGGCAGGAAGTTGGACTCCAAGGTCTCCAGAGGTCCCTTCCAACCCCTAATGTGATCTGTAATCCTGTATGTCTGGTACAGCAGCACTCAGTGGGCACTGTGGTGAGGCAGAGCATTGCTTCTCAGAATGATTCAACTCTTCACACTCATGAAGCTCCTAAAAGCTCTTAAACTCTTCTGATTTTTGGGTAGGTGGAAAGTCTGAGGGAAACCTCAGGTCAGCAGGAATCCGTCAGGAACACTGCTGAGCTAGGGGGAAGCCTTTTGGAAGGCCTGGTCCTGCTTGAAAGCAGCAGAACCCCTTAGTGGAAATCTGACAGAAGCTTTCTGAGTGCTTTCAAAGACCTCCCTGAGATTCCCCCTACACCCTCCAATAAGCCCAAAAGTCAATCCTAGAACCCTCCAGGCCCCCCAAACATCTAAGATGTCTTGGCACCCCCCAAAAAAACCCCTCTGGGATGCTCCTGAGACTGCCCTCTGCAAGACACTCTCAGGACTCTTCTGAGAACCTCAATTTGACCTCCCAGAACTGGGCACATGGCTCCAGCCCCATTCCTAGGGAACAAATGCCCTCAACATTCGAGCATGGTGGGGAAATAAAAGCAAAAAAGACAGGATGTGGTAACTTTGGGTTTTTATTGACACAACTGGGCAACCTGAGTGAGATCCAAAGCATTGGGGAAGAACCAGACAAACCCTGGCAAAGCTCAATCCAGCTCCAATGGCAGCTCCAGCTGTGCCAACTCATCACCATAATTATTCTCATCACCACTAATTGCTGTTCAGAAGGGCAGGAGGACTTTGTTCCTGCTGGAGCCCCCAGCCGCTGAGAAATGCAGGTGGAAAGGAGGTGATCCCGGTTCCATCTCCTGGAAAGGCCATTTCGAGGGGCTCACAATTATCCCAACAGACCCAGGATGAGTCTATTTGTGCCTGCTGCCCAGTGTGGGCTGGTCACAGGCATGGGTACGGTGATGCTGGGTGAGATTAGAGCGCTGGCTGAAGCTCTTGCCACAGTCACTGCAGGTGAAGGGCTTCTCACCAGTGTGGGTGCGGCGGTGCTGGGCCAGGGTTGATCTGCTGTTGAAGCTCTTGCCACAGGAGGAGCAGCTGTAGGGTTTTTCACCGCTGTGGATGAGGCGGTGCTGGAGGAGAGTGGAGCTCAGGGTGAAGCTCTTGCCGCAGTCAGCACAGGGGAACAGATGCTCTCCAGTGTGGATCCGGCGGTGGATGGTGAGGCTGGAGCTGCGGCTGAAGCTCTTGCCGCAGTCACCACAAATGAAAGCCTCTTCCCTGGTGTGGACACGGCGATGGTTTGTGAGAGAAGGCTTGTAGGTGAATCTCTTATCACAGTCCTGACACGCATAGGGCTTCTCGCCAGTGTGGATGCGGCGGTGCTGGGCGAGGTTGGAGCACTGGCTGAAGCTCTGTCCACAGTCGGAGCAGGTGAAGGGTTTCTCACCGGAGTGCATGCGGCGGTGGATGGTGAGGCTTGAAGGGCTGTTGAAGGTCTTGCCGCAGGCGGAACAACTGTAGGGCTGCTCGTTGGTGTGGATGCGGCGATGCTGGGTGAGGTTGGAGCGCTGGCTGAAGCTCTGGCCGCAGTCAGAGCAGGTGAAGGGCTTCTCACCAGAGTGCATGCGGCCGTGCTTGGTGAGGCTTGAACTGCTGTTGAAACTCTTGCCGCAGGTAGTGCAACTGTAGGGTCTCTCGTTGGTGTGGATGCGGCGGTGCTGGGCGAGGTTAGAGCTCTGGCTGAAGCGCTTGCCACAGGCGTCACAAGTAAACGGTTTCTCACCAGTGTGGACACGGCAATGCTTCATGAGGGAGGATTTGTCAGTGAATCTCTTACCGCAGTCCCCACACACGTAGGGCTTCTCTCCAGTGTGGGTGAGGTGGGAGCTGCAGCCGAAGCTCCGGCTGCAGGCAGCGCAAGTGAAAGATTTTTCACTGGTGTGGGTGCGGCAATACTGTGTTGGGGTGGAGCTCTGAGTGGACCTCTTGCCACAGTCACCACAGACACAGGGCCTGGTGCCAGGCTCAGGGCAGTGGTGCTCCACCGGCTCTGTGCCAGGGGAAAAGCTCTGCCCACACTCAGGGCTCTGATTCAGTTGCTTGGGGGGCACAGAGAGGGCTGCCATGGCTTCGTCCTCTTGCTCATACTCCTCCTTCTCTTCTTCCTTATCCTGGTCATCTTCATCCTCATTGTTCTTCTCCTCCTCACACTCAACTTTGTCATACTCTATCTTGTCATCTTCATTCTCCTCTTCCTTGGGGCTGCATATCAGTTGCTCCAAATTGTTCCCTGGATGCTTCTTTTCCTCCCACTTCTTGTCCAGGTCCTCCTTCTGTGAGGCCATGCTGGTGGGGCAAGGGCTCACCTCCGTGCCTTAGGGAAGATGGAAGCACCTGACCCCAGGAGCTCAAACCCTGAGATCCTGCCTGGGTCATGAGAGTCCCTGACACCCAACACCTCCCAACATTCAGCTGGGGAAGCTGTGCTCTAGGTGATAGAACACCACCAGCCCAACCATGTCCCTGGTGGCTTTGCTGTCCCATGGCCCTGTGTCCCCCACCCCCATTGCCACTGCGGTTGGAAGAGTGCAGTGGAAAATGTGGCTGAGGAAGCATCTAAGGAACTGGGCTGGAAGCAGGAGCATAAGAATGGAAGGGGCCTGAGACTAATGGCTGGGATCAGCTGGAGGGCTGAAAGAACATCCCTGGAAGCTGTGCTCAGGGTGCATCCACCTGCTATATGACAACAAATGATGACTCCCCAAGGTGCACCTTGAGCAACTATTCCTTATGACTCCCACTTGCACTACCAAGAAATTTCACTTTCACAGGGTTGCAGAGATGCTCCTGCTTGTCAGCCTCACAAATGGTAGCCTTCAGGTTAGTCTCTGTGAGATTAATCAATTGACTTTTACCCTGGTGGCATTCCTGGAGGAGGAGGAGGAGGGGAGGAGGAGGGAAGGAGGAGGAGAGGAGGAGGAGAGGAGGAGGAGAGGAGGAGGAGAGGAGGAGGAGAGGAGGAGGAGGAGGAGAGGAGGAGGAGAGGAGAAGGAGAGGAGGAGGAGAGGAGGAGGAGAGGAGGAGGAGAGGAGGAGGAAGCATTAGGACATATTCCTGATTTGAGGAAGCCTACTTTAAAATTCACATCTATTAAACAAGGTCCATCAGAAACTTCTCTCCATTTCAGAGAAAGATTAAAGGATGCCATAGACAAACAAGTCAACCATGAGGAGGCAAAGATCTCTACTCCCCCCCTCCATACCTCCCCCCCCCCCCCCTCCCCCCCCCCCCCCCCCCCTCCCCCCACCCCCGAGCCTACGATGGTAGAGGTGATCAAGGCATGCCAGAAACTAAACACTACAGCATCAGACATAGAGGCCATGGCTGCTAACACAGCTCCCACAGTGGCTCTGAGCCACAGCTCTTAAAAGTTCTCCAAGATGTTTTAACTGTGGACAGAAGGATGTGATGGTTTAACCCACCCACAGCAAACGAAAGCTCGGCTGCAGTCAGTTGCAGAAGCAAATGAAGGTGCTGTATTTTACAAGGAAGAAGGGAATGCAATGAATAGACACAAAATACACAGTAGGGACAAGAGCATGCAGGGGCTTTTATCAAAAAAAGAGGCAAACAGCACACAAATCCTCCTTGGGCAGGAGGATACTGCCCTGCTCCCCCTCAACCTCTCCCTCCTTTTCCCCTCTGGTTAATTAGAAGAAAGGAGAAAAGGGGAACTGTTAGAGGGATTTTGTTTTAGTTCTCTCAAGTGTTGTTAGAAAGCTGGCAATGCTTATCCCAAGGTCGTTAGATGATAAGCGGTCTCTGTCCCAGAGCAGCATCCATGCCAGCACAGAGAGACGGAGTGAGAGTGAGAGAAAAATGTATGTGGCAGTTTGGGCTGGGTGCCCCCTGCTGCGGCCACATAAGACACACCCCTGGGGTCCCGAGGGTCCAGCCCAGAGGGTGGACACAGGAAGCTGTGTATTTCATCCCATAATGTCCTGCTCCCTATAAAACCACTTTCTCTTTCTTCCCTCACTGCTCCTGTGGAGATGCTCCCTATCTGGTAATGGAGGGGGGAGTCATATTGCAGCCTCTTGGGCCTGGCCAGGCCTAACACCAGGAGGAGAAGGGGGAAGGGCAATCTCAGACCTGGCCAGCTGAGATTAGCCTAACAGTGGAGGGGGGGGAAAGAAAGAGCCCTGGGGGTTTTGGGTATATTCTCAGGTGGGGAGAGGAGAGTGTTGGGATGCTTCTGGGTATGCTTTGGGATCTCCTTTTGTCACTGTGGTTGTGGTTCTCTGTAAAACATTCTCTGTTTTTCCATTTCAACTTTCCACCACTTCTGCCATCTCTTTGTTCCAGTCTTGTTTCTTCTGCCCCGGTGGGAGGCAAGAGAGGCTCTGCCTCAACCTGGAATAATGTAAGCTTGTACAACCACATCCCACTCATCTACCAACAAAATTCCTATCGCTATTCTTTTCTGTTTTACACCCAACTACTCAGCTGGGGAATTTGCAGCTATCTTTCTTAAAGGCACAGCCTGAAACTGTCACAAAGGGACATCAGAGCCGGAAGTGTAATACAACACAACGGCCTGCTGACTTTCAGCAAAGTGCCTTTTGCTTTACATGCCGGAGGCAGGATCAGCTCTCTGATCAGTGTTGGTCTAAATTCAGTATCTACAGATGTGATGGGTTACACCCATCCTGAAAACAGGGTGGAGGGCTTGCGAGTCCTTTGCCCTCCCTGCAGGGTGTTTCTCCCCCTGGGAAACTGAGTCTATTCCATTCCCCCTCCCTGCCCAGCTAGGGTATAAAAGGAAGGACATTGCAGCCATTAGCTCTTCTTGGCTTCTGGCTTTCCTGGACAAGAGCTACTGCAGCTGCCTTCCTGCTCCTCTGCCACATGGTCGGGCCTGATCCTTCTCCCTGCTGCCTCCACACCTCTCCAGAGAGACTGGGTTTGTATTCTTATTTATATTCCCCTCCCCTCCATCCTTGTTCCTTGGCCCTTGTGAACCTTACCTGCTATTGGTTTATATATATATATATATACATATATATTTTAAAGAGAACTCTTTACCTCTCTACTTCCAAGCCAACTCCAGATTATTTCTTGGTGGATTTGCTCCTTCCCTTTCTTTTTTTTCCCCCTCTCTGTTGGGAGGGAGGAGGGGGGAGCAGGGGAGGGATTCTCAGCCTTGCCACCATCTGAGCTCTTAAGTCCCAGTTAAGGCTCAAACCACCACAATAGAAATTCCTTACCAGTGATGACAGGAAACAGGCAACAGAGCGCAGGGAGGGGGCACGCCAGAATACAAAATCCTGACCTCAGACAATCATTAACTCTTCCCTCCCAGCCACAGAGAGGAGTGCTGGACTGGATCTTGCCACAGTGCAGTCAGTTACAGTAAGAGACTACAGTGTGTGTAAGATGCCACTAAACACATATGGTCCAATTGGTAGAGGACTGAGTGCCTTGCTGATAGGGCATTCAAGTGCTACTTTAGAAGGACTATTGGTACTGCCTGGTGTTATTGATTCTGATTTTGCAGGTCAAATACAAGCCTTAGTGTGGACTCCATCCCCTCCTGTCTTTCTTCCATCAGGAAGCGTTATCACACAGCTTGTGCCTTTCACAAATCAAGTTAGCAATGTAGGAGGAAAAAAGAGGAACAACTGACTTTGGGGCCACAGGAAAACATCAAATATACTGGACTCAAACTTCAACTACTAAAAGGCCAACTTCTGCCAACTTCTACTTAAAAATGCAAAACCTTCCAAGATTCCAATTTGTGGTATGATTGACACAGGAGCTGATGTGATCATTATTTCAGCACAGGACTGGCCAAGCTCCTGGCCTTTGATGAAAACTTCAGATGCATTCTCTGGCACCGGAAGAGCAGCAGTGGCACAGCAAAGTGCCTTGTATGTCCAAATTGTGACTCCAGAAGGGCAGATTGCCACCATTCACCCATGTGTCTCCACAGCACTCATGAATCTCTGGGGACGAGATGCTCTGTCACACTGGAATGTTACTATTATAGTTTCATAGTTTCATTCAGGGTTGGAAGGGACCACAAGGATCATCTAGTTCCAACCCCCCTGCCATGGGCAGGGACACCCCACACTAGATCAGCCTGGCCACAGCCTCATCCAGCCTGGTCTTAAATACCCCCAGGGACGGGGCCTCGACCACCTCCCTGGACAACCCATTCCAGGGTTTCACCACCCTCATGGTGAAGAACCTCCTTCTCACATCTAGCCTGAATCTCCCCACCTCCAGCTTCATTCCATTCCCCCTAGTCCTATCACTACCTGAGATCCTGAGAAGTCCTTCCCCAGCCTTCCTGTAGGCCCCTTTCAGATACTGGAAGGCCACAATGAGGTCACCTGGGAGCCTTCTCTTCTGCAGACTGAACAGCCCCAACTCCTTCAGTCTGTCCTCATAGGAGAGGTGCTCCAGCCCTCTGATCATCCTTATGGCCCTTCTCTGGACACGTTCCAGCACCTCCACATCCCTCTTGTAATAGGGGCTCCAGAACTGGACACAGTACTCCAGGTGGGGTCTCACCAGGGCTGAGTAGAGGGGGAGGATCACCTCCCTCGACCTGCTGGCCACACTTCTCCTGATGCAGCCCAGGATCTGATTGGCTTTGCGGGCTGCAAGTGCACACTGAGAGCTCCTGTTGAGCTTTTTGTCCACCAGCACCCCCAAGTCTCTCTCTTCAGGGCTACTTTCCAGCCAGTCACTGCCCAGCCTGGATTTGTGCCTGGGATTGCCTCGACCCAGATGCAGGACCCTGCCCTTGCTCTTATTGAACTTCATGAGGTTGGCTTGTGCCCACCTCTCCAGCCTGTCAAGGTCCCTCTGGATGGCCTCCCTTCCCTCCAGCATGTCTGCTGCACCACACAGCTTGGTGTCATCAGCAAACTTGCTGAGGGTGCACTCAATGCCACTGTCCATGGTACCCACAAAGATGTTGAATAAGACAGGTCCCAGGACTGATCCCTGAGGGACTCCGCTTGTCCCTGGCCTCCACTGGGACATGGAGCCATTGACAGCCACTCTTTGGGTGCGGCCATCAAGCCAGTTCCTTATCCATCTAGTGGCCCACCCATCAAACCCATGTGTCACCAGTTTGGAGACCAGGATGTGGTGTGGGACAGTGTCGAATATTAGCACCACTTCACATTTTTTGTAGGGGTCATTGATTCAACAATCTCCTTTCCTACAGCACCAAAGCTCACTTGGCTTACTGAAACACCACTGTGGGTGCATCAGTGGCCTCTTAGTGAGGAAAAACTCACACTTTAAAAGCCTAGCACAGGAACAACTACAAGAGGGACACATTGTACCCTCAACCAGTCCTTGGAACAGCCCAGTTTTTGCAATAAAAAAGAAGAATGGAACCTGGAGAATGATACAAGAAAAATAAATGAAGTCATAGAAGATACAGCTGGGAATGCCTTCACCCACCATGACACCTAAGGGCTGGGACATTATAGTCATAGATCTAAAGGATTGTTTTTTCACTATTTTTCTTGACCCACAGGACAGACACAAATTTGCTTTTTCTATTCCTTCCCTTGATAACTCAGAACCTTTACAGAGATCCCAATGGAAAGTTCTACCCCAAGGAATGAAAAACAGTCCAAGTATTTGTCAGAAACTTGCAGCTGAAGCTCTCTATGAAATAAGAAGACTGTTTCCAGATCGTTTCTGTTTGCATTACCTGGATGATAAACTTTATTAGAATAATAAAACCTTTATTAGAATAAACCAAACCAGGTTGGAAGAGACCTTCAAGATCATCGTGTCCAACCCATCAACCAATCCAACCCACCCAAACAGCTAACCCATGGCACCAAGCACCCCAGCAAGTCTCCTTCTGAACACCTTCAATGACAGCGACTCCACCACCTCCTTGGGCAGCCCATTCCAATGGGCAATCACTCTTTATGTATAGAACTTCTTCCTAACATCCAACCTGAACCTCCCCTGGCGCAGCCTGAGACTGTGTCCTCTTGTTCTGGTACTGGGTGCCTGGGAGAAGAGACCATCATCCGCCTATCTACAACCTCCCTTCAGGTAGTTGTAGAGAGTGATAAGGTCACCCCTGAGTCTCCTCTTCTCCAGGCTGAGCAACCCCAGCTCCCTCAGCCTCTCCTCATAGGGCTTGTGTTCCAAACCCCTCACCAACTTTGTTGCCCTTCTCTGGACTCGTTCCAGCAAGTCAACCTCCTTCCTAAACTGAGGGGCCCAGAACTGGACACAGGACTCGAGGTGTGGCCTAACCAGTGCAGTGTACAGGGGCAGAATGACCTCCCTGCTCCTGCTGGCCACACTGTTCCTGATGCAGGCCAGGATGCCATTGGCCCTCTTGGCTGCCTGGGCACACTGCAGGCTCATGTTCAGCCTACCATCGACCAGCTTCAGACAAAACTCCGTTACAACAAATAGCTCTGCAAACACAAGCAGCTTTACAAAGAAGAGGACTTAAAATTGCCTCAGCCAAAACTCAAACAATTCCTCCCTGGAAGTATCTAGGTTGGAAAATTTTATATCAAACCATTGAACCACAAAATATTACACTGGATATTACTGCAAGCCATGTGACTGATTCGCAGAAATTGCTAGGAACACCACACTGGATACGTCCATCTTTAGGGATTACTAATACTGAACTCACTCCACTTTTGGATTTGTTGAAGGGTGACAATGCTTTGTTATCACCCTGGCAGTTAACTGCTGAAGCTGAGCAGGCTGTTTCCCAAACTGAAAGAGCTTTGAGACAAAGGAAAGCTCACAGGCGACACACCGATCATCCTGTTCTGTTATTTCTCTCTCCTAATCTGTTATTTCTCAGGCTGTGTCAGGGGAGGTTCAGGCAGGATGTTAGGAAGAAGTTCTTCATAGAAAGAGAGATTGGTCATTGGAATGTGCTGCCCAGGGAGGTGGTGAAGTCACCATCCCTGGAGGTGTTTAGGAAGAGCCTGGATGAGGCACTTGGTGCCATGGTTTAGTTGATTAGATGGTGTTGGGCGATAGGTTGGACTCGGTGATCTCAAAGGTCTTTTCCAACCTGGTCAATTCTATTCTATTCGGTTTTGTGACTCTTTGCCAAGCTTATGGACTTGCAGGCCAGTGGATATCATCCCTGACCGATCCTTTCATTAGCCTAGAATGGATCTTTTTGCCAAATCAACCCCAAAAGACCACTGATGCTCAAACTGAAGTGATGCCAGATGATAGCATAAAAAGCCGTAAAAGAGTTTTACAGCTCTCCGGACAAGAACCATCCACAGTTTGTGTTCCCATAACTGCAGATTATTTAGATTGGTGTCAAGTTTATCTTTACAGGTAGCCTTGGAAGGCTATCCAGGAAAAATTGAGATACATTTTCCATCACAAATTGCTGAATTTTTGCAAGGACATTGTGTTAGTGTCCAAGCCATTGTGCCACTCAACACCTGTGGAAGGCCCAACAGCGCTTACTGATGGCTCGGGAAAGTCAGGCAAGGCTGCCATACTCTGCCAGGAACACAAAGAATGGGAACAAGAAATCTTTTCAGTTCAAGGCTCACCACAAATTGTGGAGCTATGTGCTGTGACTCAGGCTTTTTTAAAATGGGAAAAATCTCCTTTAAATGTAGTTACTAACTCACAATAGATATGGATAAGGAATTGGCTTGATGGCCGCACCCAAAGAGTGGCTGTCAATGGCTCCATGTCCCAGTGGAGGCCAGGGACAAGCGGAGTCCCTCAGGGATCAGTCCTGGGACCTGTCTTATTCAACATCTTTGTGGGGGACATGGACAGTGGCATTGAGTGCACCCTCAGCAAGTTTGCTGATGACACCAAGCTGTGTGGTGCAGCAGACAGCTGGAGGGAAGGGAGGCCATCCAGAGGGACCTTGACAGGCTGGAGAGGTGGGCACAAGCCAACCTCATGAAGTTCAATAAGAGCAAGTGCAGGGTCCTGCATCTGGGTCGAGGCAATCCCAGGCACAAATCCAGGCTGGGCAGTGACTGGCTGGAAAGTAGCCCTGAAGAGAGAGACTTGGGGGTGCTGGTGGACAAAAAGCTCAACAGGAGCTCTCAGTGTGCACTTGCAGCCCGCAAAGCCAATCAGATCCTGGGCTGCATCAGGAGAAGTGTGGCCACCAGGTCGAGGGAGGTGATCCTCCCCCTCTACTCAGCCCTGGTGAGACCCCACCTGGAGTACTGTGTCCAGTTCTGGAGCCCCTATTACAAGAGGGATATGGACGTACTGGAACGTGTCCAGAGAAGGGCCACAAGGATGATCAGAGGGCTGGAGCACCTCTCCTATGAGGACAGACTGAAGGAGTTGGGGCTGTTCAGTCTGCAGAAGAGCAGGCTCCGAGGTGACCTAATTGTGGCCTTCCAGTATCTGAAAGGTGCCTACAGGAAGGCTGGGGAAGGACTTCTCAGGATATCAGGTAGTGATAGGACTAGGGGGAATGGAATGAAGCTGGAGGTGGGGAGATTCAGGCTGGAGGTGAGGAGGAAGTTCTTCACCATGAGAGTGGTGAAACCCTGGAATGTGTTGTCCAGGGAGGTGGTCGAGGCCCCGTCCCTGGGGGTGTTTAAGACCAGGCTGGATGAGGCTCTGGCCAGCCTGATATAGTGTGGGGTGTCCCTGCCCATGGCAGGGGGGTTGGAACTAGATGATCCTTGTGGTCCCTTCCAACCCTGAATGAAACTATGAAACAGGTTGCTAATGTGATTCCTAGTCTAGAGAAATCCTGGCTTAAGCACATTGCAAATGAACAATTATTTTTCTTGTTTAAAAATGTGTGGAATTTATTAACGTATCAAGAACATTCTTTTTATGTCATGCATGTCAGAAGTCATACAAGCCTTCCAGGATTTATTACAGAAGGAACAGAATAGAGCAGAACAGAACTAAACAGGTTGGAAAAGACCTTTGAGATCATCGAGTCCAACCTATCACCCAACACTTACATTTCCTCTGCATCTCTCTCCAACACCTCAGATTTTATTACAAGCTAGGTTGTCTCATGACTTCTTCCATCAGGGTGCTAAAGCTCTGAGAACACAATTTGCCCTCTCATGGACACAGGCAAAACAAATTGTTCCTGCCTGCCCAGACTGCCAAGCCTTCGCCCCTTCAACTCGAACAGGGACCAGCCCACCTGGGCTACAAGCTCTACAGCTATGGCAAACAGATGAACTCACATTCAGGAATTTGGTCAACTGAGTTGCAGTCATGCTCCTGTTGATACTTTTTCAGGAGCACTCTGGGCCACAGTGCATACAGGGGGAAAAGCAGGGATGTTATTAGACATTGGCTTTCTGCATTTGCAGTACTGGGAACTCCTCATACCATCAAATCTGGTAATGCTCCTGGATATATCCTTCAGAGAACTGAAGAGTTACTAAAGCAATGGGGCATAACACATCTGACTGGCATCCCACACCCCCTACAGCTCCAGCAATTGTGGGATGCACTCACTGAACATGGAAAGAAGGGTTAGAAAAACACAAAGGGGAATGGTTGGGGAATGTCCTCAGAACAGACTCAGTAAAGCATTTTATGTACTGGATTTTCTTTCTCTTACAGCAGCAGACACACCAATAATTCATTCTCATTTTGCTTCACTGCAGTCCAAAGATCTTACAGGGAGTCCCCAGAAAGCCAAGGTCTACATAAAGTCTCTGCATGATGGTAAATGGGAAGGCCCTTGTGGTTTATTAGCCTGGGGAAAGGGATATGCTTGTGCTTGAACAGACTCAGGTGGATCCCAGCACAAAGTGTTTGACCAGCCCTTACCAGACCTTCTGAGGAAGTGACACAAGATTCCTGAGACCAGAGAATGATGAAGCTTCTGATACCCTCTGTGACAATCACCCTAACACTGAGTTACCCATTAACTGAGTACCACCCTTCCTAACTAATTCCATGGAACAGTAACAATATATGGGTAACCTTAGTTAAGGCCTTGTGAGAGACTAAAAGTTGGCTCTCCTGGTGTGACTCAACAAAGATAAAATCACTTGCTGCTTGCCCAGACAATATATGTTGGGCAGAGCCACTGGAAGGAAGGTGCAAAGACCATGTAGGAATCCTGTCTACCAATCCTGGATGCAAATCACCTTGTGATTGCATCATGATAACACTGGACTGCAGCTGGCCTACAACAGTGGCCCAAGGACCCAGACACCACGCCTTCAGGACAAGATAATCTCCACCCATCAAGTACCCTGAAAAGGGTGAGACAATGGATTCACCACCTGTTTCCTGATGTGTAATGAGTGTGGGGGCATGTAGGTGGGGAAGGAGGAGGATGAGGCCTCCCCCCTCCATCCAGACCCCTGCCCAAACACACAGGAATGCACAGAAAGATTTCCTGGGGAACGATACCTGGACATTTACCTAAGGAGGATTTCCTGGACCATGAATTTCTGAGGGACAATACTTGGACGCATAGCTAAGGACTAAAAACTGTATATAAGACTTGAGCAACTACTGGCTTGACAGAAGAAAAATGGAGATGAAGGAAAACAGGAGAAGGACCATGCCACTGAGAAGGAAAAGCCCAGGACAATGCTGCTCCAGAGAAAAGAGCCTGTGGAGCCTGGAAGAAACAGACTGAACCCTCTCTCCGTGCCCAAAGCTCTGCCTGCTGCAACTCATGGAGCTGAAGAGGCTGTCCAGAGGACCACAGCTCTTCTCCAGCCAAAGCCTCAGCACCCTTACTCTACAGACCCAACATCTCCTGCAGCACCTTTCCTCTACAGAATTGTCTCTACAGACCCAACATCTCCTGCAGCACCTTTCCTCCACAGACTCAAATTGTCTTGGGGGGGGTGAGGGGTGTGGTAATATAATTCCTTTCCTCTTCTCTCTCTCTCTCTCTTCTATTTTCTCTCTCTCCCCTTCTGATCCATCCACTTTATTAATGTAATCAATAGTCTAGCTGTTGATATTTTGGCCTCATTTGTGCCTCTCATTTCACAACACGGGAATAGTCAAAAGAACTGAGTCTCTTTCCCTCTCTGGACCAAGACAGGCCTTGAGTTTTTGTGCCTCCATGGCACAGCCAGAACAACCATTTCATTCATGTCTGGTAGCAATCCCATTAGCAGATCCCTCAGAGATAGTAAAGGAAATAAGTTCACAGTTGCCCAGAATAAAGTGTAAAACCAGCATGCCAATGTGCATTGAGGAAATGAGTACTGGAATAATTACCTGGACAAGATCAATGTAGAACCACAAGAAAGAGAAACCTTAGGCAGCGTAGAAATGCCAGCATGCACCTACTGCAGTTACACAGGATCCAAGGAATCCTAGGAAAAACACCTGGACACAAGAGGTCACTCCAGCAAATCCTAGGTTTAGAAACGATTCCATGTGGTGTAAGGTTACTCATGGGAAAGAAAAAGGTGAAGGACTGTCAAGTACTGATTGGCCTAGAAAATTACCCCCAGGAATTGTTCTTATCTGTGGGCATCAAGCCTGGCCTGGCTTGCCCTCTAGGATGATAGGAGGGACCTTGCTCTGTGGGATGCCTTACTCTGTTAACACCTAATGTTAGTATGATATTAAACCACACCCAGCTGGCCTCTCACAGACACAGGAGAAGCCTCAGTGGGAGCAGCAATTGTAGGGATGACACAGATTTGTGGCATAAAGGAGAAATAATAGCAGCTAAGCATCCTTACTCCCAGAGCAGCTGCTGCAAAAGCTCTCATGCAGTTGGGGTGGGAGTGGCTGGAGAGCTCCCAAACAGAGAGGGAGCTGGGGGTGCTGATCGACAGCCACCTGAATATGAGCCAGCAGTGTGCCCAGGTGGCCAGGAGGGCCAACAGCATCCTGGCCTGCATTAGGAATAGTGTGGCCAGCAGGAGCAGGGAGGTCATTGTGCCCCTGTACTCTGCTTTGGTTAGGCTGCACCTTGAGTACTTGTGTCCAGTTCTGGGCCCCTCAGTTTAAGAAGGACATTGAAACACTTGAATGTGTCCAGAGAAGAGCAACAAGGCTGGTGAGAGGCCTTGAGCACAGCCCTATGAGGAGAGGCTGAGGGAGCTGGGATTGTTTAGCCTGAAGAAGAGGAGGCTCAGGGGTGACCTCATTGCCCTCTACAACTACCTGAAGGGTGGTTGTAGCCAGGAAGGGGTTGGCCTCTTCTCCCAGGCAACCAGCACCAGAACAAGAGGACACAGTCTCAAGCTGCGCCAGGGGAGGTTTAGACTCGAGGTGAGGAGGAAGTTCTTCACCGAGCGAGTCATTCGGCATTGGAACGGGTTGCCCAGGGAGGTGGTTGAGTCATCAACCCTGGAGGTGTTCAAGGGGAGATTGGACGTGGCACTTGGTGCCATGGTCTAGTCATGGGGTCTGTGTTGATAGGTTGGCCTCGATGATCCTCGAGGTCCTTTCCAACCTAAGTGATACTGTGAGACTGTGAAACAGAAGGAGCTGTTGGTTAGCAAAACAAAACCTCACATCAGAGCTAGGGAGTGATTTGGCTACCGAGCATCAGTCTATCAGACATGCTACTTCACAGAACAGGGCTGCCACAGATTTCTTGTTACCCATGGTCATGGGTGTGAAGATTTTGATGGGATGTGTTGTGTGACAAATCCAGTTCCCCCCCACCAGCAAATAAAACCCTGATGGATTGAACAGCAAAGACTCACCAGGACCAGACCTTTCTTGGACTGGAGAGAAGATCTTCCATGGATGGAGCTTACCTGGATGGATAAAATCTCTCCTCAAAACTGGATTGCTGATTTTATTGCTTTTGTTGTATTGCTAATTTTACCCTGCTTGCTTTTATGCACGTGGGAAGTGTTAGAAGGTGGAGGGGACAGTGTGCTCCTGTGAGAAACACAGCAAGGGGGAATGCAGAGGGGGGTTTGCCTTTGCTCCAACTAGAGAAGGCTGTGTGTGGTCTGTGACTCACAGAGGAATGTGAACATCTTGTAGCTGAAGGAGAGAAATGAGGCAGAATTTGGTTGGATGTGTTAAAATGATGTTTTGTTACTTTGACCTATTGTGTGCCTTAATCACACACATGCCAGTGGAAAACAGCCAATGAAGATGTGGCACCTGTGCCTCCTGACAGACTAGAGGACCTTGCTGTGGAAGGTAAACCTCTTTGCCTGCTTACATCTTGTCCTGGGAGCTGTGCTCTAGGTGACAGAACACCTATACAACACCACCAGCCCATCCATGTCCCTGGTGGCTTTGCTGTCCCATGGCCCTGTGTCCCCCACCCCCTTTGCCACTGCGGTTGGAAGAGTGCAGTGGAAAATGTTGTGGCTGAGGAAGCATCTAAGGAACTGGGCTGGAAGCAGGAGCACAAGAATGGAAGGGGCCTGAGACTAAAGGCTGGGATCAGCTGGAGGGCTGAAAGAACAGCACCAAGCCAAGGGGGGGTTACAGATGAGGGGTGGGGAGGGACCCTGCAGCCACCTCATGCAGGAACCTCATGTAGGGGGACAGAGAGGGAGTGAGACCTCAGGTGACTCCTGCCCCACAGTGGGGTGTAGGGGTAGGACCCCCAGGTGCCTGCTTGGGTTGGGTGTCAGCCTGGAGATGTTGGATGCTGGAGGCTGTCCTGAGCCAGGCAGGATTTGGGTGTTTGAGCTTCTGGGGTCAGCTGCTGCCAGCACCCTTGTAGGGAGGAGCCAGGCAGAGCCACACAGCTGCTGCAATAACCCCTGCTGCCCCCTGCTGCCCTGACCCTCCATCCACCTGTCCTTAGGCACATCTGCACCCACTCTGTGTCCTCTGAGAGTCTCCACAGAGTCACCAAGGGCCTCAGAGCTAATCTAGAGCCCCAGCATGGCCCAACAGTAGCCCCTGCATGACAGCCTGGAGGAGAACACCCTGGAGAAGAAGTTGGGGGAGCTGAAGTGCAGCCTCAAAAGGAAGAGGAAGAGAAGGAGGCTGAGATCGAGAATGAGGAGGATGACAAGGAGGAGTACAAGAACAAGGAGGATGAAGACAAGATGGAGGAGAATGAACCTGCAGTGCCCTCTCTGTGCCACCTGAGCAGCTCAATCAGGGCCTGAGTGCAGGCAGAGCTTCCCACCCAGCTCAAGGTCGATGCAGCACCGGGGTCCCACCGTGGCACCTGACCCTTCGTGTCCAAAACCCTTCCAAAAGGCTTCCAAAGATCATCAAAATCCTTCCAAGACTTGGCAAAAACCTTTAGCATTCTTTAAAATCTCTTTGAATCTCTCCTAAAAACTACTTCTGAAGATACTTTGGTGACTCTTGAGGCTTATTTAGTTTCATAGTTTCATAGTTTCATTCAGGGTTGGAAGGGACCACAAGGATCATCTAGTTCCAACCCCCCTGCCATGGGCAGGGACACCCCACACTACATCAGGCTGGACAGAGCCTCATCCAGCCTGGGCTTAAACACCCCCAGGGACAGGGCCTCGACCACCTCCCTGGACAACCCATTCCAGGGTTTCACCACTCTCATGGTGAAGAACCTCCTCCTCACATCCAGCCTGAATCTCCCCACCTCCAGCTTCATTCCATTCCCCCTAGTCCTATCACTACCTGAGATCCTGAGAAGTCCTTCCCCAGCCTTCCTGTAGGCCCCCTTCAGATACTGGAAGGCCACAATGAGGTCACCTCGGAGCCTTCTCTTCTGCAGACTGAACAGCCCCAACTCCTTCAGTCTGTCCTCACAGGAGAGGTGCTCCAGCCCTCTGATCATCCTTGTGGCCCTTCTCTGGACACCTTCCAGCACCTCCACATCCCTCTTGTCATAGGGGCTCCAGAACTGGAGGCAGTACTCCAGGTGGGGTCTCACCAGGGCTGAGCAGAGGGGGAGGATCACCTCTCTCGACATGCTGGCCACACTTCTCCTGCTGCAGCCCAGGATCTGATTGGCTTTGCGGGCTGCAAGTGCACACTGAGAGCTCATGTTGAGCTTTTTGTCCACCAGCACCCCCAAGTCTCTCTCCTCAGGGCTGCTTTCCAGCCAGTCACTGCCCAGCCTGTATTTGTGCCTGGGGTTGCCTTGACCCAGCTGCCGGACCCTGCACTTGCTCTTATTGAACTTCATGAGGTTGGCTTGTGCCCACCTCTCCAGCCTGTCAAGGTCCCTCTGGATGGATCCCTTCCCTCCAGCCTGTCTGCTGCACCACACAGCTTGGTGTCATCAGCAAACTTGCTGAGGGTGCACTCAATGCCACTGTCCATGTCCCCCACAAAGATGTTGAACAAGACAGGTCCCAGGACTGATCCCTGAGGGACTCCACTTGTCACTGGCCTCCACTGGGACATGGAGCCATTGACAGCCACTCTTTGGGTGCGGCCATCAAGCCAGTTCCTTATCCATCTAGTGGTCACCCATCAAACCCATGTGTCACCAGTTTGGAGACCAGGATGTGGTGTGGGACAGTGTCAAAGGCTTTGCTCAGCCCCAGGTAAACGACATCAGTTGCTCTCCCCTCAGCTATTAATTTTGTCACCTGCTCATAGAAGGCCACCAGGTTGGTCAGGCAGGATTTGCCCTTGGCAAAGCCATGCTGACTGTTCCCAATCACCTCTTCACTATTCTTTTGAGCGAGTAGTGACTCCAGGAGGATCTGCTCCATGATCTTTCCAGGCACAGAGGTGAGACTGACTGGCCTGGAGTTCCCTGGTTCCTCCTTCTTGCCCTTTTTGAAGATGGGGGCAATGTTTCCCCTTTTCCAGTCTGTGGGGACTTCACCAGAATGCCAGGACTTAGGTCATCTGCCAGGATTTAGGTCTTCAAGATGCTTCCAAAAAGGCTTAAAAACCTTCCAAGGGGCTCTAAAAATCCTCAGCAGCTCTTCCAAACACCTAAAGGCCCAGACAAAATCCTCACTAAATCCTTTCCAAACCCCTAAGAGTTCCTAAAGCTATCTCAGGATGCATTAAAACCTCTCTTTGTTCTTCCCCCCAGCACGCTGGAGAGGTGTTAGTGAGATTCTGCCTTCCCCAAACTCTTCAAAGATGCCTGAAACCCCCTCAAGACCTCTTTAAAAAGCCAAAAACTCTTCCACAGGGATTCACAGAGAAGCCTGCAGCCCCTGCCCGGAGGAAAGGGCCCAGAGAGGGAGCCAGACCTCAGGTGCCCCCTGCCCTGGGGTATGGGGTGGGATGTGCAGGTAGGAGCCTGAGTGCCTGCTCAGGTGGTGTTGGCTGTCAGAAGGCGTCAGGGGACTGCCCTGAGCCAGGCAGCATTTGGGTGTTTGAGCTTCTGGGGTCAGGTGCTGCCAGCACCGCTGCTGAACTAACCCCTCCCACCTCCTTGACCCTCCCTCTCTCCAGCCCTCAGTCCATCTGCACTCCCTCTGTGCCTCAGGGCACTCACCGAGGCCCCAGGGCTGATCCAGAGCCCCAGCATGGCCCCACAGAAGCCCCTGGAGGAGAATACCCAGGAGAAGAAGTTGGAGGAGCTCAAGTGCAGCCTTGAGGGAGAGGAAAAGGAGGAGAAAGATCATTGGATGCCAGGGGTTGGAAGGGACCCAAAGAGATCTTGGAGTCCAACCCCTGCCAGAGCAGGGCCATAGAATCCAGCACAGGAACACAGCCAGGCAGGGCTGGAAAGTCTCCAGAGGAGACTCCACAACCCCTCTGGGCAGCCTGCTCCAGGGCTCTGTGACCCTCACAGGGAAGAAGTTCCTCCTGGGGTTGAGATGGAACCTCCTGTGCTGCAGCTTCCATCCATTGCCCCTTGTCCTACCCCAGGGTGCAGCTGAGCAGAGGGAGGAGAAGGCTGCAGGGAGACCTCAGAGCAGCTCCCAGCCCCTGCAGGGGCTCCAAGAGGGCTGCAGAGGGACTGCTGCCAAGGGGCTGCAGGGCCAGGAGCAGGGGCAATGGTTTGGGCTGAGAGCAGAGCAGATTGAGCTTGGATGTGAGGAACAAGTTCTGCAGCAGCAGGCTGCTGGAGCACTGCCACAGGTGGCCCAGGGAGGGGCTTGGGGCCATGCCTGGAGATCTCCAAGGGGAGGCTGCACAGGGCCCTGGGCAGCCTGCTGCAGCTGAGGATGTCCCTGCTGGCTGCAGGGCTTGGACTGGGTGACCTCTGCAGCTCCCTTCCAGCCCAGGTGATTCCATGGCTCTGGGTTGCCACTGCCTTGAAACTCAAAGTCAGACTGAGCTGCCCTGGGGCTGTGCTCCTGTGCCAGGGGCTCAGCTCCCCCTGGGGCTCTGCTCCTGTGCCAGGGGCTCAGCTCCCCCTGGGGCTCTGCTCCTGTGCCAGGGGCTCAGCTCCCCCTGGGGCTGCCCTGGGGCTGTGCTCCTGTGCCAGGGGCTCAGCTCCCCCTGGGGCTGCCCTGGGGCTGTGCTCCTGTGCCAGGGGCTCAGCTCCCCCTGGGGCTGCCCTGGGGCTGTGCTCCTGTGCCAGGGGCTCAGCTCCCCCTGGGGCTGCCCTGGGGCTGTGCTCCTGTGCCAGGGGCTCAGCTCCCCCTGGGGCTGCCCTGGGGCTGTGCTCCTGTGCCAGGGGCTCAGCTCCCCCTGGGGCTGCCCTGGGGCTCTGCTCCTGTGCCAGGGGCTCAGCTCCCCCTGGGGCTACCCTGGGGCTGTGCTCCTGTGCCAGGGGCTCAGCTCCCCCTGGGGCTGTGCTCCTGTGCCAGGGGCTCAGCTCCCCCTGGGGCTGTGCTCCTGTGCCAGGGGCTCAGCTCCCCCTGGGGCTGCCCTGGGGCTGTGCTCCTGTGCCAGGGGCTCAGCTCCCCCTGGGGCTGCCCTGGGGCTGCACTCCTGTGCCAGGGGCTCAGCTCCCCCTGGGGCTGCCCTGGGGCTGTGCTCCTGTGCCAGGGGCTCAGCTCCCCCTGGGGCTGTGCTCCTGTGCCAGGGGCTCAGCTCCCCCTGGGGCTGCCCTGGGGCTGTGCTCCTGTGCCAGGGGCTCAGCTCCCCCTGGGGCTGCCCTGGGGCTCTGCTCCTGTGCCAGGGGCTCAGCTCCCCCTGGGGCTGCCCTCCTGTGCCAGGGGCTCAGCTCCCCCTGGGGCTGTGCTCCTGTGCCAGGGGCTCAGCTCCCCCTGGGGCTGCCCTGGGGCTGTGCTCCTGTGCCAGGGGCTCAGCTCCCCCTGGGGCTCTGCTCCTGTGCCAGGGGCTCAGCTCCCCCTGGGGCTGTGCTCCTGTGCCAGGGGCTCAGCTCCCCCTGGGGCTGTGCTCCTGTGCCAGGGGCTCAGCTCCCCCTGGGGCTGCCCTGGGGCTCTGCTCCTGTGCCAGGGGCTCAGCTCCCCCTGGGGCTGCCCTGGGGCTGTGCTCCTGTGCCAGGGGCTCAGCTCCCCCTGGGGCTCTGCTCCTGTGCCAGGGGCTCAGCTCCCCCTGGGGCTGTGCTCCTGTGCCAGGGGCTCAGCTCCCCCTGGGGCTGTGCTCCTGTGCCAGGGGCTCAGCTCCCCCTGGGGCTGCCCTGGGGCTGTGCTCCTGTGCCAGGGGCTCAGCTCCCCCTGGGGCTGCCCTGGGGCTCTGCTCCTGTGCCAGGGGCTCAGCTCCCCCTGGGGCTGCCCTGGGGCTCTGCTCCTGTGCCAGGGGCTCAGCTCCCCCTGGGGCTGCCCTGGGGCTGTGCTCCTGTGCCAGGGGCTCAGCTCCCCCTGGGGTTGTGCTCCTGTGCCAGGGGCTCAGCTCCCCCTGGGGCTGCCCTGGGGCTCTGCTCCTGTGCCAGGGGCTCAGCTCCCCCTGGGGCTGCCCTGGGGCTGTGCTCCTGTGCCAGGGGCTCAGCTCCCCCTGGGGCTGTGCTCCTGTGCCAGGGGCTCAGCTCCCCCTGGGGCTGCCCTGGGGCTGTGCTCCTGTGCCAGGGGCTCAGCTCCCCCTGGGGCTGTGCTCCTGTGCCAGGGGCTCAGCTCCCCCTGGGGCTGTGCTCCTGTGCCAGGGGCTCAGCTCCCCCTGGGGCTGCCCTGGGGCTGTGCTCCTGTGCCAGGGGCTCAGCTCCCCCTGGGGCTGTGCTCCTGTGCCAGGGGCTCAGCTCCCCCTGGGGCTCTGCTCCTGTGCCAGGGGCTCAGCTCCCCCTGGGGCTGTGCTCCTGTGCCAGGGGCTCAGCTCCCCCTGGGGCTGTGCTCCTGTGCCAGGGGCTCAGCTCCCCCTGGGGCTCTGCTCCTGTGCCAGGGGCTCAGCTCCCCCTGGGGCTCTGCTCCTGTGCCAGGGGCTCAGCTCCCCCTGGGGCTGTGCTCCTGTGCCAGGGGCTCAGCTCCCCCTGGGGCTCTGCTCCTGTGCCAGGGGCTCAGCTCCCCCTGGGGCTGTGCTCCTGTGCCAGGGGCTCAGCTCCCCCTGGGGCTGCCCTGGGGCTCTGCTCCTGTGCCAGGGGCTCAGCTCCCCCTGGGGCTGCCCTGGGGCTGCGCTCCTGTGCCAGGGGCTCAGCTCCCCCTGGGGCTGCCCTGGGGCTGTGCTCCTGTGCCAGGGGCTCAGCTCCCCCTGGGGCTGCCCTGGGGCTGTGCTCCTGTGCCAGGGGCTCAGCTCCCCCTGGGGCTGTGCTCCTGTGCCAGGGGCTGTGTGGTCCCAGGCTGCTGTTTAAGGTTCCTTGGGATCCATTTTAGGGTCCTGGGCTCCACTGGGGCATCCTGCTGCAACACTTTTGAGTTCCAGGACTCATTCTGGGGTCCCCCAGGGCCAATTTGGAGTCCAGTGGAACATTTTATGGCTCCAGAGGAGCATTTCTGGGGCCATTTCCAGCTTCCATTGCTAAAGTGTCCTGGAGCTCAACGGCCCCCACGTGGTGGGCAGTCCCCCAAAACCGGGGGTGTCCTTCCCAGGAGCCAGGGGACCCCAAAACAAAACACCCTGAGGGAGAATCTGGAACCCCCCTGCAGAGCAGCACACAGGGGCAGGGGGGGTTTGGGGGCATCCTGCAGTTAAGAGGCTCCCCAAAACCCTGCAGTGGGGCTGGGGGCACTTGAGGTAGCAGCACAGGGCTGGGCACAGCAGAGCCCCACAGGCAGGGGCTGGGGGGGCACAGAGGGCTCGGATGCCACCACCCCCAGCACAGCCAAACCTCCCCAGGGCTGGCAGCAGCAGCAGGAGCTGCTAAGCTCAGGCTCAGCACAGCACCCACGGCTGGCACCCCCCCAGCACCCAGAGCACAGCCTGGGCTCCCCCCCCCCGGCACCCAGGGCACAGCCTGGGCTCACCCCCCCCAGCACCCAGAGCACAGCCTGGGCTCCCCCCCCCGGCACCCTGCTGGGCACAGCCTGGGCTCCCCCCCCAGCACCCTGGGCACAGCCTGGGCTCGCCCCCCCAGCACCCAGGGCACAGCCTGGGCTCCCCCCCCCCCAGCACCCTGGGCACAGCCTGGGCTCTCCCCCCCCGGCACCCTGCTGGGCACAGCCTGGGCTCCCCCCCGGCACCCTGCTGGGCACAGCCTGGGCTCCCCCCCCAGCACCCAGAGCACAGCCTGGGCTCCCCCCTGGCACCCAGGGCACAGCCTGGGCTCCCCCCCCAGCACCCAGAGCACAGCCTGGGCTCCCCCCTGGCACCCAGGGCACAGCCTGGGCTCCCCCCCCCCGGCACCCTGGGCACAGCCTGGGCTCCCCCCCCCCGGCACCCTGCTGGGCACAGCCTGGGCTCCCCCCCCCAGCACCCTGCTGGGCACAGCCTGGGCTGCCCCCCCCCAGCACCCTGCCCGGCACCGGTGGCTGCGGCTGGAGCGCAGCAGCAGCCAGAGGCAGCCTGCAGCTGCCCCTAGCAGGGGGCTCCAGCAGCACAGGGAACCCCCAAACACACCGACCCCTGCCCACCCCCACCCCCCCCCCCGGACCCACACCCGCACCCCACCCCCCAACAGCACAGACGACACCCAGGGACCCTGCACACCTCTGCCCTGCCCCACAGACCCCCCCCCCCAGACACAGACCCCCCCCAGACACAGACCTCCCCTAGACACAGACCCCCCCCCTAGACACAGACCCCCCCCCTAGACACAGACCCCCCCTAGACACAGACCCCCCCCAGGCACAGACCCCCCCCCAGACACAGACCCCCCCCAGGCACAGACCCCCCCCCAGACACAGACCCCCCCCCCAGGCACAGACCCCCCCCGCAGCCCCACACATTCCTCACCCCGCCTGCAGCCGGCGCGGAGGCGACGCAGAGCAGGAGGCCGAGGAAGGGCTCAGCGCGCAGGCGGCCGCCGGCCCCCGGGGGCAGGCTCCCGGCGAGCACAGAGCGCTGCGAGGGAGGCCCCGGCCGCGACCCCCGCCGAGCGGAAGCAGCTGTGGGGCCGGAGAGGAAGTCCCGCCCACAACTGGGCGTCAACAGCCAATGAGAGGCGCCGGGAGCGAGGCAGCTCCTCCCCCTCCCTGCCCCCGAGGCACAGCGAGATGCTGCCGCTGCCGGCCGCGGTGCCTGGGGGGGTGGCCGCGGTGCCGGGGCGGGGGGGGGCGGGCAAGCGGCAGCTGCCGGATCGTGAGCTGCGGCGGCGCCGGAGGGGCTGAGGGGCTGGGGAGCGCCGAGGGCGGAGGGAGCGGAGCGGGGCATCAACAGCCAATGAGAGGCGCCGGGAGCGAGGCAGCTCCTCCCCCGCCCCGCCCCCGAGGCACAGCGAGATGCTGCCGCTGCCGGCCGCGGTGCCGGGGGGGGGCGAGCGGCAGCTGCCGGATCGTGAGCTGCGGCGGGGCCGGAGGGGCTGAGGGGCTGGGGAGCGCCGAGGGCGGAGGGAGCGGGGCGGGGCATCAACAGCCAATGAGAGGCGCCGGGAGCGAGGCAGCTCCTCCCCCTCCCCGCCCCCGAGGCACAGCGAGATGCTGCCGCTGCCGGCCGCGGTGCCGGGGGGCGGGCAGCCGCGGTGCCGGGAGGGGGCGGCCGCGGTGCCGGTGGGGGCGAGCGGCAGCTGCCGGATCGTGAGCTGCGGCAGCTGCCGGATCCTGAGCTGCGGCGGGGCCGGAGGGGCTGAGGGGCTGGGGAGCGCCGAGGGCGGAGGGAGCGGAGCGGGGCATCAACAGCCAATGAGAGGCGCCGGGGGCGAGGCAGCTCCTCCCCCTCCCCGCCCCCGAGGCACAGCGAGATGCTGCCGCTGCCGGCCGCGGTGCCGGGGCGGGGTGGGGCGGGCGAGCGGCAGCTGCCGGATCGTGAGCTGCGGCGGCGCCGGAGGGGCTGAGGGGCTGGGGAGCGCCGAGGGCGGAGGGAGCGGAGCGGGGCATCAACAGCCAATGAGAGGCGCCGGGAGCGAGGCAGCTCCTCCCCCTCCCCGCCCCCGAGGCACAGCGAGATGCTGCCGCTGCCGGCAGCGGCGCCGGGGCGGGGTGGGGCGGGCGAGCGGCAGCTGCCGGATCGTGAGCTGCGGCGGGGCCGGAGGGGCTGAGGGGCTGGGGAGCGCCGAGGGCGGAGGGAGCGGAGCTGGGAAGGGTGCGGGAGGAGGGCCTGCGCGGGGCACGCCGGGAGGTGTAGTTCTCAGCCCGGGCGGCGCCGTCCTGCCTGTTGGGTGCGGGGCAGGAACAGGGCTGGGGCGCAGCAACTCCTTTGAAACTCTTCCTAATGAGTTCTTAGGAGATTTTCGTCAGCCTCGAAACGTCTTTAAGAGGCGCTCAGGAGCTTGGAAGAGCTTTTGATTGTTTTGTTTTGTTTTGTTTTGTTTTGTTTTGTTTTCAGGTTTGTTTGCAGAGTTGAGAATCCAAAAGCTCTAAATCAAAGCCACTGCAAAGCTCTTTACAAAGAAACTTCATAGTCTCTCCAGGGAGGTTCCAGAGAGCTCTGGGAGGTTTGGAACTATTTCAGTGACTTCTTTAGGTGTCTTTAAGAGCTTCAAGGAGATGCTGCTGTTTTTTTTCAGGCAGTTTCAAGCCCTCAGAAGCATTTTGGAAGGATGTTGAACACTGAAAGAAGGTCAGGAACTCGCTAAAATCTCTTCCAAATGAGGCTTTTGGAAGTTCCTTGGAGGGTTTAAGGACTTCTGAAGAGATTTCAATTGGTTTGAAGCAGATTTTTCAAAGATCGTTGAGTGCAAACTAAAAACTCCATCAACAACAAGGGCAGGTCCTGCCTGACCAACCTGATCTCCTTCTATGCCCAGGTGACTGCCTGGTGGATGTGGGGCAGGCTGTGGATGAAGTCTACCTGGACCTCAGCAAGGCCTTTGACACCGTCCCACATGGCAAACTCCTGGCCAAGCTGTCAGACCATGGCTTGGACAGCAGCTCTCTGAGCTGGGTTAGGAACTGGCTGGAGGCTGAGCCCAGAGAGTGGTGGTGAATGGTGCCACAGCCAGCTGGCAGCTAGGCACCAGTGGTGTGCCCCAAGGATCAGTGCTGGGCCCTGTGCTCTTTAACATCTTTATTGATGAGCTGGATGAGGGCATTGAGTCCATCAGCAGTAAATTTGCTGAAGACACCAAGCTGGGGACAGGAGTTGATCTGCTGGAGGGTTGAGAGGCTCTGCAGAGGGACCTCGACAGGCTGGACAGATGGGCAGAGGCCAAGGGCAGGAGATCGAACACATCCAAGTGCCAGGTGCTGCACATCGGCCACACCAACCCCATGCAGAGCTACAGGCTGGGGTCAGAGTGGCTGGAGAGCAGCCAGGCAGAGAGGGACCTGGGGGTACTGGTTGATGGTAGGCTGAACATGAGCCTGCAGTGTGCCCAGGCAGCCGAGAGGGCCAATGGCATCCTGGCCTGCATCAGGAAGAGTGTGGCCAGCAGGAGCAGGGAGGTCATTCTGCCCCTGTACACTGCACTGGTTAGGCCACACCTCGAGTACTGTGTCCAGTTCTGGGCCCCTCAGTTTAGGAAGGAGGTTGACTTGATGGAACGAGTCCAGAGAAGGGCAACAAAGTTGGTGAGGGTCTTGGAACACAAGCCCTGTGAGGAGAGACTGAGGGAGCTGGCGTTGCTTAGCCTGGAGAAGAGGAGACTCAGGGGTGACCTTATTGCTCTCTACAACTACCTGAAGGGAGGTTGTAGACAGGAGGATGTTCGTCTCTTCTCCCAGGCAGCCAGTACCAGAACAAGAGGACACAGTCTCAGCTGCGCCAGGGGAGGTTCAGGTTGGATGTCAGGAAGAAGTTCTATACAGAAAGAGTGATTGCCCATTGGAATGGGCTGCCCAAGGAGGTGGTGGAGTTGCTGTCATTGGAGGTGTTCAGGAGGAGACTTGCTGGGGTGCTTGGTGCCATGGGTTAGCTGTTTGGGTGGGTTGGATTGGTTGATGGGTTGGACACGATGATCTTGGAGGTCTCTTCCAACCTGGTTTGGTTTATTCTAAATAAAGGTTTATTCTAAATAAACTTTCCCAAGTCTTCAAGGAAGCTGTTTGAGTGCAGCTTTAGGTGGTTTTAGGAAGTTCTAAAGCTTTTGAAAGATTTCAGTCAGTTTTTAATGGGGTTTAAGAGTTCTAAAGAGTTGTTGATGATTTTTAGGGCAGTTAATAACCATTTTTAAGTGTGCTTGGAGTGTGTCAAAACTGACCAACAAGCCTAGAAAGTCCCTAAACCCTCTTCAGAATTAGTTGTTGTGAGGTGCTCAGAGATTTTCATGAAATCTTGCAGAACTAACCAGGTTGGAAGAGACCTTCGAGATCATCTGGTGACAGGTTGGACTCGATGATCTTTGAGGTCTCTGCCAACCTTAGTGATACTGAATACTGAATCAAGTCCAACCTATCACCCAGCACCATCCAATCAGCTAACCCATGGCACCAAGTGCCTCATCCAGTCTTAGAATCACAGTACTGTCAGGGTTGGAAGGGACCTCAAGGCTCATCCAGCTTTCCTGGAGCCTCCTTCAGATCCTGGAAAGCCACAAGAAGGTCTCCTGGGAGCCTTCTCCTCTCCAGACTGAACAGCCCTAATTCTCTCAGTCTGTCCTCACAGCAGAGCAGCCCCAGCCCTCTGCTCATCCTCGTGGCCCTTCTCTGGACACCTTTGTGGTGAAGGCACATTATGCCCAGATATTGAATCTTGTCCCAGCATGTGGACAAGTTCCCCTTCTTTCACGAGGGAAACAAAGGCCAAGGCATTAGCCAGGCCAGCACGGAGCACTGCACACACCCAGTGCCTGGGATGCTGGTGCTAATACCAAATATGGCATAATTCCAGCTTCATTCTTCCTATAGGCTGAAGCCAGTGGTTTACAAGAGTGCCCATTGGTCAAACCCAGCCCCGAGGAACCTAGAAGTATTACCCCAGTTGGTAAACAAGTTGCCCCCTCTTTCACTTTGCTTTCTCTCCTTGCTTGAGAGGACGAAGCTCATGCCATAGCCTCTGCCATTGAGCTCAGTGCTATTAAGTCTTCTCTCATATACACAAGCAAACTCGTAGCCTCTGCACGATGAGGAGAAGCCAGCATCCAGGGAGGCCTGCTGAGGCTCAGCCCTGAGAGTATCTCCAGAGGAGGGACCTTCGCTGAGCCCGAGAAGCTCCAGCGTCACATTGCCAGTCTCACCGAGCGGCAGAGCCCACCGTGCCTCCAGAGCACTGGACCCCTGAGGGTAAGATCTGCCCAGCTGTCAGGAAGGGACTTAGCCGAGTCCGGCAGTCCACACGTCTGCGTTAGCCCTAAGCAGCAGACCCACGGGCAGACACAACCTGTGTGTGTCAGATAGGAAAGCAGGATCGCATGCCTGTGTAACCCTGCCGTTGTGGGAGAGGAGTCACCGCTTCTGCCGCTCTGTGCCTCAGGGAAGCCCAGAGCACTGTCCGTGCCTGTGCTCCAAAGCCCAGACTGCTCTGGGAGAGTCCTGCTGCTCCTTCGAGCCAAGCAAAGGGGAAGCTGCCGCTCCACGCAGCCGTGCTTCTTCCCTGGGGCCGTCCACGCCAGCCCCGAAGCCATTGCCACAGGGCCGACCCTGCTGGGTCCAGCCCCGCCTGCTACTGTGCCAGATCAGAAACCTCCATGCCCACCGGGAACCATTGCCCTGCCCTGCCATGCCGGCTGACTCTGTGAGGGCCAACCCCGTCCCAAGACCAGCCCTGCCAGGCCGACCTCACAGGACTGATCCCTGTGGTCTGGAGGGAACTGCCCGAGTCCTGCATAGGGAACCTGCCTACCAGCTAGCCTAGGTTCCACCTCCTCTCTTCCAGGAACAGCTGCAAAGGATTCTCTGGATGCAAGATGGATTCTCTTTAGATGCAGTTCCCTTATCAGTCTGGAACAGTGTGGCACAGGCCCCAGCCACGTGGTTAAACAACTAAGAGCAGCAGCTGCAGGAGGGTGTTGGCAAAATGAGGGCAGGAGGAGAGAGAGAGCAAAGAAATCACCACCCCCCACCCCTGAAATAGGGTTGTGGACAGGAAGTGGGAGTGGAACAGACTTTGAGCCGGGGACCCCTTCCCCTGGGAAGGTGCCAGGTCTCTGCCCACCTGGTGTCAGGTTTTCTTCTCAACCCACTCTGCCCAAGGCTGGGCTTAAACTGGCACACATGCTGCCAGCAGTTCACATCCTCACACACAATTTTCTGTGCATTCTCACCCAGAAACTTTTCCATCTTCCTGCATTCCTCACCAGGTGCATCCTGGTCCTTGGGCAAAAGCAATCCCACAAATGGGTTTGCATTGACCTTGGGCAGGGCTAACCCAAACCTTCTTCCTTAGGATGTTCTTTATGTGTACCACAGGAACTTTATCAGCTTCTGCAGCACGTGGCAGCTTGGCCTGAATCATAGAATCATAGAATGTTAGGGGTTGGAAGGGACCTCCAGAGATCATCATGTGAGAAATTGTTTTTAATATTTGGCTTTCTCAAGGGGAATTCCTGGGCACCGTGGGGTTTGATCATTGGGCTGATTGGTTGGTTGTGGTCTGTATTGTGTGGGGTTCATTCTTGTGTGTTGGGAGGGAAAGGTGAGGTGCCAACATGTCTAAAGACTGGCCAGGTCAAAAGTGCAGGTTTTGTCTCAGTCCTATGGAGAGGGGTGGGAGCGTGCTGGGGAATATCACAGTCTCACAGTATCACTTAGGTTGGAAAGGACCTCGAGGATCATCGAGTCCAACCTATCAACACAGACCCCATGACTAGACCGTGGCACCAAGTGCCACGTCCAATCTCCTCTTGAACGCCTCCAGGGTCGATGACTCAACCACCTCCCTGGGCAACCCGTTCCAATGACGAATGACTCGCTCGGTGAAGAACTTCCTCCTCACCTCGAGTCTAAACCTCGCCTGGCGCAGCTTGAGACTGTGTCCTCTTGTTCTGGTGCTGGTTGCCTGGGAGAAGAGGCCAACCCCTTCCTGGCTACAACCACCCTTCAGGTAGTTGTAGAGGGGAATGAGGTCACCCCTGAGCCTCCTCTTCTCCAGGCTAAACAATCCCAGCTCCCTCAGCCTCTCCTCATAGGGCTTGTGTTCAAGGCCTCTCCCCAGCCTTGTTGCCCTTCTCTGGACACGCTCAAGTGTTTCGATGTCCTTCTTATGTATGTTTGAATATGAATATGTCTGTTTGCTGTCTCTGTAAGTTCAACTCATGTTGTTAGGATGCGCCTCTAGCAAATTCGCTCTGAGCCCAGCGCTGTGTTGCCTTTGTTTTATAACAAACTGGTTACAAATTTCAGCAGTGAGCTCGTTTCTCACAACTGGAAGTAAAAACTTCGGTTGCTGTGGGGATAAAGTCATGATTCTGGGCCCAGGCTGATAGCCCTTTTGATATCCCAGAATTGTCAGTAAGACCTCTCACGGAGAGGAGAGTTTGGAGGGCGTTTAGCACAGCCTCTTCTGTTTCGTGGGTGTCGTAGTTTGGGCTGGGTGTCCTCTGCTACAGGGGTGTTTCCTGTGTCCAGAAGTCCAGCCCAGTGGGTGGACACAGGAAATCAGGTTATTTCCTACCATGCTCCCTTGCACCACTATAAGTTTTATGGCGGGGTCTGGCACTTCCTCTTTCCTTCCTCCTCGCCACCCGGTAACTGGGGGAGAGATGAGATTTAACACATCCAAGTGCCGGGTTCTGCACATTGGCCACAACAACCCCATGCAGTGCTACAGGCTGGGGTCAGAGTGGCTGGAGAGCAGCCAGGCAGAGAGGGACCTGGGGGTGCTGGTCGATGGTAGGCTGAACATGAGCCTACAGTGTGCCCAGGCAGCCAAGAGGGCCAATGGCATCCTGGCCTGCATCAGGAACAGTGTGGCCAGCAGGAGCAGGGAGGTCATTCTGCCCCTGTACACTGCACTGGTTAGGCCACACCTCGAGTACTGTGTCCAGTTCTGGGCCCCTCAGTTTAGGAAGGAGGTTGACTTGCTGGAACGAGTCCAGAGAAGAGCAACAAAGTTGGTGAGGGGTTTGAAACACAAGTCCTATGAGGAGAGGCTGAGGGAGCTGGGGCTGCTTAGCCTGGAGAAGAGGAGACTCAGGGGTGACCTTATCACTCTCTACAACTACCTGAAGGGAGGTTGTAGACAGGCGGATGATGGTCTCTTCTCCCAGGCAGCCAGTACCAGAACAAGGGGACACAGTCTCAGGCTGCGCCAGGGGAGGTTCAGGTTGGATGTTAGGAAGAAGTTCTATACAGAGAGAGTGATTGCGCTATGGAATGGGCTGCCCGGGGAGGTGGTGGAGTCGCCGTCATTGAAGGTGTTCAGGAGGAGACTTGATGGGGTGCTTGGTGCCATGGGTTAGCTGTTTGGGTGGGTTGGATTGGTTGATGGGTTGGACACGATGATCTTGAAGGTCTCTTCCAACCTGGTTTGGTTTATTCTAATAAAGGTTCTAATATTCTATTCTAATATTATCTCCCGGCCATGGGCCTGGTTAGGCCCAAGGCCACAGGGGGATGGGCAATCTCAGATCTGGCCAGCTGAGACTAGCCTAGCAGTGGGGGGGGGGGGGGGAAGGAGGAGCCCTGGGTGTTTGGGTGCACCCTCAGGTGGGGATGGGATCTCTCTGGGTCTGTTTTGGGGTTTCCTCTTGTCACTGTGTTTCTAGTTCTCTGCACGCACTCACCGTTCCATTTAAACTTTCCATCACTTTTGCAATCTGTTTGTCTGAGTCGTTATTTCTGCGCGTGGTGGGGAGGGGGTTTGCCCCAACCCATTTCAGTGGGGTGCTCCCCCGTGCCTCTCCCCGGATCCTGGTGAGATTCGCTTCCTTTTCTGAGCGCACGCTGCTTCTTTGGTCAGCACCGGGGCAGTGCTGGATCGACCGGCTTTCCGTATCGCTCGGAACGTACCTCTGACGCTGAGTCGAGCAGCATCGCAGGCCGAGGAGCCCGACAATAAGTTTGGGTGCCAGATGTCAGTGACGGAGACTGGAGTCAATACAGAGGACCAAGATGATCGAGTGTTGTTCCTTTATTGTTCCAGTATTGTAGGACCATAGTGCGAGCATAGCGAGTACAGCACAGCTCCAGTATCGCAGGCCTATGGTGCAGGCCTGTGGTGCGAGTATAGCACAGTAAAGTAAAGCAAAGAAGAAGGGAAAGGAAAGGCAGAAGTGCGTAGCAAGCGAACTTCTACAACTTATATAAACTCAGAGAGCCTCGTTGGTATGGCTTCATTGGTTCCCTATGAGTGACCACACATTGCACTGTTATAGACTATTGGTCCAACTAGTAACGACACGTGAGGTTTGTTGATGCAGGTGCGTGTCCTGTTGTTCCAAGATAAGTTTTCTGTGTTTATAGCTACCAGTGTCTTGTTTTAGTTACATGCTGCAGGCACAGCACTGTTTTGCTACACTGCTAGCTGGCTCTGCACTTACGCTGAGCACAGCCTACCACCATGTCAGGCTCTAGGCCTGCACTGCCAGATTGCTCACACTGCTTGTTGCTGGCATTGCCACACCTGGGTGGCCACCCTGGACACAAAGGATCTGTTCTTTGTGATTCCTTGCTGGAGCAGGTGAAGCCTCGGGCTGCATTTACAAGGCAAGGTTCACAACACATTGAATCGTCTTCCACAGGGCCACAAGCAGGCAGCCACCACGGCACACAAGGCCCCAGCAGCATTGCTGGACACGGCCAGGGTGCCACAGACTGTCAGCATCTGTCCATACACAGATGACCTCATTGGAGGGGACAACAAAGACCAGGTGGGCTCAGGAGCTGGAGCTGTCTGGGTAGTGCTGACTGATAATAGGTTACAAGTTCCAGAGCCAAGTCCAGATTTCAGTCTGGAGTGAGTGCTACACACAGGCTGCTGGTGGCTCCCCTGCTCTGTGTTGAGCCATGGCAATGGCTGGGCTCAGCTTTGTGCCTCAGGATGCAGCCCATGGAGGCTGCACCCAGCACAGCCTCACTCAGAGCTGCAGCAATGGATGGGCTCAGCTTGTGCCTCAGGATGCAGCCCATGGAGGCTGCACCCAGCACAGCCTCACTCAGAGCTGCAGCAATGGATGGGCTCAGCATGTGCCTCAGGATGCAGTCCATGGAGGCTGCACCCAGCACAGCCTCACTCAGAGACAGGCAGTGGCTGGGCTCAGCTTGTGCCTCAGGATGCAGCCTATGGAGGCTGCACCCAGCACAGCCTCACTCAGAGCCAGGCAGTGTCTGGGCTCAGCTTGTGCCTCAGGATGCAGTCCATGGAGGCTGCACCCAGCACAGCCTCACTCAGAGCCAGGCAGTGGCTGGGCTCAGCTTGAGCCTCAGGATGCAGCCCATGGAGGCTGCACCCAGCACAGCCTCACTCAGAGCCAGGCAGTGGCTGGGCTCAGCTTGTGCCTCAGGATGCAGCCCATGGAGGCTGCACCCAGCACAGCCTCACTCAGAGCTGCAGCAATGGCTGGGCTCAGCTTGTGCCTCAGGATGCAGTCCATGGAGGCTGCACCCAGCACAGCCTCACTCAGAGCCAGGCAGTGGCTGGTGGCAGCTGAGCTCACGGCTGCCAGCGGCAGGGCACTGCGCTGGGGCAGGCAGCTGCGTTGTGGTCCGCAGGGAAGCTCTCAGGGCCCTGGCTGGGATCTCAGGACGAGTGGTTGGCGGCTCCTGGCGACAGGCAGGAAGCCTGGCAGGAGCACAGCACTTGCTTACCAAAACACCCCCAGGGTAACGCTGCCAAAGTCAAGGCTTGACCAATAGCAGAGCTTGCAAGCAGAGTCATTAACCAATCAGGAGGCGTTTGGCCAACTCCAGTCTGTGCATGTGCAGGGCAGCAGCCAATGAGGAGGCAGCCATGGGGGCAGCGGTGGTCCCTGCTCGGCACAGCGGTGCCAAACCTGGGCAGGTTGTGTGCCCAGGCTCGCTCCTGCCTCCTTCCTTTGGCTATGTGGAGCCAAAATCCCCCAGGCCAGAAGGGAGAGGGAAAGGGCTTTGAGCACAGCGTGTAGAGAACTGCTGGAGAGAGTCCCATGGGGGCTTAAAGGGTGCTGAGGGACCTGGAACACCTGTGTGAGGAGGAAAGGCTGAGAGCCCTGGGGCTGTTTGGCCTGGAGAAGAGCAGCCTGAGAGGGCAGCTGATCAAAGCTGATCAATATCTGAGGGGTGGGGGGCAAGAGGAAGGGGTCAGGCTCTTGTCAGTGGAGCCCTGTGATAGGACAAGAGGCAAGGGACACAAACTGGAACCCAGGAGGTTCCACCTCACCAGGAGGAGAAACTTCCTTGGTGTGAGGCTGCTGGAACCCTGGAGCAGGCTGCCCAGAGAGGTTGTGGAGTCTCCTTCCCTGGAGAGATTCCATACCTGCCTGGATGTGTTCCTGTGTGAGCTGCCCTTGGTGACCCTGCTTTGGCAGAGAGAGTCCCTTCCAACCCCTACCATCCCGTGGTTCCCAAGCCTCCCTGTGACTGCAAAAGCTGAGCAGGGCTCAGAGCAAAGTGAGGCTCTGTTGGTCCCAGCTCTGTGACATCATCACAAGGACCTTCTGCTTCTGAAAGCTAAACTGGAGCTCCAAACCCACCCTTGGCACACTCCCTGCCATGGCCTGGAGGGTTAATGGCAGCCTCTGGTTGACCTCCTGTGCTGAGGGGGACATTCCAGGTGGAGTTCAGGATTTCTGAGCCTCTCTGAATCCTCCTGGGTGGCTTCTGGGGGTGGCTGCAGAGGGAAGGTTTCAGCTGGGAGCACCAATCGCTGCCGAGTCCTGCACTGTCCATGTAGGCACAGCGTCCCCTGCCCTGCACATCCAACCTGCAGCAGAGAGAAGGGAGACCCTGAGGAGGGGAGGCAGACACCTCCAAGGTGGGAGGGAAGCCTCCAAGCTTGAGAATTAGCCTCCAAGGTGGGCAAAGAAACCTCCAAGGAGGAGGAGAAAGCCTCCAAGGGGTGGAAAGAAGAATCTAGGGTTGGGATGAAGCCTCTAAGGGGAGGAGGAAGCCTCCAAGGGTGGGGAAGAAGCCTACAAGGTGCTGTGGAAGCCTCCAAGGGGGAGAGAGAAGCCTCCAATTGATGGAAAGAATCCACCAAGGTGGGGAGGGAAGCTTCCAAGGGAAGCCAACGAGTTGAAGGTTCCCAGTGCTGCAAGGAGCAGGGACCACCCTGCCCAGCTTCCCCCAGAGCAAAAGCTCCTCAAGGGAGGGAATATTTTCAGTGTCTTGGTCCCAGGAGATTCCCTCAAGCTCTACCAGGTCTCAGGAGTTTTCACCTAGGGATGTCCTCACTGCCCTGCCAGCATCTTCACCCCACAGGTCCACGGGCTGTGGGCCGAGCGCTGTAGCTCAGGCAAGGGAAATGGAGTTTGATTGCTTCCCCCCTCTCCAAACTGCTCTACAGATGTCTTCTGCTCCCCAACTCCTGCCCCAGCTCAGCCCAGGGCATGGTTGTGTCCTCCAGAAGCACACAGGACGTACAGGTTGGTGAGGAGAGAGCCATTGAGCCACTGCCAAGGTCCAGAACCTTCCCTTCGGAGGCCGACCCAGTAGTGTGCGGAGCTGCCACAGCGCCACAGGAGACGCTGGAGGGGGAAAGAGAACCAAGGGTGACCTTTAGCTCCATGCCATGGCCTCCATGGGAGCCCTGCATCTGCTGCCCAGTGAAGGGGAGGCTCCTTCCCCCCCTTCTTCCTCCCTCCCACTCTAGAGGCTTCTTTTTCCACTCTCCCATCTTGGAAGCTTCTTTCCCCACCCCCCTTGGAGGCTTCTTTCCCCACCCCCATTGGAGGCTTCTTTCCCCACCCCCTTGGAGGCTTCTTTCCCCACCCCCCTTGGAGGCTTCTTTCCCCACCCCCTTTGGAGGCTTCTTTCCCCACCCCCCTTGGAAGCTTCTTTCCCCACCCCCCTTGGAGGCTTCTTTCCCCACCCCCTTGGAGGCTTCTTTCCACACCCCCTTGGAGGCTTCTTTCCCCACCCCCCTTGGAGGCTTCTTTCCCCACCCCCTTTGGAGGCTTCTTTCCCCACCCCCTTTGGAGGCTTCTTTCCCCACTCCCCTTTGGAGGCTTCTTTCCCCACACCCCTTGGAAACTTCTTTCCCCACCCCCTTTGGAGGCTTCTTTCCCCACCCCCCTTGGAGGCTTCTTTCCCCACCCCCTTGGAGGCTTCTTTCCCCACCCCCTTTGGAGGCTTCTTTCCCCACCCCCCTTGGAGGCTTCTTTCCCCACCCCCTTGGAGGCTTCTTTCCCCACCCCCCTTGGAGGCTTCTTTTTCCACCCCCCCTTGGAGGCTTCCCACACAGAAGTCCCTCAGGGGTCTCTCATTTACCAGCTCCTCCCAGGTGTCGATGGTGGCCAGCTGGGCTCCAAGAGCAAGGCAGGAGATCTGACTCCTGTTCCAGTCAGCTTTGTCCTCCATGAAGTAAAAGCACTTCTGCCTGTACCCAATGCCGTTGCCCAGGCAGCTGGGAAGGGTGGGAGAGGGGCAGGAGGGGCAGGAGGGGCAGGATGGACACCTCTTGGCTGCAGAGAAGCAGAACAAGTCCTGCTGACTTCTGCTGTTAGCTTCTCTCCAGGGGAGAAGGCTTTGGTGGTAGAGCCACAGAATCAGGGAGGTTGGAGAAGAACCTCTAAGATCATCGAGTCCAAGCATCGACCCAGCACCTCCATGAGCACAATCATGGAGTCAGTAAGGGTGGAGAAGGCCTCTGAGTGGGGGTGGGCACCTCCCTCCTCTGGTGGGCACCTCCCTCCTCTGGTGGGCACCTCCACCCTCAGCCACTCACCTGCCAGTGCGATGATGGCGAGCAGCAAGGCGGCGATGACCACGGTGACCCCGATGGGGACCTTCTTGTCTTGGATGCACTTGAGGCTAAAGCCTGAGGACAGAGCACGTGGGAGGAGCTTGGCCAGCAAACCCAAGGGCACCCCAAGCTCCCTGCAGCTCTTGCAGGCCTCCATGGGTTCCATCAACACCCATGGGTGCCTTCGACACCTTCCCACATCCCCTTCCTCTGCCTTGCAGGCATGGCAGGAGGGGAAGCAGAATCCTGGAATGGGTTTGGTTGGAAGAGACCTTGGAGATGATGGAGTCCAAGCCTCCCCCCAGCACTGCCAGGTCACCACCAAACCATGGCCCTCAGCACCACATCTCCACTGCTTTGAAACCCCTCCACGGATGGGGACTCTACCACTGGCCTGGGCAGCCTGGGCCAGGCCTGGAGAAGCCTCAGGGGGCAGAAATTGTTCCTCATGTGCAACCTCAACCTCCCCTGGGGCAACTCGAGGCCATTTTGTCTTGGGAGAAGAGACCAACCCCCACCTGGCTCCAGCCTCCTGTCAGGGAGTTGTAGAGAGCCACAAGGTCTCTCCTCAGCCTCTTTCTCTCCAGGCTGAACAACCTCAGTTCCCTCAGCTGCTCCTCACAAGGTCTCCAGACCCTTCCTTGTGCTCCAGACCCTTCTCTAGACCTTTCTCCTTGTTCTCCAGGCTCTTCCCCAGCTTTGTTGCCCTTCTCTGCACCTGCTCCAGCCCCTCAAGGTCCTTCTTGGAGCCAGCACTCAAGGTGTGGCCTCACCAGTGCCCAGTCCATGGGGACAATCCTGCTCCTCCTTTCCCACTTCAGGGGGATTTCAGTTCCCATCCCCACTCCAGCACCCTCAGCTCACCCCCTGTGGTGCTGGATGTCCCTTCAGAGCCACCCAAGCTACGTTCCTCAGCCCAAAGCATGGAAAGCAGCTCCTCCCCTCCCCCCCCATGCAGGGCAGCTCTGAAAGCCTCTGGGAAAGGGGATGGTGCTCACCTACCTGTGTCACCCACAGCTTCTGCCATCCCTGCTGCTGCAGAGGGGACAGCAGCACCCTGCAGGACCAAGGACGTCCCTCAGCCCCAGCAGCAAGGAGCTGAGCAGGGTCTGGAACACCCCCAAACCACAGCCAGGCCCTTCTCTGCCACAGGGCTTTGCCAGGATGCTCCTGAGGTCACCAGAAGAGCCAAAAAGCTCAGGATCCTCCCCAAAACTCAGTGCTGCTCCTCACAGAACTTCTTCCCAAGCCTTCCTCGGAGCTCTTCTGGCCACGTCCCAGCCTCACTCAGTGCTTCTCCAAGCCTCCCACCCCTGCCTGCTCCCATTCTGTTGCTGAGGCTTTTTCTGCATTCTTGGAGTTTTTGCCCTTTTCCTGCTCTCAGCCTTTTCCCAGGGCTCCCAGCAAGGCCCTGGAGTCCTGCTGGACAAGAAGTCCTCTGTGACTCAGCAAGGTGGCCAAGAAGGTCAATGTTCTCCTGGGGTGCATGAAGAGTGTGGCCAGCAGGTCAAGGGAGGTTCTCCTGCCCCTCTGCTCTGCCCTGCTGAGGCCAGCTCTGGAGTCTGGCATCCAGCTCTGGGCTCCCCAGTTCAAGAGGGACAGGGAACTGCTGGAGGGAGTCCCATGGGGGCTATGAGGATGATGAAGGGCTTGGAACAGCTCTGAGAGGAGGGAAGGCTGAGGAGCCCTGGGGCTGTTTGGCCTGGAGAAGAGCAGCCTGGGAGGGGAGCTGATCAAAGCTGATCAATATCTGAAGGGTGGGGGGCAAGAGGTTGGGGCCAGGCTCTTGTCAGTGGTGCCCTGTGACAGGACAAGTGGCAGTGGACACAGACTGGAACCCAGGAGGTTCCACCTCTGCCTGAGGAGAAACTTCTCTGGTGTGAGGGTTCAGAGCCCTGGAGCAGGCTGCCCAGAGAGGTTGTGGAGTCTCCTTCCCTGGAGGTTCCAAACCTGCCTGGATGTGCTCCTGTGTGACCTGCCCTGGCTGGCCCTGCTTTGGCAGGGGGCTTGGACTCAATGACCTCCAGAGGTCCCTTCCAAGCTCACCATGCTGTGATGATCTGAGCTTGTGTGGGGAGCAGAGAGCCTGAAGCAGAAGCTGAGGAGGGGGAAATGATTTTGCTGTAAAACTGGGAGAATTTGGGCAACAAGGAAGCCATCAGCAAAGGGGAGGGGGGGGATGGGGCAGGCCATAGGGGCTCTGCCTTCCCCTGTGGGACAGCAACCACCAAAGCCAAGCTGAGGAGGTCCAAGTGCCCGCGGGGGGGCGCTGCCAGCTGCCTGCCAGGGGGAATAGTTCACCCCAAAGCCACCACACTTGGGAACCTCTTCTCTGCCTCAGCCCTGGGGCTGGGGGCCCAGGCCTCAGCCCTCCCTCCAAGGGCCACCTGGGTACTCCCTGGCTCATCTTCAGCTGCTGGCACCAACCCCCCCCAGGTCCTTTCCTGCTGGGCAGTTCTCAGCCACTCTGCCCCAGCCTGAAGGGTTCCTGGGGTTGGTGTGAGCCAAGTGCAGGACCCAGCACTTGGCCTTGGTGAACCTCATCCCATTGATCCATCCTGGCCAGCTCCCTGCAGAGCCTTCCTACCTTGGAGCAGATCAACAACCACCCAACGTGGAGGCACTGCAGGGGTGGTGGCTTTGGGCAACTGGAGCTGTTTAGTGTGGAGAAAAGCAGCCTGAGGGGAGACCTTCTGGCTCTCTACAACTCCCTGAAAGGAGGCTGGAGCCAGGGGAGAGTCATTGCCTCCTCCCAGGGAACAAGGTCTAGGACCAGAGGAAATGGCCTCAAGTGCCCCCAGGGAGGTTTAGGTTGGACCTCAGAAGAAACTTCTTCCCTGGAGGGCTCTCAAGCACTGGAACAGGCTCCCCAGGGAGGGGGCTGAGTCCCCATCCCTGGAGGGGTTTCAGAGCCACAGGGATGCGGTGCTGAGGGCCATGGGTTAGCAGCAGCCCTGGCAGAGGCAGATGATGGTTGGACTGGCTGAGCACTGGAGGTGTCCAGGCAAGGTGCAGACAGGGTGCTGGGGCCGTGCTTGAGTGGCCATGGGTGGTGCTGGCTGGAGGCTTGGCCTGGATGATCCCAAAGGTGTTTGCCAAGGGAAGGATTCCATGGCTCCATGACTCCAAGGCAAGGCTAAAGAAGCCATCCTGGGACACTTTATTGGGCAGAGCTGCAGCAGTCCAGGGCCAGTGTGGAACGGCCCTGGAGAGCCCCCAGCTGCTGAGCAGCCACAGCCGAGCTGGGCTGGGCCACAGGGGCCGAGCCCGGGGGGCAGTGTGGGGCCGTGGGGCTGCAGCACAGGGTGGTGCCAGGCAGAGGGCAGCCAGTGGCCGAGCAGGGGGGCAGGGGCAGGAGCTGCTTCAGGAGCCCTAAGGGGAGAGAAGAATCCCAGAGTCACAGAGTGGTGGGGGGCAGGGGCACCTCTGGAGAGCATCGAGTCCAACCCCCACCCAGAGGCCAGCACCCAGCAGCACAATGGCCGGGGGGGGGGGGGTTGGAAAGCCTCCAGAGGTGCAGCCTCCAGCACCTCTCTGGGCAGAGAGAGGCCCCCAGCTGCTGTCCCCTCCCCCCAGCTCACCTTGCTGCGCAGGTGGAGGCAGAGCCCCAGGCCCAGGCAGAGGAGCCCCAGCACCAAGCCCCCCACCCCTGTCAGCATCTTGCTGCGGCCGGGCTCTGCCGGCAGCTCTGTGGGGAGGAGAGTGGGGAGGGGGCTGAGGGCTGAAGTCAAGGCAGAGCCCATCCACCACCCTCCCTCTGCAGCCCCACAGCTCCCATCCACCACCCTCCCTCTGCAGCCCCACAGCTCCCATCCACCACCCTCCCTCTGCAGCCCCACAGCTCCCATCCACCACCCTCCCCCTCCAGCCCCACAGCTCCCATCCACCACCCTCCCCCTCCAGCCCCACAGCTCCCATCCACCACCCTCCCTCTGCAGCCCCACAGCTCCCATCCACCACCCTCCCTCAGCAGCCCCACAGCTCCCATCCACCACCCTCCCTCAGCAGCCCCACAGCTCCCATCCACCACCCTCCCTCTGCAGCCCCACAGCTCCCATCCACCCCCCTCCCTCTGCAGCCCCACAGCTCCCATCCACCACCCTCCCTCAGCAGCCCCACAGCTCCCATCCACCACCCTCCCCCTCCAGCCCCACAGCTCCCATCCACCACCCTCCCTCGGCAGCCCCACAGCTCCCATCCACCACCCTCCCTCTGCAGCCCCACAGCTCCCATCCACCACCCTCCCTCTGCAGCCCCACAGCTCCCATCCACCACCCTCCCTCGGCAGCCCCACAGCTCCCATCCACCACCCTCCCCCTCCAGCCCCACAGCTCCCATCCACCACCCTCCCTCTCCAGCCCCACAGCTCCCATCCACCACCCTCCCCCTCCAGCCCCACAGCTCCCATCCACCACCCTCCCTCTGCAGCCCCACAGCTCCCATCCACCACCCTCCCTCTGCAGCCCCACAGCTCCCATCCACCACCCTCCCTCTGCAGCCCCACAGCTCCCATCCACCACCCCCCCTCTGCAGCCCCACAGCTCCCATCCACCACCCTCCCTCTGCAGCCCCACAGCTCCCATCCACCACCCTCCCTCTGCAGCCCCACAGCTCCCATCCACCACCCTCCCTCTGCAGCCCCACAGCTCCCATCCACCACCCTCCCTCGGCAGCCCCACAGCTCCCATCCACCACCCCCCCTCTGCAGCCCCACAGCTCCCATCCACCACCCTCCCTCTGCAGCCCCACAGCTCCCATCCACCACCCTCCCTCTGCAGCCCCACAGCTCCCATCCACCACCCTCCCTCTGCAGCCCCACAGCTCCCAAGCTTCCCCAGCAGGGCTCCATGGGAGATGGGGACCCCACAAGCACCTTGTGCCCCCCAGCTGCCCCAGGCTGCCCCGGGGCCAGGGCAGGGCCTTACCCCAGCGCTGGCTGATGGGGTGCTGCAGGCTGCTGTGCTCCACCTGGCACAGGTAGGTGTCCCCAGGCTGCGGGCTGCTTTCCAGCAGCACCAGCACCTGGTAGGTCCAGTCCCCGTTGGGCAGCACCTCCGTGGACACCAGGCTCTCCGTCTCCTCCTGCCCGTTCCTGAACCACTTCACCTCCACCTCCGCGGGGTAGAAATCCATCACGGCACAAACCAGCCTGGGGCTCTGGGGCAGGGAGCTCGACTGCACAAGGTGGATCTGCACCCGGGGCTGCACTGGGGGAGAGCCAGAGCCGACAGGGAAGGGGCTGACAGAGACCAGGCAGGGGCCACCCTGCCCCCCAGCCCGGCCCGGGGCTGGCCCCGGTGTCCCCGTGCAGGACGGGACATGCCCAGGGACTCGCTAAGTCCTGTGAGGCACAGCCGTGCTCTGCCCTCCTGCCAGCCCAGGGCATCTTCTCTGTGCCCAGCAAGAGCCACAGCCTGGGGGGCAAGAGGCTGGGGCCAGGCTCTTCTCTCTGCAGCCACACAAAGGACAAGGGGCCACAGGCACAAAGGGCCACCCAGCAGCTTCCATCACAAGAACCTTCTCGCCTTGGAGGGTTCCGAGCCCTGGAGCAGGCTGCCCACAGAGGCTGTGGAGTCTCCTTCTCTGGAGAGATTCCAGGGCTTGGCTTGTGCCCGGTGCCCCGGGAAAGGTCCTGCCACGCTCTCACCTCTCCTCTCCACGGCGAATGAGGTCACTGCCTTGTAGTTGCTCCGGCAGAAGGTGTCCACCTCAGCTCGTTTCTGCTCCAGGAACTCCGGCAGGCTGTTCAAGTGCTGCGCTTGGCGCTCGCCCAGGGGGGTGTCGGCCACGAAGATCCCCAGGTCGCTGTCGAAGTGCACATACTGCTCCCGGTTGTGGATGTAGCTGTCCACAAACCTGACCCGCTCGGAGCCGTTGAGGAACTGACACTCAGCCTTTTCCATCTCCAGGAAAACCCCTGCGTGGGTAGGGGCCAGGGCAGGGCAGGGCAGCGAGGCACCGTGGAGCCCCCTCCCCGTCTCCACTCTCGCCCCCTCCCCAGTGCCACGCAGCTGCCACAGGACCGCTGCGGGGATCCTGACCCCGAGGGGACTCCGTGGCTCAGCCTGGGCACTGCGGAGAGCCAGGGAGGGGGCAGGGAGGAGGGACTGGCACCCAGGAGTGGGGGGCAGGACGGCACAGCAGAGCCCAGCGCCTCCCAGGGCACCTGTGGCACCCAAGCCCAGCAATCTGCTCCCCGTGCCCAACTCTGAGCCCACCTGAGAGCTTCTCAGCACCAGCCGGGTGGGCTCCCAGCACCACCGGTGCCACCAGCAGGGTCACAGCTCCCAGCACCGCAGCAGGCTCCATGGCTGAGGGAGCTGCGGCTGCACAGGTGCTGGGACCGCTGAGTGCGTTGGACTCTGTCCCTGTAGGCTTTCGCTCCAGCCCTGCCCAGGGATGGCACTGGGAGCCCCAGCACGGCCAGTAAGGAGCGGGGCTGGGCAGCGCCAGCAGTCACCAGGCAGAGCCGAGCCCCGCAGGGCTCCCAGCGCCGCTTCTGCCCCGGCCGGAGCAGTGTCCCCAGGGAGGGGGCTGCTGGCCCCAGCAGCTCTGGGGCTCCCCGGCCTGGGCAGCCCCCACTTGCCCCCTGCCCACAGCCCTCTGCAGGGCCGTGCGCGGCCCAAGGGCATCGCTGCCCCCTTGGCAGCCTGCTTCCCATTGGGGGGACCCCGGGTGGGGCAGAGCGCAGAGGGCCCGCCCAGCCCTGTGCAGATTAGCCAATCAGCGTGCAGAGTCTGGGGGTGGCGGGCGAGGCAGCCAATGGCGCAGAGGGGCGGTGCCTTCTCGCCAGGCCCTGCCTCCGCTCTGCGCTCCGAGGGCTGCGAGCCGCGGAGGAGCATCTGCGAGGGGCAGCAGGGAGGGAAAGGCTCTGGGGTGAGCGGAGCCCAGAGCGGCTGTGGGCTGCGCTCCTCTGCCTGCAGCCAGCCAGGGCCCCCTGGGTAAGGAGAAGGCCTTGGAACGAGGGAGCAGAGCTGGGCAGTGCCCGGAGGGGCCGAGCCGCTGCTGGGGGCAGGGCTGTGCTGTTGCCTGGGTTGGCTGCCGCCGGCTCTGCTCCTGCCTGTGGGAGGAGGAGGAGCAGGAGGAGAAGGAGGATGAGGAGGGGAGGGGAGGGGAGGGGAGGGGAGGGGAGGTATGAGCGGAGCTGCTGTCTCGGGGCCTCGCTGGCTGTGCCCAGCAGGGAGTGGAAATGGTGAGCGAGGGCTGCCGCGGCCGCGTGGGGCTGCAGGGTTCAGGTTGGTCCCGGGCGGTGTTCGTGGGTCGGGCAGAGCCCCGGACCCCTGGGGCCGTGCCGGAGGCTGGCGCGGGGCTGGCAGCAGGGCTGAGCCTTATTTGTAGAGCATGAACCCGCCGAAGAAGTCCAGGTTTGGAAAGCTGCCGAGGGAGGAGGTGGAGAGCAGCTGGAGAGTGATGCTGCATCTGGAGCAGCTGTGCTGCCGAGCTGCTGCTGGACACAAGGCAGCTCCTTTGCTGTTCTTGTTTGCCCTTTTCTTGGGCATTTAGAATAAAACCTTTATTTAGAATAAACCAAACCAGGTTGGAAGAGACCTTCAAGATCATCGTGTCCAACCCATCAACCAATCCAGCCCTCCCAATCAACTAACCCATGGCACCAAGCACCCCAGCAAGTCTCCTCCTGAACACCTCCAATGATGGCGACTCCACCACCTCCTTGGGCAGCCCATTCCAATGGGCAATCACTCTCTCTATATAGAACTTCTTCCTACCATCCAACCTGAACCTCCCCTGGTGCAGCCTGAGACTGTGTCCTCTTGTTCTGGTACTGGCTGCCTGGGAGAAGAGACCATCATCCTTCTGTCTACAACCTCCCTTCAGGTAGTTGTAGACAGCAATAAGGTCACCCCTGAGTCTCCTCTTCTCCAGGCTAAGCAACCCCAGCTCCCTCAGCCTCTCCTCACAGGGCTGTGTTCCAAGACCCTCACCAACTTTGTTGCTCTTCTCTGGACTCGTTCCAGCAAGTCAACCTCCTTCCTAAACTGAGGGGCCCAGAACTGGACACAGTACTCGAGGTGTGGCCTAACCAGTGCAGTGTACAGGGGCAGAATGACCTCCCTGCTCCTGCTGGCCACACTGTTCCTGATGCAGGCCAGGATGCCCTTGGCCCTCTTGGCTGCCTGGGCACACTGCAGGCTCATGTTCAGCCTACCATCGACCAGTACCCCCAGGTCCCTCTCTACCTGGCTGCTCTCAGCCACTCTGACCCCATCCTGTAGCACTGCATGGGGTTGGTGTGGCCAGTGTGCAGAACCTGGCACTTGGATGTGTTCAATCTCATGGCCTTGGACTCTGCCCATCTGTCCAGCCTGTCGAGGTCCCTCTGCAGAGCTTCTCTACCCTCCAGCAGATCAACTCCTGCCCCCAGCTTGGTGTCATCTGCAAATTTACTGATGATGGACTCAATGCCCTCATCCAGATCATCAGTGAAGATGTTAAAGAGCACAGGGCCCAGCACTGATCCTTGGGGCACACCACTGGTGCCTGGCTGCCAGCTGGATGTGGCACCATTCACCACCACTCTCTGGGCTCAGCCCTCCAGCCAGTTCCTAACCCATTGCAGTGTGCTCCCGTCCAAGCCATGGGCTGACAGCTTGGCCAGGAGTTTGCTATGGGGGACAGTGTCAAAGGCCTTGCTGAGGTCCAGGTAGACTACATCCACAGCCTGCCCCACATCCACCAGGCAGTCACCTGATCATAGAAGGAGATCAGGTTGGTCAGGCAGGACCTGCCCTTCCTAAATCCATCCTGGCTGGGCCTGATCCCTTGGCCATCCTGTAAGTGCTGTGTGATTGCACTCAGGATGACCTGTTCCATAATCCTGCCTGGCACTGAGGTCAGGCTGACAGGCCTGGAATTCCCTGGCTCATCCAACCGGCCCTTCCTGTGGATGGGCACCACGTTGGCCAGCTTCCAGTCCTCTGGGACCTCTCCAGTGAGCCAGGACTGCTGCAAGATTATGGATAGTGGCTTGGCCAGCTCATCTGCCAGCTCTCTCAGCAACCAACCCTTCAGCTGACAGCAGAGCAGAGGAGAAATGGGAAGGGAAAGAACTGCATCGACTGAGGTTCAGTGCTGGAGAGCAGAGGGAGGAAAGGTCTGGGTGTGAGGTGCTGGAGCCGAGGGGAGCCAGAGGGGCAGGAGGGAAGCTGTGAGCTGAGGGCAGTGCAGGAGCTGCAGACTCTACAAGGCCAGAGGAGGTTGCAGAGGGGAGACCCTCTCCTTGCCCCCTGTGTCTAGCAGGCCTGGAGAGGTTCTCCTGCCCCTCTGCTCTGCCCTGGTGACACCACAGCTGGAGTATTGTGTCCAGGTCTGCGCTCCCCAGCTCAAGAGGGACAGGAAACTACTGGAGAGAGTCCAGTGGGGGCTGTGAGGATGAAGAAGGGCCTGGAATGTCTGTGTGAGGAGCAAAAGCTGAGGCCCTGGGGCTGTTTGGCCTGGAGAGGAGCAGCCTGAGAGGAGATCTGCTCAATGATGACAAATATCTGAGGATGGGGGAAGGGGGCAAGAGGAAGGGGCTGGGCTCAGTGCCCAGTGCTAGGACAAAGGGTGACAGACAGACTGGAACCCAGGAATTTCCTTCTCAACATGAGGAGAAACTCCTTTGGTGTGAGGGTTCAGAGCAGGCTGCAGGTTGTGGAGTCTCCTTCTCTGGGGGCTCTGGCCCTGACCACACCCAAATCATGCTGGGAAATGGAAAAATCCAACTTCTGGGGGGAAAAGTGAGAAAAAGGCAACTTTTGTCTGCAGGAAGAGGGGACACAGTGAGGAGTCACTGCCAGGGGCTGCTCTGGGCTCACCAGGACCCTTCCAAGTGAGACCCAGAGCCCAGGGTGCTGAGGGGGAAGGTGTTGGAGGGTGGAAAAGTCCTGCCCCCAGATGCAGTTTGGGGGTCTCCCACCCAGGGGGCTTTGTGAGGTGCCCCCAGTGTCCATCTCTACAGGTTCCCAACTCACCCTCCATGAGCTCCAAGGCAAAGAGGCTTTTCCACTCCAGCTTCCCAGCCCCAACTGGGAATGTGGCTGCATCCCAAACTCTGGCCAGGATCTGCTGGGATGTGGAGAATGGAGCAAAGCTACAACCCCCTGCTGCTCCAAGACACCCTGGACCTTGGCCAGGGATAGGAGAAAGGACAACTGCTACAAACTGGAGCCCAGGAGGTTTCACCTGAACTTCAGGAGAAACTTCTTCACTTGGAGGCTGCTGGAGCCCTGCAGCAGGCTGCCCAGAAGGTTGTGGAGTCTCCTTCTCTGGAGACTTCCAAACCCTACCTGGATAGCTTCCTGTGCAGCCTGATGTGGAACCTGCTTCAGCAGGGAGGTTGGACCAGATGATCTCCAGAGGTCCCTTCCAGCCCTCACCACTCTGTGATTCTTGGGTTGGGCATAACCACCTCTGCCAGTGGTCCCCACCGCACTGCAGCCCAATGCTCACCCTCCCCCCTCTCTTTCCTTGAGGTTTTCCCCCAGCTCATGGCCTGTAACTCCTTGCTTGGTCCAGGGCAAGGTGGAGGATGTGAACATCTGGGATCCCACCAATTTCAGCTCTCCCAGCTCCATCCCCAACCAGCCCAAGGCTTTTCAGCCCACACCCAGGAGGCCTGGTGCTGGGTGGTGGCACATTGGCATCCTCAGCTTGTCCTGCCCAGGATGTTCTGAGCTCAGAGTCTCTTGGGAGCCTCCATCCTGCCTCAGCTCCTACAGAGGAGATGTCAACTTTCCCTATGTTCTCCAGCACCTCTAAGGGTTGGGGGATGTGGGAGCTGCTCCAGACTTGCATCTCCAAGTCCTCCAACCTCGGTGGCAAAAGGGCTTGGAGGAGAGGCATCTCCCCCAACCTGTCCTGCAGATTTCCCTTCTCCTTTCTCCTCCCTCAGCTTTTCTGCAGAATCCTTAAATGCCTCACAGAGTGGTCTGGCTTGAAGGCACCTTTCAAGGTCACTGTTCCATGACTCCAGCTGGATCAGGTTGCTCAGATCTCAGTCCAACCTGACCTGGGATGCTTCCATGGTCTCCCCTCTGCTCCCGCTCCTTTTTCGGACGAAGCAGCTGCTTGAGGGACTTCCACCAAGAGAAAGAAACCAGCCCAGAAGGTGGCAGCAGCTCCAAAACCTCCTCCCAAGGCATCAGTCAAGAGGTCACCATCTTAACCCAGCAGCCCCAGGGTGAGTTGGTGTGGTGAGTTGAAGAGGCTGATGCTCCCACCACGGGCAGAAAATAAGACTCAGACAAATGGATTGCACAAAGTGGTGGAAAGTTGCAATGGAAAAGCAGTGAAAGTTTTACAGAGAACCGTGAGCACAGTGACAAAAGAGATCCCAAAGCATACCCAGAAGCATCCCATCCCCACCTGAAGGTACAACCAAACCCCCCAGGGCTCTTTCTTCCCCCTCCCCTCCACTGTTAAGCTAAGCTCAGCTGGCCAGATGTGAGATTGCCCTTCCCCCTGGCCTTGGCCCTAGCCAGGCCCAAAAGGCCCTGAGATAGCTCCCCCCAGCAGCAGTGAGGGCAGAAAGAGGAAGTGCAGGACTTTGCAGGTCAGTTTATAGGGAGCAGGACATAATGGGATGAAATGCACAGCTTCCTGTGTCCACCCACTGGGCTGGACCCCTTTGGGACAGGGGAGGTGTTCCTCATGTGGGCACAGCAGGGGGCACCTGGCCCAAAGTGCTACACACAGTGTCACAGTACCAGGGTGTCACAGTGCCAAAGCGTCAGGGTGTGTGGCAGTGTGAAGGTTTAATCCTCCCACCACGTAAAGCACAGCTCACTCAGTGGGAGGAGCAAAGGAAATTGCTGCATTGGACAAGCAGAATGAAAGGCAATGAAGATATCATAGTATCATAGTATCATAGAATCATTCAGGGTTGGAAGGGACCACAAGGATCATCTAGTTCCAACCCCCCTGCCATGGGCAGGGACACCCCACACTAGATCAGCCTGGCCACAGCCTCAGCCAGCCTGGGCTTAAACACCCCCAGGGACGGGGAATCGACCACCTCCCTGGACAACACATTCCAGGGCTTCACCACTCTCATGGGGAAGAACTTCCTCCTCACCTCCAACCTGAATCTCCCCACCTCCAGCTTCATTCCATTCCCCCTAGTCCTATCACTCCCTGAGATCCTGAGAAGTCCTTCCCCAGCCGTCCTGTAGCCCCCTTCAGATACTGGAAGGCCACAATGAGGTCACCTTGGAGCCTTCTCTTCTCCAGACTGAACAGCCCCAACTCCTTCAGTCTGTCCTCATAGGAGAGGTGCTCCAGACCTCTGATCATCCTTGTGGCCCTTCTCTGGACACCTTCCAGCACCTCCACATCCCTCTTGTTCTAGGGGCTCCAGAACTGGAGGCAGTACTCCAGGTGGGGTCTCCGCAGAGCTGAGCAGAGGGGGAGAATCACCTCCTTCGACCTGCTGGCCACACTTCTCCTGCTGCAGCCCAGGATCTGATTGGCTTTGTGGGCTGCAAGTGCACACTGAGAGCTCCTGTTGAGCTTCTCCTCCCCCAGCACCCCCAAGTCTCTCTCCTCAGTGCTGCTTTCCAGCCAGTCCCTGCCCAGCCTGTATTTGTGCCTGGGATTGCCTCGACCCAGATGCAGGACCTTGCACTTGCTCTTATTGAACCTCCAGAGGTTGGCTTGTGCCCACCTCTCCAGCCTGTCCAGGTCCCTCTGGATGGCCTCCCTTCCCTCCAGCTGTCTGCTGCACCACACAGCTTGGTGTCATCAGCAAACTTGCTGAGGGTGCACTCAATGCCACTGTCCATGGCACCCACAGAGATGTTGAACAAGACAGGTCCCAGGACTGATCCCTGAGGGACTGCGTTTGTCACTGGCCTCCACTGGGACATGGACCCATGGACAGCCACTCTTTGGGTGCAGCCATCAAGCCAGTTCCTTATCCATCTAGTTCCCACCCATCACACCCATGTGTCACCAGTTTGGAGACCAGGATGTGGTGTGGGACAGAGTCAAAGGCTTTGCTCAGCCCCAGGTAAACGACATCAGTTGCTCTCCCCTCATCTATTAATTTTGTCACTTGCTCATAGAAGGCAACCAGGTTGGTCAGGCAGGATTTGCCCTTGGCAAAGCCATGCTGACTGTTCCCAATCACCTCTTCACTATTCTTCTGAGCCAGTAGTGCCTCCATATACAAAGCATGCAGCATTTACAGTATGCCCAAAAATACACAGGGAAGAATGTAACACAGAAACTCCCTCCCGAGGAGAATGCACTCGGCCAGGAGCAGAAGAGAGGCAGAACTGGCTGAGAGGAAGGACTGTGAGGGATCTGTTGCTGTGGTAGTCTCACAGCTGACCAATGAAATTCATGTAGACATCTTCCTTTTGTTTTCCTTCTTACAGCAAAGCTTTCAGCTAGAGAACTCTGCAGCTATCTTTCTTGAAGGCACAGCCTGAAACTGTCACAGTTCCTAAGTGCTGCTCCCCAGGGGACTCTCAGGATCAGCTGCTTAAGTAAGCTGAAGTCTGCCTTCTGGAAGGCCAAGGTCAGGGTTTTGTTGTTGCTCCTCCTTATTTCCCTGCATAGTGAAAACTCCACTGTCTCATGGTTGCTGCACCCTAGACAGCCTCCTACCATCACATCTCCCACCAGCAGGTCAAGCAGGGCCTGACCCCTGGTAAACTCACTTAAGAGCTGTGCCAAGAAGCTGTCCTCCATACACTCTAGGAACCTTCTGGGCTGCCTCCTCTCTGCTGTGCTAAGGCCCCAGCAGATATCTGGCAGGTTAAAGTCACCACAAGAGCAAGGGCTGGCGATCTTGAGACAGCCTCCAGCTGCTTGTAGAGCACTTCACCTACCTCTTCATCCTGGTTGGGTGGTCTTTAGCAGACTCCAACCAGGATGTCAGTTTTGTTAGCCCTCTCTCTGATTTTAACCCACAGGCACTCGATCCTTTCATCCTCTACCTCAAGTTCTGTGGCCTTGAGAGATTCCCTGACACCCAGAGCCACCCCTCCTCCTCTTCTGCCTCGCCTGTCTCTCCTAAAGAGATTGGAAGCATGCAGTGCAGTGCTCCAGCCCTGGGAATCACCACCCCACGCTTCTGTGACGGCAACTACACCATGAGATGCAGAATCCTGCCGCTCGGCACATTCCCTTGCAGGGTTCAGGTGGCTACCTCGGGGCAGTGTGCAGTGGCCACGGAGCTTCCCCTTGGCTCAGAGGAGCTGGCAGAACTTTCACAGCTAGTCCTGGCTTTGAGGTACCCTGGGGGTTACAGGGCTGCAGAGCAGGCACAGGTGGTGATTCCTCTTCCCCCGTGACAGAGCAGGGTCGGGCAGGATGCGGCTGGGCACTGTTCCTGCTTTACAAGCTGGCACACAGGGTTGTGGCTCTGCTGCTTGGAGCTGTGGCAGATGTTTGGACTGCCGAGATTCAGGCTAGTCCCTTCCCCCACCCCTGGGCACTCTCACCCTCAGGGCTGCAGTCCTCTTGGAGACACAGCAGCTGTCTCCCACTGGTGGGACTGGCAAATGCGACGCTGGCCGCCTGGAGCTGCAGCGAAGGCCTCTCCTTTGCAGGCTCTGGAGGGTGCTGGCTTCTCTCCAAACTGCAGAGGCTGCTAGTTTGCTTGTGTGTGGAATGAGAAGGCTTCCTAGCAAAGAGAGAGTGTCTTGTTTGCAGCTTGGGGCAATACTTGTAAGTTTCTGGAGGCTGAAGTTGGCCAGTGGGCAATCTTGTCAGCAGAGAGCTTTAGCCTCCAGAAAGTCCCAGGCAAGATCATGGAACAGGTCATCTTGAGTGCAATCACACAGCACTTACAGGATGGCCAAGGGATCAGGTCCAGCCAACATGGATTTAGGAAGGGCAGGTCCTGCCTGACCAACCTGATCTCCTTCTATGATCAGGTGACCCGCCTGGTGGATGTGGGGAGGCCTGTGGATGTAGTCTACCTGGACCTCAGCAAGGCCTTTGACACTGTCCCCCATAGCAAACTCCTGGCCAAGCTGTCAGCCCATGGCTTGGATGGAAGCACACTGAGATGGGTTAGGAACTGGCTGGATGGCCGAGCCCAGAGAGTGGTGGCGAATGGTGCCACATCCAGCTGGCAGCCAGTCAGTAGTGGAGTCCCCCAGAGATCAGTGCTGGGCCCCATCCTCTTTAACATCTTTACTGATGAGCTGGATGAGGGTATTGAGTCCATCATCAGTAAATTTGCAGATGACACCAAGCTGGGGGCAGGAGTTGATCTGCTGGAGGATAGAGAGGCTCTGCAGAGGGACCTCGACAGGCTGGACAGATGGGCAGAGTCCAAGGGCATGAGATTGAACACATTCAAGTGCCGGGTTCTGCACATTGGCCACACCAACCCCATGCAGATCTATAGGCTGGGGTCAGAGTGGCTGGAGAGCAGCCAGGTAGAGAGGGACCTGGGGGTACTGTTCGATGGTAGGCTGAACATGAGCCTGCAGTGTGCCCAGGCAGCCGAGAGGGCCAATGGCATTCTGGCCTGCATCAGGAACAGTGTGGCCAGCAGGAGCAGGGAGGTCATTCTGCCCCTGTACACTGCACTGGTTAGGCCACACCTCGAGTACTGTGTCCAGTTCTGGGCCCCTCAGTTTAGGAAGGAGGTTGACTTGCTGGAAGGTGTCCAGAGAAGGGCAACAAAGTTGGTGAGGGGTTTGGAACACAAGCCCTATGAGGAAAGACTGAGGGAGCTGGGGTTGCTTAGCCTGGAGAAGAGGAGACTCAGGGGTGACCTTATTGCTCTCTCCAACTCCCTGAAGGGAGGTTGTAGACAGGCGGGGGTTGGTCTCTTCTCCCAGGCAGCCAGTACCAGAAGAAGGGAACACAGTCTCAAGCTGCACCAGAGGAGGTTTAGGCTGGAGGTTAGCAAGAAATTCTTCACAGAGTGACTGCCCATTGGAATGGGCTGCCCTGGGAGGTGGTGGAGTCGCCATCGATGGAGGTGTTCAGGAGGAGACTTGACAGGGTGCTTGGTTGCATGGTTTAGTTGATTAGGTGGTGTTGGATGATAGGTTGGACTTGATATTGAAGGTCTCTTCCAACCTGGTCTGGTCTATTCTATTCTATTCTATTTGTGAGGCTGGAATTCTGCCCTTACTAGGCAGTGCCACGAGCATCCCATGCAGGGGTGCATGTTGCTGTTTACCCCTGGGAAGGCAGGCTGGGTTGTTTACTTGACTGGCTGGTACCCTGGTGTGCTGGGTTACACTCATCCTGGGGGGCAGAGGGGAGGCTGAAAGAGGCCAGCTCATCAGGAGGACACAAGAAACTTGACCCAGGTGGGCAGAGAAGGACTTGGTTTCCCCTTCCCAGGAGGAGGGATCCCCTGGGTCAAAGGTGCTCTATTCCACTCCCCCTGCCTGCCCAGCAAGCTTATAAAGACAGGACATTTGCTGCTGCCCTCTGCTCCTGCCTTGCCTGCTCGAAAGAGCATTCAGCTGCTGCTGGTTTCCTGTGCTGGCCACGTGGTCAGGCCTGGTTCTCTCTCCAAGCTGCATCCAAGCTTTCTGAAGGACTGAATCCACTTCCATCCAGGGAAATCCAAGGCCATCCAGGCTTGGGTTTGTACATTTTCCTATCTATCCTTATCTCTTGCCCTTGTGAACCCTCCCTGCTATTGCTATATATATATTTTGTTAAAAAAGTTACTTCTCCTACTTCCAAACCAAGTCCAAACTACTCTTTTGTAGAGTCACCTCCTTCCCTTTTTTCCTATCCCCCCTGTGACCATTTGAGGCGGTGCCTTTAACAAAGGGACACCATGTGTCGAGGGTTGGAAGGGTAAGGCCAAAAAGCCTCCTCCCTCCCCCCTGTAAAGTAAAGGGAAAGAAAATTGAAGGGAAAGGGGAAAAAAACCCTCACAGCTGAATTAGCAAAGCAGTGGAGCTGTATATTTACAAAAGCAATGCAGGATATGCAGGGGAATTTACAGAATTTACAATATTTGCAATATATACAAAAATATACAACAAAGCAGCACAGAAATGAGAGTTCCCCCCTCTGCTGAGGGGGGAATGACTCTCCCCCTTTCCCCAGAGCGGGTTAGAAAGAGAGAGAAAGAGAAAAAAGTTAGAAGCATATGTGTTAATTGGAAAGCAGTTAATACAGGCCTTGCAGCTTATCAGTTTCAAGGTCAAGCCTTGGCCGAAAGCCCAGAACGCTGTGAGCTGCAAACCACCGAAGGAGCGGAAGAAAGACAGAACTGAACTGAACTGGAAAAGTGCAGGAAAGCCCAAGATACCCTGCTGCACTCCCAGTCCAGAAGGTGCTTCCTCCCAATCTACCAATGAAATTAGTTTAGATCCTTCTTTTCATTTACCAACTTCCGTCCACCATATTCCCTTTCTTAAGGGGACAGCCTCAACCGGTCACACCATGGCAGAATGTTTTATAAGCAAGACAGGTCTAAACTAATTTCATTGGTGGAGAAGCAGAGGCACTGCCTTAGGTTTTGATTCCCAGTGGGACTTGTCTCAGTTCAGTCTTGCACTTTCTCCTTCCCACTGCTCACAGGTTCTGGGCTTTCAGCCAGACTGACCTTGGAAAAAGATAAGGCCTCTGCTAACACACTTGCTCTAACCATATAACTGCTTTTAATTAACAACTTCTCTTTTTCTCTCTTTCTAACCCTCTTCTGGGAAAAAAAGGGGAGAGAAGGGGGTACAGGGGGAAACCCTTCCTCCTGGTGGGGGAGGGGAATCTCATTTCTGTGTTACTTCGTTGTATATTTCTGTATATATTGTAAATACTGTAAATTCTGTATATTCCCCTGCATTTCCCAAACTGCTTTGTAAATATAGCACACAATCCTTTGCTAATCCAGCTGTAGTTTTTTTTCCTTTCAATTTTCTTCCCTTTACTTATGGGGGGGGGGGAAGAAGGCTTGAGGCCTTCCCCCCAACCCTCGACACCCCCTTTTTTTTCCCTTTTCTCCTTTTCCTTTCCCCTTCCTTACTAGGGAAAGGGAGGGGGAGGGGGGAGGAATTCTCAGTCTGTTCTCATCTGAGCTGTTAAACTCCAGTTAAGGCTCAAACCAGCACACCTGGTCTTTGTTCCTCAGCTCTGGGCTGAGTACCCACTCTGGAAAGGAGGGTGGAAGGGGGAATGTGGCCAAACATGTTGGGGTAAGTTTGACAGTATTGGGGGCATAATTCTAGGCACCTGGTGCCTTCAGCACAGAACCCTGAGCAGAAGGGCCTGGGCACTGCGGGGGATGCAAGAGGAGCCAGCAGGGAATGCTCACCGTGAACAAGGCCATTGTGTACCCAGGTCTGTGTTAGGAGGAGCTGGGTCTTCTACACCAGGGCAGTTGTCATCCCCCTCCACTGAGCCCTAGTGTGGCCACGAGAGGACCAGTGAGTCCCTCTGGGGGGCTTCCTGTTGGAGAGAGGTGGGGAGGAGTGGAGAGAGTCCAGAGGGGCTCTGACAAGCTGAGATTGGAAGCCTTGAGCACAAAGCCTGCCTGGGGAGGCTGAAGGACCTGGGCTTCTTGAGGCAGGTAAAGGAGAGGCTCAGAGCATCCCAGTGACAACCTGCAGGTAGCTGAAGTGTGGCTTCAGAGCTGGTGGAGTTGTTCTGGATGGTGGGAAAAAAATCAGGAGATAGGAAGTGTGGCTTGGGAGGCTGAGAGCAGAAATGAGGAGAAGGAAATGTCCCTGCAAGGGCAGTGCTGTGGGACCAGAGGGCACTCAGAGGGAGGCTGACCCAGCCCTTGGCTTTCTCTTCCGTGGAACCGGCAGGGAGGATGGAGAGATGTCAGTGAGGGGGAGGAGGGATTGAGGTGAACTTGGAGAGAGGACTGGGTGTCTTCAAAGGCAGAGGTGCAGCTATGGGACACCATAGGGCAGGCTGTGGTGGGGATTGGCAAGGCTGAAAGCCCTCATCAGAGATGACCTCTTCATCACCATGGCTGTGGCCATTGTCTCTGCAACCAGAAGGTAGCTGAACTTCATTCACAAAGACCTCATTGCCTCCCGGCCCCACCTAGCACTGTCACACCATAGACCTGCTCCAGCATCATCACACCCCACTGCCCCAGGAAGAGCCCTGAGCCATGTCTGAGGGACAGGATCTCCCTTCCAAGGGGCTGGGGGCCAGGACTTGGACCTTTGGCTTGATCAAGCCCATCCAGGTTTGCTCAGCATCAGAGCAACCTTGATATTGTCTTAGTCTTCCTAGTTCTTGCTTCTGCTTTTCTGCTCTAACAAGCCCCTGGGGAGGCTTTGTCAGTGATGGTCCTCAGTGGGACCCATTAGGGCTCCAGCAAAGTTGGCAGTTGGCATTTGGCTTCCTGAGAGGTTTCTTCAGCTTGCTCTCAGTCTCTGAGACTCATGGACTCGACACCAAGGCCACCAGAGGAGTCATTAAATGCCTGGGGCTGGTCCTCTGCTGCTGAGCTGGTTCAGGCTCCTGGGCTGGAGGGAGCTTCTGTCAAGCAGGCAGCACTGCAGAGAGACAGCTCTGCCCAGGAGCTGCTCCTCTGCACAGGGCAGCAGGACTGAGGGCACTGCCAGGACATCTCAAGGAGATGAGGAAGGCAGAGAGAGCTTCAAGGTAGGCAGGACAGGTTGGGTGCTGAGAGCTCAAAGAGGAGAAAGCTTCCCAGCCCTGGGTGTGGTGAGTCTGTGGTGCAGGAGGATGGATTTGCAGTTTGTGGAGCTTGTAAAGCTGCCACATCCCACAGCCTCTGGCATCTCTCTCTTCTAGGGAGGGGCAGGAGATGCTCCAGAGCAGAGCTTCCCATCTGCACCATCAGAGACACAGGACAGGACAGCTGCCTCCTGCTGGGGTGACTGCAAGGCTGTGAAGCTTGGAGTGCACAAAGCTCCTGCACAGAAGGAGAAGTAAATATGAGAGGATTGTCTGGGAAATAGCCAAGGAGTTGTCTGAAGGAATTCTCTCCTAACCTGTGTGATGTCTTCTCCTCTTCCAACAGTCCTCCATGCCCAGAGACAGACCATGTCCAACAACAGCTCCACCACCCACTTCCTCCTGCTGGCATTCACAGGCACAAGGCAGCTGCAGCTCCTGCACTTCTGGCTCTTCCTGGCCACCTACCTGGCCACCCTGCTGGGTAACAGTCTCATCATCACCACCATAGCCTGGGACCACCACCTCCACACCCCCATGTACTTCTTTCTCCTCAACCTTGCCTTCCTAGATCTCGTTTCCATCACCACAATTCTTCCCAAATCCATGGCCAATTTCCTCTGGGACACCAGGGCCATCTCCTATGCAGGATGTGCTGCTCAACTCTTTTTCTTTTCCTTGTTCCTTTCAGCAGAGTATTTTCTCCTCACCGTCATGGCCTACGATCGCTACGCTGCCATCTGCAGACCCCTGCACTATGAGACCCTCCTGGGCAGCAGAGTTTGTGTCCTCCTGGCAGCAGCTGCCTGGGCCTGTGGCTTTCTCACTGCTCTGCTGCACACAGCCAATACATTTTCCCTGCCCCTCTGCCAGGGCAACTCTGTGGAGCAGTTCTTCTGTGAAATTCCCCCAATCCTCAAGCTCTGCTGCTCCACCTCCTACCTCAGGGAAGTTTGGCTTCTTGCTTTCAGTGCTTTTGCATTTGCAGGATGTTTTGTGTTCATTGTGGTGTCCTATGTGCAGATCTTCAGGGCAGTGCTGAGGATCCCCTCTCAGCAGGGACGCCACAAAGCCTTTGCCACCTGCCTGCCTCACCTGGCTGTGGTCTCTCTATTTATCACCATTGGCATCTTTGTCTACCTGAAGCCCCCCTCCATCTCCTCCCCATCCCTGGATCTGGTGATGGCAGTTCTGTACTCGGTGGTGCCTCCAGCAGTGAACCCTCTCATCTACAGCCTGAGGAACCAGGAGCTGAAGGATGCCCTCAGCAAACTGATGCCTGGGTGTTTTGAGAAGCAATAAACTCTTTGTGTTCTCCTGCAGAGCAGTTCTGATGCCTCTCAGAGCAGGCCCAGCCTGGCTCCTGTACTTGGGGGGGGTGGAGCTGGGGAGGGGGATTTTTGCTCTTTATAATGTTGTCATCCCCTTTCTAATCCCCTCCCTGCTTTGCTTTTCTGACCCAGAGTTTGTGTAACAGGAGCTGTGCTCCTTCTTTGGTTAAACAACAGCAAGGCTTTTCTGTGAGCATTTGTCTTTTCCTGAGCTCCTTCCTCCAAGCCTTCTCTGCAGCTCCAGGGGCAGTTCATCTCTTCAGAGGTAGAGGTGAAGAGTCCCAGCACAACAGCTCTGCCACACAGCCCCAGCACTTGTTCTTCCAGGGCTGCTCTCTTTCCCCTGCCACACTCTCCTTCAGATCCCTTGTGTTGGTCTAAGGCCTGAGTGCTGTGGCACCTTGCTCATGGCTCTGCCGTGTGCAGCCCTGTGACCGCAGGCAGGGACAGGCCATGAGCACTTCTGTGACTGAGCTGGCCCCCAAGGGCAGTTCCATGAAGACAGGTGATCTGCTGAGGGCAGTGTCTGGAGGCTTAGGTCTTCATCTAAAGTTTCTTTCAAGAGCATGCCCAAGAAATTGTCCCCCAGAGACAAACACCAGGGAAGGGTTGAAGTGTGGGGTGTGCAGGGATGGGGCACACAGCAGTGTCCTCACACAGCCAGGCCTCCTGCAAGAGACCTGAAGAGCATCAGAGCAGGGTCTGACCTGTGCCTGTGCTCACTGCACACCCTGGGGAAGCTGTCCCAGGGCAGTCACCCTGGACTAGTCCCTCACAGCCACCACTTCCAGCACTGGCCTCTCACCCCAGCTTGGATAGGTTCCTAGTCCCTCCCTGGGAGGCCAGCAGTGCCTGCTTGCATTGTGCAGGTGAGAGGTCAGCAGGGGCATTGTGTGTGGGGTGAGGGGAACCTGAGTGAGCACAGACACCAACAGCCAAGGCACTGGAGGTTGGAGGAGCCTCTCAGCCTCTGGCAGGGGCAGCAGGAGGCCAGGGAGACCCTGTGACTGCTGCAGTGCAGGGTCTGTGTGAGTGATGGGGAAAGATTCTGTCTCTAAACATCCCAAGGTGAGGAAGGAGTTCATGAGGCCAGCTCAGATGTGGACACCTGACAGAGCTCTGACCTTTCTGTGTGTGACTGCAGAACAAACTCTCTGCTCCAGGGAGATTCATCTCAGGTGCCTTGGACAGGTTCATTGCAACAGTTCCTGTCTGCTCACATCACCCTCCCTGGACTGTGCCCTGCACTGTGCACAGAACCAGCAGAGAGGTTTTGGGTCTTTGGAAAATGCATCTTCAAGAAGGCCAAGAAGGAGGATGGGACACATTCCAGACTGGTCACCCTCAGCACAGTCCCTGGGAAGGTGATTGGCCAAACCCCCCTGCAGCTATTTGCAGGCCAAGAGAGAGAGTAAGGAATATCTGTGAGTAGGGGAAAGAAGATGGTTTGTCCCTGGACCTTAGCCAGGGCTTTGCTATGGTCTCTCATAGTTTCTTTAGAGCCAGAATGGTGATAGCTGGAGAGAAGCAATGGATGAGGTGGTGGATGGGAAGCCAGCTGGTGGATCAAGGCCAAATGTCACCAGCTTGGAGTGCTCCTGGCAGATGCTTCCCAGTGACATCCCCCTCAGGGCAAGCCCTTGGGCCAGCACTGTGCAATGTCTTCATCAGCTCCCTGCACCATCTGACCCAGGGCCTGTGCAGCTCCTTTGGGGATGAGGCCAACCTGGACAGAGCCTTTGAGGGACATCATCTGCCTCACCCTGCCTTGAGTAGGGTCACTGGACAGGATGATGTGCAGGGACCCCTTCCACCAGGACAGATCCAGCAGCTCCTCTGAGGAAGGTTTCTCCACTCAAACCCTTGGCAGGAAAGGAACCAGATGGGTTTGATGAAACTGTGATCTGCTCAGGCTCTGGCCACAAGGAGGGGGATGGTTGGGTGTGAGATCATGTGGTCAGTTGTGTGTCAGGAGCTCACAATTCACTAGGGAGACTGTGAGGTGACTTCTGCCTCAGGAGGGGATTGGCCAGCAGCAGGAGCATGGCTGGAAAGGGACTGTGAGGTCAGTTCTGTCTGCAGGAGCTGATAGGGCAGCCCTGGGCTCCTGGCTGGCAGATGAGCTTTTAAGTTGCCATCTGACAGCATCTCTGCCAGGCCAGCAGAAGGCAGCTGGCTGGCACAAGGACTGTCAGATGCCCTCTGCCAAGGGACCTGGGCTCACTGCAGGAAGGGGCTCAGGTATTGGTTGCCAGGTCTCTGCTGCCTGAGTACCTGATGGGACAGCAGCAGGCACAGGGCTCGGTGGTGTCTGTCTGAGAAGCTGCAAGGCCAGCAGCCTTGGGAGCTCCTGGTGAGGCCACTTCTGCCTGCTCAGCTGAAAGGCCACAAGAAGGCTGATGGGATGGGTGCCTGCTTGAAGGGTGCTTCCCAGATGGAGCTTTCCTTGGAGATAGGAAGCAGCAGGAGAGAGGAACACTGCCACATGGTGCAGCTTGGCAGGTGGGGACTGGACATGAGGAGCAAGAAACCTCTCTCAAAGGGGAGTGCTGTGGTAGGAGAAGGTCTCCAGAAGGAGTCTGAGCTCAGCTCAGCAATTTGTGTTCCAAGGAGCAGAGTGTGAGTGTGGACAGACATCAGGGAAGGTCTGGAAATGCCAAGGTGGGGAAGTGAGATGAGGGTCTCCAGCCTGCAGGGAAGCAGAAGCAGCTGTGAGACAGTGCAGGGCAGTCTGTGGTGGAGATGGCAAAGGGCACAGACAATGCTGGGAGTGATCAAGAGAACCCAAGGCTGTGCCCCTTGGCTATGACAACCATCTGCCACCAAGGCCTGTGAGGAGACATTGTCCTAAGGCACTAGCAGGGCCTCAGTGCCTCCTTGCACTTCCCCAGGAAGGCTGGGGGCTGTCATCCCCTTGTCCTTCACTCAGCATCACAACATCCACAGCCCCCTGCACCACACATGAGGGACAGGATCTGCCTGCCCCGGGGGCTGTGGTCAGACCTTGGCCTTCCTGCTCCACTAACCAAACCCAGGTTTTGCTGCCCTGCACTTTGCCTTTGTCTCCCTGCAGTCATGGCCTCCAATGAGCTGCTCTAAGGAGTCCCTGGGGAGGCTTTGGCAGTAACAAGCCTCAGTGGGGCCCATTCCTACTTCAAGGAACTTGTGTTTTGCTTCTGACTTCTTGAGCAATCTCTTCAGTCTTCTCTCAGTGCCTGAGGTTCCTGTAATGAGCCCAAGTGCCCTAAGGAGCTATTTGTGTCTCTGTAATTTCCTTCAAGATTCCAAAGTGCACCTAATAAAGCTCATTTGGTGATCATTCATCAAGTGATATGAGCCAGGCTGTCTCACCAGCACAGCTGCACTTGCAGAACATCTGTTTCTTCAGCTCTGACACTGTATGGACAACTTTGCTCCTCACCTCCCCAGCCTCCCCATGATTGTCCCTGCCCACCTGGGGCTTACTTACTGCTCCTTGCATCAGACTTCTCCACTGCTCTCTGCAGCTGGAGCTCACAGCTCCATGGCACCAGCTCCCCCCTGCTCTCCTTAGAGACGTGTCTGCACACAGCCACAGCAGAATTGTTGCTGTTTGGAAGCTAAGCAAAGTAAAGCCTGAGAAAGTCCCATCAGCAATGCAGCCCCCCTGGAGCCAGCTGCTCAGCACAAGCTGTCTCTCAGCAGGTGGCCTCTCTACAAGCCTGTGGCCACACCAACAAGTTGAGGCATGGTTATGATTTATCAGCCAGGCAGCATTTCTGGGTAGTGAGAAGGAGGTTGGGTCATAGCAGCCCTTAATCATTAACCACTTTGCAATCCCCAAGGTGATTCAGCAGAATGTGTTATAGCCAAACAGCCACTGAACAGCCTCCTCCTCCTCCAGAACAAGAGGACACAGTCTCAAGCTGCACCAGGGGAGGTTTAGGCTGGATGTTAGGAAGAAGTTCTTCATAGAAAGACTTGTTAGCCATTGCCATGTGCTGCCCAGGGAGGTGGTGGAGTCACCATCACTGGAGGTGTTTAGGAAGAGACTGGATGGGGTGCTTGGTGCCATGGTTCAGTTGATTAAATAGTGTTGGATGATAGGTTGGACTTGAGGATTGCAAAGGTCTTTTCCAACCTGGTTAGTTCTGTTCTATTCTGTTCTATTCTATTCTATTCTATTCTATTCTATTCTATTCTATTCTATTCCATTCTATTCCATTCTATTCCATTCTATCCTATTCCATTCCATTCCATTCCATTCCATTCCATTCCATTCCATTCCATTCCATTCCATTCCATTCCATTCCATTCCATTTCACAACTCTGGAAGTGCCTCACACAGGAAATTCTCCTGAATAGGTTTTGGTTAATTCTTCCATAGGCTCTCACGTTTGGCTTGATCTGTGTCCTTGACTCTATTACTGCATCACAGGTTCCACCTTGTGACCAACACCAGAACTGCAGCTTTTCTCTTCCCCAAACATTGCTTTCCCTAATTTTCCCAAGTTTCTGATTTTCCTACATGATTTCTACTGTTGTGTAGAAGCCTTTTGTGTAAATAACCAAACCACCACCGAATCTGCAAATGAGCTCTGGTGAGACTTTTGCATTAATAAATAATGTATGTATTTGTGTGAATATCTTTGCCTGATTATTGATAGATAAATGAATAATTCATATCCTCATGGTGCAGTGAGCAGGGTATTCCATCCTAGAGGCCTTGCCCACAAGGGGAAATGGATTTACAAGCTCAGATTTGGAATGGGTGAGACAAAATTGTAAAATTCCAGATCCCACTGAGGAAGACTTAGCCAAGGCTGCTGCGAACCCACAGTGACCCTGCTGTGACCCTGCTGTGACCCCATCAGTGATCCTGCTGTGACCCCTCTGCGACCCTGCTGTGACCCTGCTGTGACCCTGCTGCGACCCTGCTGCGAACCAGTGACCCTGCTGTGACCCCATCAGTGACCCTGCTGCGACCCTGCTGTGACCCCATCAGTGATCCTGCTGTGTCCCCTCTGCTACCCTGCTGTGACCCTGCTGTGAACCCACAGTGACCCTGCTGTGACCCTGCTGCGACCCTGCTGTGACCCTGCTGCAACCCTGCTGTGACCCTGCTGTGAACCCAGCAGTGACCCTGCTGTGACCCTGCTGTGACCCTGCTGCAAACCCAGCAGCGACCCTACTGTGACCCCAGCAGCAACCCTGCTGTGCTCCAGCAGTGACCCCAGCAGTGACCCTGCTGTGACCCTGCTGCAACCCTGCTGCAACCCTGCTGCAAACCCAGCAGCGACCCTGCTGCGACCCCAGCAGTGACCCTGCTGTGACCCTACTGTGACCCCAGCAGTGACCCTGCTGTGACCCTACTGTGACCCCAGCAGCAACCCTGCTGTGACTCTGCTGTGAACCCAGCAGTGACCCTGCTGCGACCCTGCTGCAAACCCAGCAGCAACCCTGCTGTGCTCCAGCAGCGACCCCAGCAGTGACCCTGCTGTGACCCTGCTGCGAACCCACAGTGACCCTGCTGTGACCCCATCAGTGGCCCTGCTGCGACCCTGCTGTGACCCCATCAGTGATCCTGCTGTGACCCCTCTGCGACCCTGCTGTGACCCTGCTGTGAACCCACAGTGACCCTGCTGTGACCCTGCTGCGACCCTGCTGTGACCCTGCTGTGACCCTGCTGCGACCCTGCTGTGAACCCACAGTGACCCTGCTGTGACCCTGCTGTGACCCTGCTGCGACCCTGCTGTGACCCTGCTGCAACCCTGCTGTGACCCTGCTGTGAACCCACAGTGACCCTGCTGTGACCCTGCTGTGACCCTGCTGTGACCCTGCTGCAAACCCAGCAGCGACCCTACTGTGACCCCAGCAGTGACCCTGCTGTGACCCTACTGTGACCCCAGCAGCAACCCTGCTGTGCTCCAGCAGCGACCCCAGCAGTGACCCTGCTGTGACCCTGCTGCAACCCTGCTGCAACCCTGCTGCAAACCCAGCAGCGACCCTGCTGCGACCCCAGCAGTGACCCTGCTGTGACCCTACTGTGACCCCAGCAGCAACCCTGCTGTGACTCTTCTGTGAACCCAGCAGTGACCCTGCTGTGACCCTGCTGCAAACCCAGCAGCAACCCTGCTGTGCTCCAGCAGCGACCCCAGCAGTGACCCTGCTGTGACCCTGCTGCGACCCCAGCAGTGACCCTGCTGCAACCCTGCTGCGACCACAGCAGTGACCCTGCTGTGACCCTACTGTGACCCCAGCAGCAACCCTGCTGTGACTCTGCTGTGAACCCAGCAGTGACCCTGCTGCAACCCTGCTGCAAACCCAGCAGCAACCCTGCTGTGCTCCAGCAGCGACCCCAGCAGTGACCCTGCTGTGACCCTGCTGCGAACCCACAGTGACCCTGCTGTGACCCCATCAGTGACCCTGCTGTGACCCCATCAGTGACCCTGCTGCGACCCTGCTGTGACCCCATCAGTGATCCTGCTGTGACGCCTCTGCGACCCTGCTGTGACCCTGCTGTGAACCCACAGTGACCCTGCTGTGACCCTGCTGCGACCCTGCTGTGAACCCACAGTGACCCTGCTGTGACCCTGCTGTGACCCTGCTGCGACCCTGCTGTGACCCTGCTGCAACCCTGCTGTGACCCTGCTGTGAACCCACAGTGACCCTGCTGTGACCCTGCTGTGACCCTGCTGCAAACCCAGCAGCGACCCTACTGTGACCCCAGCAGTGACCCTGCTGTGACCCTACTGTGACCCCAGCAGCAACCCTGCTGTGCTCCAGCAGCGACCCCAGCAGTGACCCTGCTGTGACCCTGGGCTCCTGCGCCGAGCAGGTGCTGGACGAACTTGAAAATGATGAGGCAAAAAAGTGGATATTTTGATAAGAGGATTTTTTATTTGGAGAAAGAGTTGAGAGGTTGGAGATAAAGAGCCAGAGGCTTCATGGTTAAGGAGTCTAATGCTGTCTTTAGATCACTTGTGGAGTCAGACACTGATTGTATTTCCAGCTCCTCCCAGAGCCCAAACAGCTGTGCAATCCCAACATGGTTGGTGGAGACCACGCCTGGGTGTCCGGAGCCAGACCCTCTTCACCTTCTTTATTTCAAACTGCCTGAACTGTGGTGCCACAAAAGGGATTTTAAGGAGATAGACTCTAAAGTGGTGTCTTTTACTGTGGCACAAGACTTTAAGCCGATAGCAGCCATGGATGTTCTGGTTGTGCCAGCTGCTCTGGGCACTGTGGCACTGAACCTTTCTGCGATGTGCATTTTGAAGGAGCTGCAGCGTGTTTCACCACCAGACGCTGATTCGGCCTTAGCCTTACCAAGGATCACCACTCCACCAGCTCTGTACCCAGCCTGTCACTTGCCAAGCCCCTACAGGACACGGGATGCAATGGCACTGTGACACTATTGCACTGTGACCACATAGTACTGTGATGTTCTGGCACTCTAACACTCTGTCACTCTGATCCTATGGGACTGTGATGCTCTGGTAGTGTGATGCTATGCACTGTTTTGATATGGCAGTGTGAATCTGGGGCACTGTGAGCTCTGGCTATGTGATGGTATGGCACCAGGATGCTCTGATCTTGTGGAGCTCTGCTATTGTGGTGCTCTTGTACTGTGATGCTCTAGCTCTGTGATACTCTGGCACTATGATGCTCTGAGGTTGTGAAGCTCTGGTACTGTGATGCTCTTTTACCGTGACTCTGTGGTACTGTGACTCTGGCACTGTGAAGCTCTGGCACTGTGACACTATGGCACTGTGAAGCTCTGTTGTTGTGGTGCTCTGTCACTGTGACACCATTGTATTTTGACCCTCTCTCATGGTGGCACTATTGCATTGCTACACTCTGGCAGTGTGACTCTGGCACTGGGACGTTATGGTACTGTGATGCTATGGCACTGTGTCGATATGGCACTGTGATGCTAGGGAACTGTGATACTGTGATATTGTGATGCTCTGGCTCTGTGATGCTGGGGCACTATGATGCTCTGAAGTTGTGACGCTCTGGCACTGTGACACTCTGGAATTGTGATGTTCTGGAACTGTGACACTCCAGCACTGTGATGCTATGCTATTGTGATGCTCTGGCTCTTGATGCTCTGGCACTGTCTTGCTCTCTCACTGTGATGCTATGGCACAGTGATGCTCTGGTACTGTGATGCTATGGTACTATGACACTCTGGCACTGTGATGCTCTGTCGTTGTGATGCTCTGGTGTTGTGATGCTCTGGTTCTGTGATGCTATGGCATTGTAATGTTCTGGCACTGTGACACTCTGGCACTGTGACACTTTTTTACTGTGACATTCTGGCGCTGTGATGGTCTGGCATTGTGATGCTCTGGCTCTACCATGCTCTGTCACTGTGACGCTCTGTCACTGTGACACTATGTTACTGTGACACTATGGTACTGCGACATTCTTGTACTGTGATGCTATGGCACTGTGATGCTGTGGAACAGTGATGCTATGGCAATTTGATGGTATGGTAGTGGGACACTATGATACTGTGATGCTATGGCTCTCTGATGCTCTGGCATTGTTACAATCTGGCATGGTGATGCTCTGACTCTACCACACTCTGGCACCATGATGCCCTAGCACTGTGACAGTATGGCACAGTGACACTCTGGCACTGTGATTCTCTGTCATTGTGGTGCTCTGATCCTGAGACGCTCCGGAATTGTTACTTTCTGGCACTGTAATCCTCTGGTATTGTGGCACTATGCTACTGTGATGCTCTGGCATTGTGATGCTCTGATACACTGACACTCTGGTATTGTTACTCTCTGGCACTGTGATCCTGTGGTGCTGTGATGCTCTGGCACTGTGGTGCATGGCATTGTAACACCTGCACTGACATGCTATGGTACTGTGATGCTACGGTGCTGTAATGCTCTGCTACTGTGACGCTCTGATACTGTGATGCTATGGTACTGTGACTCTCTGGCACTGTGACACACTGGCACGGTGACACTCTGGCACTGTGATACTCTGGCACTGTGATGGTCTGGCACTGTGATGGTCTGGCACTGTCACACACTGGAACTCTGGCACTTTGGCACTGTGACACTCCGGAACTGTAACACTCCAACACTGTGAAACTCTGGCAGTGTGACATTCTGGCACTGTGAGGCTGTGGTACTGTGATGCTCTGGCACTGTGATAATTTGGCAGCGTGATACTTTGGCACTGTGTCTCTCTGGCATTGTGACACTCTGCCTCTATGACACTAGTAGTGGTTTGAGCCTTAACTGGGAGTTAAGAGCTCAGATGGGGGCAAGGCTGAGAATCTCTCCCCTGCTCCCCCCTCCTCCCTCCCAACAGAGGGGGGAAAAAGGAAAAATGGAAAGGGAAGGAGCAAATCCACCAAGCAATAATTTGGAGTCAGCCTGGAAGTAGAGAGGTAAAGAGTTTTCTTTAAACAATATATAACAATATATATAACAATATATAATAAGAGCAGGTAAGGTTCACAAGGGCAATAAAAACCTTTATTAGAATAAACCAAACCAGGTTGGAAGAGACCTTCAAGATCATCGTGTCCAACCCATCAACCAATCCAACCCTCCCAAACTGCTAACCCATGGCACCAAGTACCCCATCAAGTCTCCTCCTGAACACCTTCAATGACGGCTACTCCACCACCTCCCCAGGCAGCCCATTCCATAGCGCAATCACTCTTTCTGTATAGAACTTCTTCCTAACATCCAACCTGAACCTCCCCTGGCACAGCCTGAGACTGTGTCCTCTTGTTCTGGTACTGGCTGCCTGGGAGAAGAGACCATCATCAGCCTGTCTACAACCTCCCTTCAGGGAGTTGTAGAGAGTGATAAGGTCACCCCTGAGTCTCCTCTTCTCCAGGCTGAGCAACCCCAGCTCCCTCAGTCTTTCCTCATAGGGCTTGTGTTCCAAACCCCTCACCAACTTTGTTGCTCTTCTCTGGACTCGTTCCAGCAAGTCAACATCCTTCCTAAACTGAGGGGCAAGGAACAAGGATGGATAGGAGGGGGGGAAAAAAACCAAGAATACAAAACTAGTCTCTCCCTCTGAAGAGGCATGGAGGCAGCAGGGAGAATTACATAGAATAGAATTACATAGGATAAACCAGGTTGGAAGAGACCTTCAAGATCATCGCATCCAACCCATCAACCAATCCAACCCACCTAAACAACTAACCCATGGCACCAAGCACCCCATCAAGTCTCCTCCTGAAAACCTCCAATGACGGCGACTCCACAACCTTCCCAGGCATCCCATTCCAATGGGCAATCACTCTCTCTGTATAGAACTTCTTCCCGACCACATGGCAGAGGATCAGGAGGGCAGCCGCAGTAGCTCTCATCCAGGAGAGGCAGGAGCCAAAAGGAGAGAGCCTAATGACTGCAATGTCCTGCTTTTTATACCCTAGCTGGGCAGGGAGGGGGGAGTGGAACAGACTCAGTTTCCCAGGGGGAAAATGCCCTGAAGGGAGGGCAAAGCACCTGCAAGCCCTCCACCCTGCTCTGTGTTATTTTCAGAATGGGTGTTAACCCACCACAATCCACCCCTCTGTTCCACTTCCACTCTCCTGTCGCAGCCCCTTCATCCAATCTTGACATGTGGTATTGGAATCCTTGGTACAAGTCCCTTGTTATCCCGGCTCGCTCTCTCTCAGGGCAGTCTCTCTCTCTCTGGTGCTGGTCAATGTAGGTGGTGCTTGAACTGGGCAGGGATGTGGAGAAGAATCAGGAATCAGTCTGTTTTTGAAAGGGAAAGGAAAAAATCAGGAGCAGTCCGTTGCTGTAGGGAAGCAGGAACAGGTGCAGGTGAGATGACCCAGGAGCTCTCTGGGTTGGTGTGTGGTGTGTATGTTGAGTCCTGGATGCTAGGCTGATATTAAGCTAGGAGGGAGAAACTTTGAACAACTTATAACTATTCACACAGTGACTATAATACATTGATCCACGCTGCCCCCTCTCAGTTCATCCCCTCTCAGCCAGAGTCACATTCTGCTGTGGGATACACTGAATGTCCCCAGTTTCTAACATGACTCAATAGGTGTCACCAGGCCCCTCAGCCAAGACCACCCCTCGGGTTAGTCTGCACCCACCAGCAGCAGGGAAAACCCACACTGGCTTCCCCAGCAGGTTCTTCTCAGCAGTCACAGGAACTCCATCTCCATCCACTGTTTGCAGCAGGTGGGACTGGGCAGGACAAGCTCATTTCACAGATCCTCTGCTGGTCACTAACCAAGTGGCTTGAGCTAGGTGTCTCTCCCAGTTCCTAAAGGCTCCACTCCCCATGGCTTTTAGGGCGGTTTTTAGCAAGCCAGTGGAGCGCTCAACCTTCCCTGCAGCTGGTGCAAAGTATGGGATGTGGTAAATCCACTCAATGCCATGTTCCTTTGCCCAGTCCCTTAGGAGATGGTTCCTGAAGTGGGTTCCATTGTCTGATTCAATCATCCCGGGGGTGCTGTGTCTCCACAGGACATGTCTCTCTAGGTACAGGATGGTGTTGCGAGCAGTGGCATGAGGTACTGGGTAGGTCTCCAGCCACCCTGTACTTGCCTCCACCATGGTCAGTAGGTACTGCTTGCTACTGTGAGACCGAGGAAGGGTGATGTGGTCAATCTGCCAGGCCTCTCCGTACTTATATTTCGACCATCTCTCTCCATACCACAGAAGCTTTGTGCGCTTGGCCTGCTTGAAGGCAGCACAGATGTCACACTCATGGATTGACGAGAACGGAGACAGGGATGGCAGCACTCAATATGAGTAATAGAAATCATCCAACTTTTTTGTTCCATGCTTTATTATTTATAGTCTTATCTTATACATAGTTAATTCTATTCTAATTTAACACATACTATTGGTTTAACTCTAAAAGGTTACATCATTATTTCACTACTCTGTGGTTTTTTCTACTAAGTCTAATTGCTCTTTTTCCCAGATCTTGCCTCCTCCTTATCTTGTTTGTCTCTTCTCAGGGGAAGCTTGACCTTAGCATATCAGGCTCTTTTCCACAACTCCTACTCCATTGCTATATTTTCAACAGAAAGTCCTTCAAGGCCTGAATTGCACAGATGTTCCTGGGACCATTGTCCCTTCTCCCTAAGCCAATCCCCAACAATTCCCCCATTTTTCTTTTGTGCAAGTAAGGCCTTGGAGGTTATCCTTTGAACACTTTGCATGATACAATTATAGACAAGTTTAACAAGAATCAGAATTAGTACAATAATACCTAAAAACCTTAAAGCTTCTTTTATCAATTGTATAACCCACTGTGACACATTCCCAAATATTGATCTTAACCAATCATCCAAGGGACTTTTTACAATTGCAACAGCACGCGTGTGATTCCTTAGCCACTTAATCTCAGCATGCATTGACACTCCATGATCTGACAGGTTCAAACAACACATTCCATCAAAGTCTTCACACCCGTACCCTTGAGCCATTGTTCCAGTATTGTAGAGCAAGCATAGTGAGTATAGCACAGTAAAGAAGGTAAAATAAAGCAAAGAAGAAGAAGTGCATATCAAGGGAACTCCTACAACTTATATAAACTGGGAGAGCCTCGCTGGCATAGCTTCATTGGTTCCCTATGAGTGACCACACATTGCACTGTTATAGATTATTGGTCCAACTCCTAATGACATGTGAGGTTGTTGATGCAGGTGTGTGTCCTGTTATTCCCACATAACTTTCTGTGTTTATAGCTACCAGTGTCCTGCTTTAGTTACATGCTGCAGGCACAGCACTGTTTTGCTACACTGCTAGCCACTTCTGCACTTATGCTGAGCATGGCCTACCACCATGTCAGGCTCTAGGCCTACACTGCCAGATCGCTCACACTGTTCGTCACTGGCATTTGGTCATAGGAGTTGTTCTCATCCTATACAAGATACTACTTGCATACACAGAAGCTAGCAAATTAAACCTAAGCTATATAGCAAAAGCAGGAGTTCTGTAGTGCAGCATGTCTAACAGACTGATGTAACCCATACAAGGCACAAAGCTTAAGTTGAACTAGTTACAATGTTCTAACAGAGCTGGCATAATACATGGTCAAAGATAACAGGCATTGTAAAGAAGAACTTAGATCTTAATAGTTCTGATCTTTACATTTCACTCCTGACAGAGAAGACTTGATCATGCCTGAACACATTGCACACAGACATTAAGACACAAATCCTGTCTCACACTTCCCATCTGAGGGACGCTGGGAGCAGAGGGGAAAAAGTCAAATTTGTGTGCTGAAATAAAGACAGTTTAATAGGACAGAAAGTGAAAGGGAGATGTAATAATGATGATGATGATGATGATGCAAATCTAATTAGAATGTTGTCTTAGTTTAGAGAGTGGACAGAGATCATTTTGCTCCCAATGGAAGTAAACCAAAGACACTCTTGTGGAATTGGAGATAAGTACAGAAACTGTATTCAGAAATAGACAGGAAAAATACAGAATGCATGAAAATGCACAAACCCCATCCCCCAAGCAGACTGAACCACAAACCCCAGCTGCTCCTTTTCTCCCCCACTCATTGTCTCCCTGGCCTAAGCAGGCCATAATTGCACAGGAGAAAATTAGTCAGGCGTCTGCAGGTCTGCCCTTCATGTTAGCAGGAGATAAGGACTCCCTCCAAAGAGCTGGGTTGGTCTCTTCTCCCAAGAAACCAGCACCAGAACAAGAGGACACAGTCTCAAGCTGCGCCAGGGGAAGTTTAGGCTGGAGATGAGGAGAAAGTTCTTCACTGAGAGAGTTATTCATCATTGGAATGTGCTGCCCAGGGAGGTGGTGGAATCACTGTCTCTGGAGGTTTTCAAGAGGGGACTGGATATGGCACTTGGTGCCATGGTCTAGTTCTGTGGTGACAGGTTGGACTCGTTGACCTTTGACGTCTTTCCTCTGCCCAGCTGGAGACAGGACCCTTTACTTCTGGTCAGCATAGGCAGGGTTTGGGTTTTGTAGCTGCAGAGCAGAATTCCCTTCCTCCAGGTGGAAAGTAGGAGCAGCCCTTCTGCTCCACCCAACAGACCCTTCAGCAGCACTTTTCCTGGGTCCATGGCCTTTGGCTGTTGGTTGTTCTTGCACTTCCTATCCCCAAGGTTCCAGTCCCCAGGTAGGTTCACCATGCCACCTCCTCATGTCCTCCCTGGTCACACAGGGTGGCATGTGGTGTGTGCCAGCAGTGCCCTTTCCCTTGAGCAGAAAAAGCCTGAGCCTTAACTGCAGAGACACAGCTCAGTGTGAGAGAGGAAGGCATCCTCTTGGAAATGCTGGGACAAGGGCTGGGATACAGGCTTGTGGGGAGGAGGTGAGATTCTCTTGCAGTCCTGGAGGGAACTCCACAACACCAATCAGCTCACAGCACAGGGTTGATAGGCTCAAGAATTCATCCCTGAGCCACTCAGCTCTGACAAAGAGCTCCCAGAGCAGGAGCTGTCACAGTGACCATCTGCCAGGTGACTGCCTGCTCTTGGGCAGCTTCCAAAGCAAACTCTCAAGTCTGTTGCCTTAGGCCTTTGCACAACTGCCCCACAGCAGAGCTCTTGTTTAGAGTTAGTGTCCTGTAAAGAGAGACCAATGGCCCTTCAAAATGCCCCAGGAGGTCAGTGCTGAAGGGGCTCTTTGTGCCACAGGCCCTGGGCACTCACAGCTGAGCAGAGGTGCTGCAGGAACAAACATCCTTCCTCTTGACAGGGCAGCTCTGGCCCCACCATTAGCTCCAAGTGGCTGCCTGGGCACAAGAGCCCTCTTCATTGTGACCCTGTGGATGGCCACACCCTGCTCAGGGACAGTGCTGGCCTGGACCAAGGAAAAGGGCATTGAAAGGACACTCAAGGGCTTTGGGTGAGCTGTGGCCAAGTTCCAGCTAGGGACAGGGCTGGAGCCAGAGTCTTGTTGGGGCCAGAGTCACTGGGACCTACCATCCAGGGGCAGCTCTGCAGAGTGGGACCCAGGTTGTCTGGGAGGGCTCAGTGGCCCCAGGCATTGTCAGGGTGAGGGCCAGGGCAGAGGATATTCCCCTCTGGTCTCTGCTCTGGGGAAGCAGACATGACCACTTTGGGTCCTGGAGTGCAAGGGCAATGGGTGGGCTGGAGCTGAGCACTGCAACCACCCCAGCACTTCCCCCAAATGAGCTCTCATCTCCCAGTGGTCAGCACCCCCCAGTGCTCCCCAGCAGTGCTTCCAGTCACTGAAGATCTCAGTGTCGAGGCTTTAAGCACTGGGGTGTCGTAAACCATACCTTACAGGCCTCCTAGATAGGTCCCAGAGGGGGACCAAAAAGTGTAATCTCCTGTTATTTCATGCCCATAAGCCCTGCATTTCTATAAACACTGCCATTTCTCTTTGTTCTTCCATTTTTTGTACCTCTCTGCTCCCAGGAGGACAGGTGGAGCTTCATCTTGGGTTTGTGCAGGGGACTCAGGCTTGTTCAGCCTTGGCCAGGCTGCCACTTGGGGCCTGGAGTGGCCTGGCTTGGCCTGGAGCTGGCAAGCAGAATTTCTCTTGGGGGTGGGGAGGAGGGTGCATGTGAGGCCTGGGTGTTTGGCCTGGTTTGGAGGAAGGTGGTGTGAAGCTTTGGCTTAAGGAGGTTCTTGGAGAGCCATGGCCGAGGTGGATGATGGATTTTGTGCTGCTGTATGCAGTTGTGATTGATACTTCCACTGCCACTTCTTTCTTTCATAGCCAGCAGGGAGCATTGTCCTTTACTCCCCTGGGAAGGGCTGAAGAGCAGCTGTCTCGCTCCTCAAACCAAGACACTCAGCCACTCTGCTGTCCCTACTGCCCAGGCCACCAATTGTCCTCCCATCTCCCAGTGTTCCCAAGAAGAGGAGTCAGTCTCAGCCCCAAATTTCCCCAGGGGGCTGGAGAGGTGTCAGGGATGGCTCTTAGTGACCCTGGGTTTGAGTTTGGTGTCATCTCTGGGGCATTACTGGAGTGAAAGACTGGGCTGGGAGGTGAGGGAGACTGGAAGGTGGCAGTGCTGGGAAAGGAGAGGCACTGGGAGATGGGGAGGGTCTGGCTTTTGGAGTCTTCATGTTGAAGCAGTGAGTGGTCACTGCTGTCAGCAGAACTCTATCCACCCCACCCCCCAGTGCCCCTGGAGGCCTGGGCTGTTTGATTTGCAGCTGCCCCATGCAGGAAGCTGGAGAGATGCCAAGGAAGGTGGATGGATCTGTGCCAGAGGTGAGGGTGACTCCGTGCCAGGGCTGGGCTTGTTGCCAGGGCTGGTGCCACTGCCAAGCCTGCCTTTGCCCTGGGGGCTCTTAGGAGGAACAAGGAGGAGTCATGAGAAGGATAAATCTGGCCCTCACCTTCCCCAGCTTCACCCAGGACTTACCACACCACAGAGGAAAATGAAGGTGGCAGTGGTCGGCGTGGCTCTGCTCTTCACCATCCTGCTGTGCACCCCAGCAGATGCCAAGGTAAGACTCCAGTGCCACAGGGAGGGGCTCATGGGGATGGGTCATGGCTACACGACATGTGGAATGAAATTGGAGTGGTGAGGATGAAACCCCTTGATTTGGCCTCTCCCTTGCCCAAGCAAGAGGCTCCTCCAGGCTCCCCTGCCTCTCCTGGCAATGCAGCTCTCTCCCTCCCACAGCTCCATCTCTTCCCTCCACTTCCCCCACTAAGCAGCTTCTTGTGCCCAAGGCCTGAGTTCCTCAGTGAATGCCTGGAGCTGTTCCCTCCCTGGGAAGGTCCAACACCAAAGCTGGGAAGGCTCCCACCAGTTTCTCCTCTTGGTGACCCCACACCCCTCCCTTCTGCAACTCCCCAGCCCATGCTTTTGCTCCCCTCAAACATCTTCTGCCTGGGATCTCCTCCATGTCCTATCTAATGTCCCCAGATGCCCTCCCTTTGATCTCTCCCAATGCCTTTCTTTCCATCTTGTCCCTCAGCCCTTTGCCTTTCATCCTCTCCATTGCAGTGGTCACCCCAAATCCTCTTCCTGCCATAGCCATTCCCAAACACTCTCCCAGTCCCCTTGGTTGTGTCCTCTTCCTTCTGCCCCACCAACCAGCTCTCTTGATGTCCCCATGCCCCCTCATCTTGAATCCTTTACCTATCAATTGCACCCCACACTGTCCTGCCCCTTCAACACTCCAGCCCAGTCCATTGGGGTCCATTAATTCACCCCAGGGCTCTGTGGTTGGAAGCCTTTTCCTTAACCTCATCCTCTTTGGAGACCTGAATTCCCTACACTCTTCTTGTCTCCATCCCCAGCCCTGGACCCTGCATGGAGAGGCATCCCAGGGGAACTTGGAGGAATCAGGCTGAGGGGAGCAGAAGGCATTTTCCCCTTCAGACCAGAGGGAAGCCTTTGGCCTGCTGGGACTGAGGACACTTGTGCCCCACTCAGGGCCCCACTGAGGTTCCTTCCAGGTCACCTCTTTGCTCTTCCTCCCTAGGCACTGCTGGAAAGCATTGAGGAAAATTCTCAACTGGATGTAAGTAGTGAGGTGGACTTGGAGGGCATCCAGTCTGGGGGACGGGAGGGCATTTTGGCCCTCCCATCTCTTGCTGGGACTGGAGGTATCCCAGTGACCAGTGAGGTCTCCTGGTCTCTCTGCAGGTGAATGTAGCCAAACCTGAGCCATTGGAGAGTGTCGAGGTGGGTACCACGAGTTCTGCTGGCCCCACCCCCTCCCTTCCCATGGCCACAACACTGCAGAGCATCCCAGGGTGCTCCAGCACACCCCAGTGCATCCCACTGCAACTCCAGAGAGTACCCCAGCACCCCAGTGCTTTCCAAGGGAGGACCTCTCCCCCAGAGCCCCCTTTGCATCCCCATCCACCCCAGTACAACCCAGTACACCCCCGGATGCCCCAGTACACAACCACACAGCCAGGTGGGCCCCTTCCCAGGACCCTCACTGCCTTCTGGGCACCACCATCCAAGCTCATCTGCTCCAGAAGCAACTTCCCCAAGGACTCCATTGCTTCCCCCCATCCTCCCAGCACACCCCAGTGCACCCAGACTTGTCCCTAACCTCCCTTTCTCCCCAGCTGCCTGCGGCTGATGTCCTGCTGGAGCGGGTGCGCCAGAAGCGCCTGGCTGTAGCTGCTAAAGCTGCTGTCTAGGTGAGCAGCACCAGGGCATTCCTAACCCCACAAAGAATCCTGGGCCCTGGGGCATCCCTGAGCCCTCTGGGGTGGGCAGACCTTAGGTGTGAGAAAAGGAAACAGAGGTCACTGTCCCTGATCCGTGCCCCAGGGGACACAGCACAGAGCTGGCTCTGTGCCTTTGCTTCAACTCACTAGGGCTCTACAGACCCAGAGGGTCGCTGTGCAGGCCAGGCAGAGGCTGTGGTGCCACACAGACCCCCACAGGCACAGTAAGAGCTGGGCAGGGCTCTGGGAGATTTAGGGACATCCCAGGGTAACGACACACTGGGCAAAGGACTCTGATGACATCTGGATCTCAGGAGAGCCAAATCCTGTCCAGGGTATATTGAGAGCTCCAATTCCCTTCTCTTTCCCCAGGTCTCTGCAAAGAGACATAGTGGGGACAAGGTTCCTCTTATGTCCTAGCTGACCCTGGGAGTCTCTCTCTTTCAGGACTGGAACTGCTGCTGACACCTCTGTCGTGTCCCCCTTCAGAGGAAAGAGGAGATGATCATCCCTGGATGTCCCCACCTGATCCCCTGGGAGCCCTGGGCCATGTCCCTCTCATGATCAATAAACCCCCTCAGCAAAGCTACACTCTGTGTGTCCAGGACCATGTTGCCCCTCCTCTGCCATTGCCACAACACCTGCATCGTCTGGCAGCACCACAGTGAGGAGCAGACTGGCAGAGGGCAGGTCTGGGAGCATGGATGCCTGGGAGCCTTTGTCCAGAGAAGGTTCCCCTGGAGCACCCTGCCATGAGGCTGGGAGATGCAGGCAGTCACAATGCCAGGCCTTGGGCAGGTGGTGTTTGGGAGGGGTGAAACGCTCTGGTGTTTTGGGGTGAGGGCAGGTGAGAAGCATGGAGAGGCAGCTGGGACCCCTGGGTCCTCTGCCCCACTCTGGCAGGGGTGGTGGTTCCCTGTCCCATGGGCTCAGCACCCCTGGGCTTACAGGAGATTTCAGAGCCCCATGCAGGGCCCAGCGGCCTTCCTGGCCCTCAGCCCACACTCTTCTCTGGGGTACCCCAATGCAGACCAGGAGGGCAGGCCATGGGCACAAGACACTGGTTGGATGCTCCTCTGTCCCCTGCCCTGTGTGGCCCAGCCTTGGGCACTTTGTGTCCATTCTCTGGGCTGTGCTTTGGTCTCTCCAGGCATGCACTGACTTACCAGCGACTGTCACAGCGGCAATGTTTCCCTCACCCCATGGCATGTGGTGATCTCAAGGGTCTTTTCCAGCCTCAGTGGTTCCATGATTGCATCATTTCCTCTCTTCAGTGGAGGTGACTTCAGGGGAATATTTCCCTGGATGCAAAGGGAGACCTTAGCATCCCCAGGGCAGCCAAATGCAAGAGGAATGGTGGGCAGCAGCTTCCTGTGGCTTATCCCTGGACTGCAGGGAACCAACAGGAAAAGGGGAAACCACAACTGGGGCCTAACAGTACTTAAAGGGCTGATGAGAAAGCTGTGGAGGGATTCTGAGCAGGGCCTGGTGTGACAAGGCAGGGGCTGATGGTTTGACCTGAGGGAGATTCAGACTGGAGAGAAGGAAGAAATGTTTGACACTGAGGGAGGTGAGAGCCTGGCCCAGGTTGCCCAGGGAGGTGGGAGATGCCCAATCCTGGAACCATTCCAGAGGAGATTGGAGGGGGGCTTTGAGCAGCCTGCTCTAGTTGCAGATGTTCCTGATCATTGCAAGCAGGTTGGTCTCTGTGATCTTTAAAGGTCTCTTCCAACCCAAATCATTGCATGATTCTGGGATTCTTTGGGATTCTTGAGGACAAAACATGGAGAGGTGTCCTGGCTTGAGCTGGAATAGAACCAACTCTGTTCAGGGATCTGACTGCTCAGCTCAGTCTCTGCTCAGTGCCATCACTTTCTGATGTTCAGAGCAGGTTTGCACGGTGGCTGCCTCTGGCAGTGAGAATGCTGATGTTCAGAGTGCCTGCCAAGGATTGGTGTGCAGGCCAAGGTCACTGCTCAATCTTGTGTTCCACCTTGGGGAAGCAGAGTACAAGGCTGCACTTGCAGGGAGGAATGGACAGGAGAGGTGACCCTGAACTGATCAACAAGGGATTCCACTCCATCTACATCACACTCAGTGTAAAGCTGAGGCATCACCAGCATGACACCTCTTCCTCAGTGGCCAACACCCGAGGGGGACTCTGTTCTGCCTTCTGTCACAATCCATGAGTTCCTATTACAGTCTGAAGGGGGAACTTCAGCCTAGTCCCTGACTGCAAGGAGTGAAAGTAAAACAACTTTTTAGTACCCACTGGGCACAAAAGCAAAATAATGCTAAGGTCTACAGAAGTCATTCCTGTGACCCTGTGATCCTGGGATAGAGAGCAGTGTCACAGCAGATTGGTCACAGGCTCCAATATGATAATTGAAGAGGTTCATGAGAGCATCTGAGGGCCCTTGTTCATGCCCCAAATAGCTGCTGTAAGCCAGCAAAAAACCAGAGCTGGGTCAATGAGCTCATTCTGACACAACTGACACAATAGGTCCCAGAGGACTGGAAGCTGGCCAACGTGGTGCCCATCCACAAGCAGGGCCTGTTGGATGAGCCAGGCCTGTCAGCCTGACCTCAGTGCCAGGCAAGATCATGGAACAGGTCATCCTGAGTGCAATCACACAGCACTTACAGGATGGCCAAGGGATCAGGCCCAGCCAGCATGGATTTAGGAAGGGCAGGTCCTGCCTGACCAACCTGATCTCCTTCTATGATCAGGTGACTGCCTGGTGGATGTGGGGAGGCCTGTGGATGTAGTCTACCTGGACCTCAGCAAGGTCTTTGACACTGGCCCCCATAGCAAACTCCTGGCCAAGCTGTCAGCCCATGGCTTGGATGGGAGCACACTGCATTGGGTTAGGAACTGGCTGGAGGCTGAGCCCAGAGAGTGGTGGTGAATGGTGCCACAGCCAGCTGGCAGCCAGGCACCAGTGCTGGGCCCCAAGGACCAGTGCTGGGCCCTATTCTCTTTAACATCTTTATTGATGATCTGGATGAGGGCATTGAGTTCATCATCAGTAAATTTGCAGGTGACACCAAGCTGGGGGCAGGAGTTGATCTGCTGGAGGGTTGAGAGGCTCTGCAGAGGGAACTCAACAGGCTGGACAGATGGGCAGAGGCCAAGGGCAGGAGATTGAACACATCCAAGTGCCAGGTTCTGCACATTGGCCACACCAACCCCATGCAGTGCTACAGGCTGGGGTCAGAGTGGCTGAGAGCAGCCAGGTAGAGAGGGACCTGGGGGTGCTGGTCGATGGTAGGCTGAACATGAGCCTGCAGTGTGCCCAGGCAGCCAAGAGGGCCAATGGCATCCTGGCCTGCATCAGGAACAGTGTGGCCAGCAGGAGCAGGGAGGTCATTCTGCCCCTGTACACTGCACTGGTTAGGCCACACCTCGAGTACTGTGTCCAGTTCTGGGCCCCTCAGTTTAGGAAGGAGGTTGACTTGCTGGAATGAGTCCAGAGAAGGGCAACAAAGTTGGTGAGGGGTTTGGAACACAGCCCTATGAGGAGAGGCTGAGGGAGCTGGGGTTGCATAGCCTGGAGAAGAGGAGACTCAGGGGTGACCTTACTACTCTCTCCAACTACCTGAAGGGAGGTTGTAGACAGGCAGATGATGGTCTCTTCTGCCAGGCAGTCAGTACCAGAACAAGGGGACACAGTCTCAGGCTGCGCCAGGGGAGGTTTAGGTTGGATGTTAGGAAGAAGTTCTATATAGAGAGAGTGATTGCCCATTGGAATGGGCTGCCTGGGGAGGTGGTGGAGTCACTGTCATTGGAGGTTTTCAGGAGGAGACTTGATGGGGTGCTTGGTGCCATGGGTTAGTTGATTGGGTGGTGTTGGATTGGTTGAAGGGGGACACGATGATCTTGGAGGTCTCTTCCAACCTGGTTTATTCTATATTCTATATTCTATATTCTACTTCCTCCTGATTGCCCTGAGGATATTAAATTCACTGCTTCATGGTCACTGCAGTCAAGGATGTCTCTGAGCCTCATATTGCTTATCAGCCCTTCCCTGTTGGTGAGAACAAGGTACAGCATAAATTGATAACCTCTGGGACAAGAGGGCACTCAGAGGGAGGCTGACCCAGCCCTTGGCTTTCTCTTCCATGGAACAGGCAGGGAGGATGGAGAGATGTCAGTGAGGGGGATGAGAGATTGAGGTGAACATGGAGAGAGGACTGGGTGTCTTCAAAGGCAGAGGTGCAGCTATGGGACACCATAGGGCAGGCTGTGGTGGGGACCACTGAGGGCACTGGCCAGGCTGAATGCCCTCATCAGAGATGACCTCTTCATCACCATGGCTGTGGCCATTGTCTCTGCAACCAGAAGGTAGCTGAACTTCATTCACAAAGACCTCATTGCCTCCTTGCCCCACCCAGCAGTGTCACACCATAGACCTGCTCCAGCCATTGCACATCCTCACATCCCACTGCCCCAGGAAGAGCTGTGAGCCATGTCTGAGGGACAGGATCTCCCTTCCGAGGGGCTGGGGGCCAGGACTTGGCCCTTTGGCTTGATCAAGCCCATCCAGGTTTGCTCAGCATCAGAGCAACCCTGGCACCGTCTTGAGCTCCAGGTTGTTGCTCTTGCTTCTGCTTTTCTGCTCTAACAAGCCCCTGGGGAGGCTTTGTCAGTGATGGTCCTCAGTGGGACCCATTAGGGCTCCAGCAAAGTTGGCAGTTGGCATTTGGCTTCCTGAGAGGTTTCTTCAGCTTGCTCTCAGTCTCTGAGACTCATGGACTCAACACCAAGGCCACCAGAGGAGTCATTAAATGCCTGGGGCTGGTCCTCTGCTGCTGAGCTGAGCCACACTCCTGGGCTGGAGGGAGCTTCTGTCAAGCAGGCAGCACTGCAGAGAGACAGCTCTGCCCAGGAGCTGCTCCTCTGCACAGGGCAGCAGGACTGAGGGCACTGCCAGGACATCTCAAGGAGATGAGGAAGGCAGAGAGAGCTTCAAGGTAGGCAGGACAGGTTGGGTGCTGAGAGCTCAAAGAGGAGAAAGCTTCCCAGCCCTGGACGTGGTGAGTCTGTGGTGCAGGAGGATGGATTTGCAGTTTGTGGAGCTTGTAAAGCTGCCACATCCCACAGCCTCTGGGATCTCTCTCTTCTAGGGAGGGGCAGGAGATGATCCAGAGCAGAGCTTCCCATCTGCACCATCAGAGACACAGGACAGGACAGCTACCTCCTGCTGGGGTGACTGCAAGGCTGTGAAGCTTGGAGTGCACAGAGTTCCTACACAGAAGGAGGAGTAAATATGAGAGGATTGTCTGGGAAATAGCCAAGGAGTTGTCTGAAGGAATTATCTCCTAATCTGTATGATGTCTTCTCCTCTTTCAACAGTCCTCCATGCCCAGAGACAGACCATGTCCAACAGCAGCTCCACCACCCACTTCCTCCTGCTGGCATTCACAGGCACAAGGCAGCTGCAGCTCCTGCACTTCTGGCTCTTCCTGGCCACCTACCTGGCTGCCCTGCTGGGTAACAGTCTCATCATCACCACCATAGCCTGCGACCACCACCTCCACACCCCCATGTACTTCTTTCTCCTCAACCTTGCCTTCCTAGATCTCATTTCCATCACCACAATTCTTCCCAAATCCATGGCCAATTTCCTCTGGGACACCAGGGCCATCTCCTATGCAGGATGTGCTTCTCAACTCTTTTTCTTTTCCTTGTTCCTTTCAGCAGAGTATTTTCTCCTCACCGTCATGGCCTACGATCGCTACGCTGCCATCTGCAGACCCCTGCACTATGAGACCCTCCTGGGCAGCAGAGTTTGTGTCCTCCTGGCAGCAGCTGCCTGGGCCTGTGGCTTTCTCACTGCTCTGCTGCACACAGCCAATACCTTTTCCCTGCCCCTCTGCCAGGGCAACTCTGTGGAGCAGTTCTTCTGTGAAATTCCCCCAATCCTCAAGCTCTGCTGCTCCACCTCCTACCTCAGGGAAGTTTGGCTTCTTGCTTTCAGTGCTTTTGCATTTGCAGGATGTTTTGTGTTCATTGTGGTGTCCTATGTGCAGATCTTCAGGGCAGTGCTGAGGATCCCTTCTCAGCAGGGACGCCACAAAGCCTTTGCCACCTGCCTGCCTCACCTGGCTGTGGTCTCCCTATTTATCACCATTGGCATCTTTGTCTACCTGAAGCCCCTTTCCATGTCCTCCACATCCCTGGATCTGGTGATGGCAGTTCTGTACTCGGTGGTGCCTCCAGCAGTGAACCCTCTCATCTACAGCCTGAGGAACCAGGAGCTGAAGGATGCCCTGAGCAAACTGATCCCTGGGTGTTTTGAGAAGCAATAAACTCTTTGTGTTCTCCTGCAGAGCAGTTCTGATGCCTCTCAGGGCAGGCCCAGCCTGGCTCCTGTACTTGGGGAGGTTGGGGGGTTGGGGGGGTGGAGCTGGGGAGGGGGATTTTTGCTCTTTATAATGTTGTCATCCCCTTTCTAATCCCCTCCCTGCTTTGCTTTTCTGACCCAGAGTTTGTGTAACAGGAGCTGTGCTCCTTCTTTGGTTAAACAACAGAAAGGCTTTTCTGTGAGCATTTGTCTTTTCCTGAGCTCCTTCCTCCAAGCCTTCTCTGCAGCTCCAGGGGCAGTTCATCTCTTCAGAGGTAGAGGTGAAGAGTCCCAGCACAACAGCTCTGCCACACAGCCCCAGCACTTGTTCTTCCAGGGCTGCTCTCTTTCCCCTGCCACACTCTCCTTCAGATCCCTTGTGTTGGTCTAAGGCCTGAGCGCTGTGGCACCTTGCTCATGGCTCTGCCGTGTGCAGCCCTGTGACCGCAGGCAGGGACAGGCCATGAGCACTTCTGTGACTGAGCTGGCCCCCAAGGGCAGTTCCATGAAGACAGGTGATCTGCTGAGGGCAGTGTCTGGAGGCTTAGGTCTTCATCTAAAGTTTCTTTCAAGAGCATGCCCAAGAAATTGTCCCCCAGAGACAAACACCAGGGAAGGGTTGAAGTGTGGAGTGTGCAGGGATGGGGCACACAGCAGTGTCCTCACACAGCCAGGCCTCCTGCAGGAGTCCTGAAGAGCATCAGAGCAGGGTCTGACCTGTGCCTGTGCTCACTGCACACCCTGGGGAAGCTGTCCCAGGGCAGTCATCCTGGACTAGTCCCTCACAGCCACCACTTCCAGCACTGGCCTCTCACCCCAGCTTGGATAGGTTCTTTGTCCCTCCCTGGGAGGCCAGCAGTGCCTGCTTGCATTGTGCAGGTGAGAGGTCAGCAGGGGCATTGTGTGTGGGCTGAGGGGAACCTGAGTGAGCACAGACACCAACAGCCAAGGCACTGGAGGTTGGAGGAGCCTCTCAGCCTCTGGCAGGGGCAGCAGGAGGCCAGGGAGACCCTGTGACTGCTGCAGTGCAGGGTCTGTGTGAGTGATGGGGAAAGATTCTGTCTCTAAACATCCCAAGGTGAGGAAGGAGTTCATGAGGCCAGCTCAGATGTGGACACCTGACAGAGCTCTGACCTTTCTGTGTGTGACTGCAGAACAAACTCTCTGCTCCAGGGAGATTCATCTCAGGTGCCTTGGACAGGTTCATTGCAACAGTTCCTGTCTGCTCACATCACCCTACCTGGACTGTGCCCTGCACTGTGCACAGAACCAGCAGAGAGGTTTTGGGTCTTTGGAAAATGCATCTTCAAGGAGGCCAAGAAGGAGGATGGGACACATTCCAGGCTGGTCACCCTCAGCACAGTCCCTGGGAAGGTGATTGGCCAAACCCCCCTGCAGCTATTTGCAGGCCAAGAGAGAGAGTAAGGAATATCTGTGAGTAGGGGAAAGAAGATGGTTTGTCCCTGGACCTTAGCCAGGGCTTTGCCATGGTCTCTCATAGTTTCTTTAGAGCCAGAATGGTGATAGCTGGAGAGAAGCAATGGATGAGGTGGTGGATGGGAAGCCAGCTGGTGGATCAAGCCCAAATGTCACCAGCTTGGAGTGCTCCTGGCAGATGCTTCCCAGTGACATCCCCCTCAGGGCAAGCCCTTGGGCCAGCACTGTACAATGTCTTCATCAGCTCCCTGCACCATCTGACCCAGGGCCTGTGCAGCTCCTTTGGGGATGAGGCCAAACTGGACAGAGCCTCTGAGGGACTTCATCTGCTTCCCCCTGCCTTGAGTAGGGTCACTGGACAGGATGATGTGCAGGGACCCCTTCCATGAATCACCAGGACAGATCCAGCAGCTCCTCTGAGGAAGGTTTCTCCACTCAAACCCTTGGCAGGAAAGGTACCAGAGGGGTTTGATGAAACTGTGATCTGCTCAGGCTCTGGCCACAAGGAGGGGGATGGTTGGGTGTGGAGTCATGTGGTCAGTTGTGTCTCAGGAGCTCACAATTCACTAGGGAGACTGTGAAGGGGCTGTGAGGTGACTTCTGCCTCAGGAGGGGATTGGCCAGCAGCAGGAGCATGGCTGGAAAGGGACTGTGAGGTCAGTTCTGTCTGCAGGAGCTGATAGGGCAGCCCTGGGCTCCTGGCTGGCAGATGAGCTTTTAAGTTGCCATCTGACAGCATCTCTGCCAGGCCAGCAGAAGGCACCTGGCTGGCACAGGGACTGTCAGATGCCCTCTGCCAAGGGACCTGGGCTCACTGCAGGAAGGGGCTCAGGTATTGGTTGCCAGGTCTCTGCTGCCTGAGTACCTGATGGGACAGCAGCAGGCACAGGGCTCGGTGGTGTCTGTCTGAGAAGCTGCAAGGCCAGCAGCCTTGGGAGCTCCTGGTGAGGCCACTTCTGCCTGCTCAGCTGAAAGGCCACAAGAAGGCTGATGGGATGGGTGCCTGCTTGAAGGGTGCTTCCCAGATGGAGCTTTCCTTGGAGATAGGAAGCAGCAGGAGAGAGAAACACTGCCACATGGTGCAGCTTGGCAGGTGGGGACTGGACATGAGGAGCAAGAAACCTCTCTCAAAGGGGAGTGCTGTGGTAGGAGAAGGTCTCCAGAAGGAGTCTGAGCTCAGCTCAGCAATTTTTGTTCCAAGGAGCAGAGTGTGAGTGTGGACAGACATCAGGGAAGGTCTGGAAATGCCAAGGTGGGGAAGTGAGATGAGGGTCTCCAGCCTGCAGGGAAGCAGAAGCAGCTGTGGGACAGTGCAGGGCAGTCTGTGGTGGAGATGGCAAAGGGCACAGACAATGCTGGGAGTGATCAAGAGAACCCAAGGCTGTGCCCCCTTGGCTATGACAACCATCTGCCACCAAGGCCTGTGAGGAGACATTGTCCTAAGGCACTGGCAGGGCCTCAGTGCCTCCTTGCACTTCCCCAGGAAGGCTGGGGGCTGTCATCCCCTTGTCCTTCACTCAGCATCACAGCATCCACAGCCCCCTGCACCACACATGAGGGACAGGATCTGCCTGCCCCAGGGGCTGTGGTCAGATCTTGGCCTTCCTGCTCCACTAACCAAACCCAGGTTTTGCTGCCCTGCACTTTGCCTTTGTCTCCCTGCAGTCATGGCCTCCAATGAGCTGCTCTAAGGAGTCCCTGGGGAGGCTTTGGCAGTAACAAGCCTCAGTGGGGCCCATTCCTACTTCAAGGAGCTTGTGTTTTGCTTCTGACTTCTTGAGCAGTCTCTTCAGTCTTCTCTCAGTGCCTGAGGTTCCTGTAATGAGCCCAAGTGCCCTAAGGAGCTATTTGTGTCTCTGTAACTTCCTTCAAGATTCCAAAGTGCACCTAATAAAGCTCATTTGGTGATCATTCATCAAGTGATATGAGCCAGGCTGTCTCACCAGCACAGCTGCACTTGCAGAACATCTGTTTCTTCAGCTCTGACACTGTATGGACAACTTTGCTCCTCACCTCCCCAGCCTCCCCATGATTGTCCCTGCCCACCTGGGGCTTACTTGCTGCTCCTTGCATCAGACTTCTCCACTGCTCTCTGCAGCTGGAGCTCACAGCTCCATGGCACCAGCTCCCCCCCTGCTCTCCTTAGAGCCGTGTCTGCACACAGCCACAGCAGAATTGTTGCTGTTTGGAAGCTAAGCAAAGTAAAGCCTGAGAAAGTCCCATCAGCAATGCAGCCCCCCTGGAGCCAGCTGCTCAGCACAAGCTGTCTCTCAGCAGGTGGCCTCTCTACAAGCCTGTGGCCACACCAACAAGTTGAGGCATGGTTATGATTTATCAGCCAGGCAGCATTTCTGGGTAGTGAGAAGGAGGTTGGATCATAGCAGCCACTTTGCAATCCCCAAGGTGATTCAGCAGAATGTGTTATAGCCAAACGGCCACTGAACAGCCTCCTCCTCCTCCAGAACAAGAGGACACAGTCTCAAGCTGCACCAGGGGAGGTTTAGGCTGGATGTTAGGAAGAAGTTCTTCATAGAAAGACTTGTTAGCCATTGCCATGTGCTGCCCAGGGAGGTGGTGGAGTGACCATCACTGGAGGTGTTTAGGAAGAGACTGGATGGGGTGCTTGGTGCCATGGTTCAGTTGATTAAATAGTGTTGGATGATAGGTTGGACTTGAGGATTGCAAAGGTCTTTTCCAACCTGGTTAGTTCTATTCTATTCTATTCTATTCTATTCTATTCTATTCCATTCCATTCCATTCCATTCCATTCCATTCCATTCCATTCCATTCCATTCCATTCTATTCTATTCTATTCTATTCCATTCCATTCCATTCCATTCCATTCCATTCCATTCCATTCCATTCTATTCCATTCCATTCCATTCCATTCCATTCCATTCCATATCACAACTCTGGAAGTGCCTCACACAGGAAATTCTCCTGAATAGGTTTTGGTTAATTCTTCCATAAGCTCTCACGTTTGGCTTGATCTGTGTCCTTGACTCTATTGCTGAATCGCAGGTTCCACCTTGTGACCAAAACCAGAACTGCAGCTTTTCTCTTTCCCAAACATTGCTTTCCCTAATTTTCCCAAGTTTCTGATTTTCCTGAATGATTTCTACTGTTGTGTAGAAACCTTTTGTGTAAATAACCAAACCACCACCGAATCTGCAAATGAGCTCTGGTGAGACTTTTGTATTAATAAATAATGTATGTATTTGTGTGAATATCTTTGCCTGATTATTGATAGATAAATGAATAATTCATATCCTCATGGTGCAGTGAGCAGGGTATTCCATCCTGGAGGCCTTGCCCACGAGGGGACATGGATTTACAAGCTCAGATTTGGAATGGGTGAAACAAAATTGTAAAATTCCAGATCCCACTGAGGAAGACTTAGCCAAGGCTGCTGCGAACCCACAGTGACCCTGCTGTGACCCTGCTGTGACCCCAGCAGTGACCCTGCTGTGGCCCTGCTGCAAACCCACAGTGACCCTGCTGTGACCCCAGCAGTGACTCTGCTGCGACCCTGCTGCAAACCCACAGTGACTCTGCTGTGACCCCATCAGTGACCCTGCTGCGACCCTGCTGTGACCCCATCAGTGATCCTGCTGTGACCCCTCTGCGACCCTGCTGTGACCCTGCTGTGACCCCATCAGTGACCCTGCTGCGACCCTGCTGTGACCCCATCAGTGATCCTGCTGTGACCCCTCTGCGACCCTGCTGTGACCCTGCTGTGAACCCACTGTGACCCTGCTGTGACACTGCTGTGACCCTGCTGCAACCCTGCTGTGAACCCAGCAGTGACCCTGCTGTGACCCTGCTGCAACCCTGCTGTGACCCTGCTGTGAACCCAGCAGTGACCCTGCTGTGACCCTGCTGTGACCCTGCTGCAAACCCAGCAGCGACCCTACTGTGACCCCAGCAGTGACCCTGCTGTGACCCTACTGTGACCCCAGCAGCAACCCTGCTGTGCTCCAGCAGCGACCCCAGCAGTGACCCTGCTGTGACCCTACTGTGACCCCAGCAGCAACCCTGCTGTGCTCCAGCAGCGACCCCAGCAGCAACCCTGCTGCGACCCCAGCAGTGACCCTGCTGTGACCCTACTGTGACCCCAGCAGCAACCCTGCTGTGACTCTGCTGTGAACCCAGCAGTGACCCTGCTGCGACCCTGCTGCAAACCCAGCAGCAACCCTGCTGTGCTCCAGCAGCGACCCCAGCAGTGACCCTGCTGTGACCCTGCTGCGAACCCACAGTGACCCTGCTGTGACCCCATCAGTGACCCTGCTGCGACCCTGCTGTGACCCCATCAGTGATCCTGCTGTGACCCCTCTGCGACCCTGATGTGACCCTGCTGTGAACCCACAGTGACCCTGCTGTGACCCTGCTGTGACCCTGCTGCGACCCTGCTGTGAACCCAGCAGTGATCCTGCTGTGACCCTGCTGCAAACCCAGCAGCGACCCTACTGTGACCCCAGCAGTGACCCTGCTGTGACCCTACTGTGACCCCAGCAGCAACCCTGCTGTGCTCCAGCAGCGACCCCAGCAGTGACCCTGCTGTGACCCTGCTGTGACCCTGCTGCAACCCTGCTGCAAACCCAGCAGCGACCCTGCTGCGACCACAGCAGTGACCCTGCTGTGACCCCACAGTGACCCTGCTGTGACCCCATCAGTGATCCTGCTGTGACCCCTCTGCGACCCTGCTGTGACCCTGCTGTGAACCCACAGTGACCCTGCTGTGACCCTGCTGCGACCCTGCTGTGACCCTGCTGCAACCCTGCTGTGACCCTGCTGTGAACCCAGCAGTGACCCTGCTGTGACCCTGCTGTGACCCTGCTGCAACCCTGCTGTGACCCTGCTGTGAACCCAGCAGTGACCCTGCTGTGACCCTGCTGTGACCCTGCTGCAAACCCAGCAGCAACCCTACTGTGACCCCAGCAGTGACCCTGCTGTGACCCTGCTGTGACCCTGCTGCAAACCCAGCAGCGACCCTACTGTGACCCCAGCAGTGACCCTGCTGTGACCCTACTGTGACCCCAGCAGCAACCCTGCTGTGCTCCAGCAGCGACCCCAGCAGTGACCCTGCTGCGACCCTGCTGCGACCCTGCTGCAACCCTGCTGCAACCCTGCTGCAAACCCAGCAGCAACCCTGCTGTGCTCCAGCAGCAACCCCAGCAGTGACCCTGCTGTGACCCTACTGTGACCCCAGCAGCAACCCTGCTGTGACTCTGCTGTGAACCCAGCAGTGACCCTGCTGCGACCCTGCTGCAAACCCAGCAGCAACCCTGCTGTGCTCCAGCAGCGACCCCAGCAGTGACCCTGCTGTGACCCTACTGTGACCCTAGCAACAACCCTGCAGTGACTCTGCTGCGAACCCAGCAGTGACCCTGCTACGACCCTGCTGCAAACCCAGCAGCAACCCTGCTGCGCTCCAGCAGCGACCCCAGCAGTGACCCTGCTGTGACCCTGGGCTCCTGCGGCGAGCAGGTGCTGGACGAACTTGAAAATTTTGAGGCAAAAAAGTGGATATTTTGATAAGAGGATTTTTTATTTGGAGAAAGAGTTGAGAGGTTGGAGATAAAAAGCCAGAGGCTTCATGGTTAAGGAGTCTAATGCTGTCTTTAGATCATTTGTGGAGTCAGACACTGATTGTATTTCCAGCTCCTCCCAGAGCCCAAACAGCTGTGCAATCCCAACATGGTTCGTGGAGACCACGCCTGGGTGTCCGGAGCCAGACCCTCTTCACCTTCTTTATTTCAAACTGCCTGAACTGTGGTGCCACAAAAGGGATTTTAAGGAGATAGACTCTAAAATGGTGCCTTTTACTGTGGCACAAGACTTTAAGCCGATAGCAGCCATGGATGTTCTGGTTGTGCCAGCTGCTCTGGGCACTGTGCCACTGAACCTTTCTGCGATGTGCATTTTGAAGGAGCTGCAGCGTGTTTCACCACCAGATGTCTATTCGGCCTTAGCCTTACCAAGGATCACCGCTCCACCAGCTCTGTACCCAGCCTGTCACTTGCCAAGCCCCTACAGGACACGGGATGCAATGGCACTGTGACACTATTGCACTGTGACCACATAGTACTGTGATGTTCTGGCACTCTAACACTCTGTCACTCTGATCCTATGGGACTGTGATGCTCTGGTAGTGTGATGCTATGCACTGTTTTGATATGGCAGTGTGAATCTGGGGCACTGTGAGCTCTGGCTATGTGATGGTATGGCACCAGGATGCTCTGATCTTGTGGAGCTCTGCTATTGTGGTGCTCTTGTACTGTGATGCTCTAGCTCTGTGATACTCTGGCACTATGATGCTCTGAGGTTGTGAAGCTCTGGTACTGTGATGCTCTTTTACCGTGAATCTGTGGTACTGTGAAACTGGCACTGTGAAGCTCTGGCACTGTGCCACTATGGCACTGTGAAGCTCTGTTGTTGTGGTGCTCTGCCACTGTGACACCATTGTATTTTGACCCTCTCTCATGGTGGCACTATTGCATTGCTACACTTTGGCAGTGTGACTCTGGCACTGGGACGTTATGGTACTGTGATGCTATGGCACTGTGTCGATATGGCACTGTGATGCTAGGGAACTGTGATACTGTGATATTGTGATGCTCTGGCTCTGTGATGCTGGGGCACTATGATGCTCTGAAGTTGTGACGCTCTGGCACTGTGACACTCTGGAATTGTGATGTTCTGGAACTGTGACACTCCAGCACTGTGATGCTATGCTATTGTGATGCTCTGGCATTGTGATGCTCTGGCTCTTGATGATCTGGCACTATCTTGCTCTCTCACTGTGATGCTATGGCACAGTGATGCTCTGGTACTGTGATGCTATGGTACTATGACACTCTGGCACTGTGATGCTCTGTCGTTGTGATGCTCTGGTGTTGTGATGCTCTGGTTCTGTGATGCTATGGCATTGTAATGTTCTGGCACTGTGACACTCTGGCACTGTGACACTTTTTTACTGTGACATTCTGGCACTGTGATGCTCTGGCATTGTGATGCTCTGGCTCTACCATGCTCTGTCACTGTGACGCTATGTTACTGTGACACTATGGTACTGCGACGTTCTGGTACTGTGATGCTATGGCACTGTGATGCTGTGGAACAGTGATGCTATGGCAATTTGATGGTATGGTAGTGGGACACTATGGTACTGTGATGCTATGGCTCTCTGATGCTCTGGCATTGTTACAATCTGGCATGGTGATGCTCTGGCTCTACCACGCTCTGGCACCATGATGCCCTAGCACTGTGACAGTATGGCACAGTGACGCTCTGGCACTGTGATTCTCTGTCATTGTGGTGCTCTGATCCTGAGACGCTCCAGAATTGTTACTTTCTGGCACTGTAATCCTCTGGTATTGTGGCACTATGCTACTGTGATGCTCTGGCATTGTGATGCTCTGATACTCTGATGCTCTGGCATTGTTACTCTCTGGCACTGTGATCCTGTGGTGCTGTGATGCTCTGGCACTGTGATGCATGGACATTGTGACACCTGCACTGACATGCTATGGTACTGTGATGCTACGGTGCTGTAATGCTCTGCTACTGTGACGCTCTGATACTGTGATGCTATTGCACTGTGACACTCTGGCACTGTGACAGTTTGGCACTGTGACACACTGGCACTGTGACACTGTGGCACTGTGATACTCTGGAACTGTGATGGTCTGGCACTGTCACACTCTGGAAGTCTGGCACTTTGGCACTGTGGCACTCCGGAACTGTAACACTCCAACACTGTGAAACTCTGGCAGTGTGACGCTCTGGCACTGTGAGGCTGTGGTACTGTGATGCTCTGGCACTGTGATAATTTGGCACCGTTATACTTTGGCACCGTGTCTCTCTGGCACTGTGACACTCTGCCCCTATGACGCTTGTAGTGGTTTGAGCCTTAACTGGGAGTTAAGAGCTCAGATGGGGGCAAGGCTGAGAATCTCTCCCCTGCTCACCCCTCCTCCCTCCCCACAGAAGGGGGGAAAAGGAAAAATGGAAAGGGAAGGAGCAAATCCACCAAGCAATAATTTGGAGTCAGCCTGGAAGTAGAGAGGTAAAGAGTTTTCTTTAAACAATATATAACAATATATATAACAATATATAATAATAGCAGGTAAGGTTCACAAGGGCAATAAAAACCTTTATTAGAATAAACCAAACCAGGTTGGAAGAGACCTTCAAGATCATCGTGTCCCCCTTCAACCAATCCAACCCTCCCAAACTGCTAACCCATGGCACCAAGCACCCCATCAAGTCTCCTCCTGAACACCTTCAATGACGGCTACTCTACCACCTCCCCAGGCAGCCCATTCCATAGCGCAATCACTCTTTCTGTATAGAACTTCTTCCTAACATCCAACCTGAACCTCCCCTGGCGCAGCCTGAGACTGTGTCCTCTTGTTCTGGTACTGGCTGCCTGGGAGAAGAGACCATCATCCGCCTGTCTACAACCTCCCTTCAGGTAGTTGTAGAGAGTGATAAGGTCACCCCTGAGTCTCCTCTTCTCCAGGCTGAGCAACCCCAGCTCCCTCAGTCTTTCCTCATAGGGCTTGTGTTCCAAAACCCTCACCAACTTTGTTGCTCTTCTCTGGACTCGTTCCAGCAAGTCAACATCCTTCCTAAACTGAGGGGCAAGGAACAAGGATGGATAGGAGGGGGGGAAAAAAACCAAGAATACAAAACTAGTCTCTCCCTCTGAAGAGGCATGGAGGCAGCAGGGAGAATTACATAGAATAGAATTACATAGGATAAACCAGGTTGGAAGAGACCTTCAAGATCATCGCATCCAACCCATCAACCAATCCAACCCACCTAAACAACTAACCCATGCCACCAAGCACCCCATCAAGTCTCCTCCTGAAATCCTCCAATGACGGCGACTCCACAACCTTCCCAGGCATCCCATTCCAATGGGCAATCACTCTCTCTGTATATAACTTCTTCCCGACCACATGGCAGAGGATCAGGAGGGCAGCCGCAGTAGCTCTCATCCAGGAGAGGCAGGAGCCAAAAGGAGAGAGCCTAATGACTGCAATGTCCTGCTTTTTATACCCTAGCTGGGCAGGGAGGGGGGAGTGGAACAGACTCAGTTTCCCAGGGGGAAAATGCCCTGCAGGGAGGGCAAAGCACCTGCAAGCCCTCCACCCTGCTCTGTGTTATTTTCAGAATGGGTGTTAACCCACCACAATCCACCCCTCTGTTCCACTTCCACTCTCCTGTCGCAGCCCCTTCATCCAATCTTGACATGTGGTATTGGAATCCTTGGTGCAAGTCCCTTGTTATCCCGGCTCGCTCTCTCTCAGGGCAGTCTCTCTCTCTCTGGTGCTGGTCAATGTAGGTGGTGCTTGAACTGGGCAGGGATGTGGAGAAGAATCAGGAATCAGTCTGTTTTTGAAAGGGAAAGGAAAAAATCAGGAACAGTCCGTTGCTGTAGGGAAGCAGGTGAGATGACCCAGGAGTTCTCTGGGTTGGTGTGTGGTGTGTATGCTGAGTCCTGGATGCTAGGCTGATATTAAGCTAGGAGGGAGAAACTTTGAACAACTTATAACTATTCACACAGTGACTATAATACATTGATCCGCGCTGCCCCCTCTCAGTTCATCCCCTCTCAGACAGAGTCACATTCTGCTGTGGGATACACTGAATGTCCCCAGTTTCTAACATGACCCAGTAGGTGTCACCAGGCCCCTCAGCCAAGACCACCCCTCGGGTTAGTCTGCACCCACCAGCAGCAGGGAAAACCCACACTGGCTTCCCCAGCAGGTTCTTCTCAGCACTCACAGGAACTCCATCTCCATCCACTGTTTGCAGCAGGTGGGACTGGGCAGGACAAGCTCATTTCACAGATCCTCTGCTGGTCACTAACCAAGTGGCTTGAGCTAGGTGTCTCTCCTAGTTCCTAAAGGCTCCACTCCCCATGGCTTTTAGGGCGGTTTTTAGCAAGCCAGTGTAGCGCTCAACCTTCCCTGCAGCTGGTGCAAGGTATGGGATGTGGTAAATCCACTCAATGCCATGTTCCTTTGCCCAGTCCCTTAGGAGAAGGTTCTTGAAGTGGGTTCCATTGTCTGATTCAATCATCCCGGGGGTGCTGTGTCTCCACAGGACATGTCTCTCTAGGTACAGGATGGTGTTGCGAGCAGTGGCATGAGGTACTGGGTAGGTCTCCAGCCACCCTGTACTTGCCTCTACCATGGTCAGTAGGTACTGCTTGCTGCTGTGAGACCGAGGAAGGGTGATGTGGTCAATCTGTCAGGCCTCTTCATACTTATATTTTGACCATCTGCCCCCATACCACAGAAGCTTTGTGCGCTTGGCCTGCTTGATGGCAGCACAGATGTCACACTCATGGATTGACGAGAACGGAGACAGGGACGACAGCACTCAATATGAGTGATAGAAGTCATCCAACTTTATTGTTCCATGCTTCATTATTTATAGTCTTATCTTATGCATAGTTAATTCTATTCTAATTTAACACATACTATTGGTTTAACTCTAAAAGATTACATCCTTATTTCACTACTCTGTGGTTTTTTCTACTAAGACTAATTGCTCTTTTTCCCAGATCTTGCCTCCTCCTTATCTTGTTTGTCTCTTCTCAGGGGAAGCTTGACCTTAGCATACCAGGCACTTTTCCACAACTCCTACTCCATTGCTATATTTTCAACAGAAAGTCCTTCAAGGCCTGAATTGCACAGATGTTCCTGGGACCATTGTCCCTTCTCCCTAAGCCAATCCCCAACAATTCCCCCATTTTTCTTTTGTGCAAGTAAGGCCTTGGAGGTTATCCTTTGAACACTTTGCATGATACAATTATAGACAAGTTTAACAACAATCAAAATTAGTACAGTAATACTTAAAAACCTTAAAGCTTCTTTTATCAATTGTATAACCCACTGTGACACATTCCCAAATATTGATCTTAACCAATCATCCAAGGGACTTTTTACAATTGCAACAGCACGCGTGTGATTCCTTAGCCACTTAATCTCAGCATGCATTGACACTCCATGATCTGACAGGTTCAAACAACACATTCCATCAAAGTCTTCACACCCATACCCTTGAGCCATTGTTCCAGTATTGCAGGACTATAGAGCAAGCATAGTGAGTATAGCACAGTAAAGAAGGTAAAATAAAGCAAAGAAGAAGAAGTGCATATCAAGGGAACTCCTACAACTTATATAAACTCGGAGAGCCTCGTTGGCATAGCTTCATTGGTTCCCTATGAGTGACCACACGTTGCACTGTTATAGATTATTGGTCCAACTCCTAATGACATGTGAGGTTGTTGATGCAGGTGTGTGTCCTGTTATTCCCACATAACTTTCTGTGTTTATAGCTACCAGTGTCCTGCTTTAGTTATATTCTGCAGGCACAGCACTGTTTTGCTACACTGCTAGCCACTTCTGCACTTATGCTGAGCATGGCCTACCACCATGTCAGGCTCTAGGCCTACACTGCCAGATCGCTCACACTGCTCGTCACTGGCATTTGGTCATAGGAGTTGTTCTCATCCTATACAAGATACTACTTGCATACACAGAAGCTAGCAAATTAAACCTAAGCTATACAGCAAAAGCAGGAGTTCTGTAGTGCAGCATGTCTAACAGACTGATGTAACCCATACAAGGCACAAAGCTTAAGCTGAACTAGTTACAATGTTCTAACAGAGCTGGCATAATACATGGTCAAAGATAACAGGCATTGTAAAGAAGAACTTAGATCTTAATAGTTCTGATCTTTACATTTCACTCCTGACAGAGAAGACTTGATCATGCCTGAACACATTGCACACAGACATTAAGACACAAATCCTGTCTCACCCTTCCCATCTGAGGGACGCTGGGAGCAATGAACGCAGGAGAAGCTGTCTTGATCCTGCTGTTATTTCTGAGCTATCAAGTAATGGCCACCTGCTAGTGCTTGCCTCAGACAATCCCTTTTGGATGCAGCCAGCTCTTTACAGGGTGCACAGTGGTCTAACATCATCCTCCATGTGCCAGTGCCCAGCAGAGGGGAAAAAGTCAAATTTGTGTGCTGAAATAAAGACAGTTTAATAGGACAGAAAGTGAAAGGGAGATGTAATAATGATGATGATGATGATGATGCAAATCTAATTAGAATGTTGTCTTAGTTTAAAGAGTGGACAGAGATCATTTTACTCCCAATGGAAGTAAACCAAAGACACTCTTGTGGAATTGGAGATAAGTACAGAAATTGTATTCAGAAATAGACAGGAAAAATACAGAATGCATGAAAATGCACAAACCCCATCCCCCAAGCAGACTGAACCACAAACCCCAGCTGCTCCTTTTCTCCCCCACTCATTGTCTCCCTGGCCTAAGCAGGCCATAATTGCACAGGAGAAAATTAGTCAGGCCTCTCCAGGTCTGTCCTTCATGTTAGCAGGAGATAAGAACTCCCTCCAAAGAGCTGGGTTGGTCTCTTCTCCCAAGCAACAAGCACCAGAACAAGAGGACACAGTATCAAACTGCGCCAGGGGAAGTTTAGGCTCAAGGTGAGGAGAGAGTCATTCATCATTGGAATGTGCTGCCCAGGGAGGTGGTGGAGTCACCGTCCCTGGAGGTGTTCAAGAGGGGACTGCACATGGCACTTGGTGCCATGGTCTAGTCATGAGGTCTGTGGTGACAGGTTGGACTCGTTGATCTTTGAGGTCTCTTCCAACCTTGGTGATACTGTGATACTGAGCTGGCAGGAGGCAGAACAAGAGCGAGTTGGCCTTGCTGCCAGCTGTAAAGAGAGAGCAGAATCCTGCCATTGAATAACAAAGCCACAATTTTCCACTCCATCCTAGAGGACTCAACTCTGTGCTTTTTTAAAGAGGCACCACCTCAACCCATGACAAATCTGCACAAGACACATTTGATCATAAGAGAAAACATCCCTGCCTCACTTTTTAGTTCCATATTCTTATTTAGCCCAGCTGGAGACAGGACTCTTTACTTTTGGTCAGCATAGGCAGGGTTTGGGTTTTGTAGCTGCAGAGCAGAATTCCCTTCCTCCAGGTGGAAAGTAGGAGCAGCCCTTCTGCTCCACCCAACAGACCCTTCAGCAGCACTTTTCCTGGGTCCATGGCCTTTGGCTGTTGGTTTTTTTTGCACTTCCTATCCCCAAGGTTCCAGTCCCCAGGTAGGTTCACCATGCCACCTCCTCATGTCCTCCCTGGTCACACAGGGTGGCATGTGGTGTGTGCCAGCAGTGCCCTTTCCCTTGAGCAGAAAAAGCCTGAGCCTTAACTGCAGAGACACAGCTCAGTGTGAGAGAGGAAGGCATCCTCTTGGAAATGCTGGGACAAGGACTGGGACACAGGCTTGTGGGGAGGAGGTGAGATGCTCTTGCAGTCCTGGAGGGAACTCAGAACACCAATCAGCTCACAGCACAGTGTTGATAGGCTCAATAATTCATCCCTGAGCCACTCAGCTCTGACAAAGAGCTCCCAGAGCAGGAGCTGTCACAGTGACCATGTGCCAGGTGACTGCCTGCTCTTGGGCAGCTTCCAAAGCAAACTCTCAAGTCTGTTGCCTTAGGCCTTTGCACAACTGCCCCACAGCAGAGCTCTTGTTTAGAGTTAGTGTCCTGTAAAGAGAGACCAATGGCCCTTCAAAATGCCCCAGGAGGTCAGTGCTGAAGGGGCTCTTTGTGCCACAGGCCCTGGGCACTCACAGCTGATCAGAGGTGCTGCAGGAACAAACATCCTTCCTCTTGCCAGGGCAGCTCTGGCCCCACCATTAGCTCCAAGTGGCTGCCTGGGCACAAGAGCCCTCTTCATTGTGACCCTGTGGATGGTCGCACACTGCTCAGGGACACTGCTGGCCTGGGCCAAGGAAAAGGGCATTGAAAGGACACTCAAGGGCCCTGGGTGAGCTGTGGCCAAGTTCCAGTCAGGGACAGGGCTGGAGCCAGAGTCTTGTTGGGGCCAGGGTCACTGGGACCTACCATCCCAGGGCAGCTCTGCAGAGTGGGACCCAGGTTGTCTGGGAGGGCTGTGTGGCCCCAGGCATTGTCAGGGTGAGGGCCAGGGCAGAGGATATTCCCCTCTGGTCTCTGCTCTGGGGAAGCTGTGGCTGCAGACATGACCAGTTTGGGTCCTGGAGTGCAAGGGCAATGGGGTGGGCTGGAGCTGAGCACTGCAACCACCCCAGCACTTCCCCCAAATGAGCTCTCATCTCCCAGTGGTCAGCACCCCCCAGTGCTCCCCAGCAGTGCTTCCAGTCACTGAAGATCTCAGTGTCAAGCCTTTAAGCACTGAGGTATCTTAAACCATTCCTTACAGGCCTCCTAGACAGGTCCCAGAGGGGGACCAAAAAGTGTAATCTCCTGTTATTTCATGCCCATAAGCCCTGCATTTCTATAAACACTGCCATTTCTCTTTGTTCTTCCATTTTTTGTACCTCTCTGCTCCCAGGAGGACAGGTGGAGCTTCATCTTGGGTTTGTGCAGGGGACTCAGGCTTGTTCAGCCTTGGCCAGGCTGCCACTTGGGGCCTGGAGTGGCCTGGCTTGGCCTGGAGCTGGCAAGCAGAATTTCTCTTGGGGGTGGGGAGGAGGGTGCATGTGAGGCCTGGGTGTTTGGCCTGGTTTGGAGGAAGGTGGTGTGAAGCTTTGGCTTAAGGAGGTTCTTGGAGAGCCATGGCTGAGGTGGATGATGGATTTTGTGCTGCTGTATGCAGTTGTGATTGATACTTCCACTGCCACTTCTTTCTTTCATAGCCAGCAGGGAGCATTGTCCTTTACTCCCCTGGGAAGGGCTGAAGAGCAGCTGTCTCGCTCCTCAAACCAAGACACTCAGCCACTCTGCTGTCCCTACTGCCCAGGCCACCAATTGTCCTCCCATCTCCCAGTGTTCCCAAGAAGAGGAGTCAGTCTCAGCCCCAAATTTCCCCAGGGGACTGGAGAGGTGTCAGGGATGGCTCTTAGTGACCCTGGGTTTGAGTTTGGTGTCATCTCTGGAGCATTACTGGAGTGAAAGACTGGGCTGGGAGGTGAGGGAGACTGGAAGGTGGCAGTGCAGGGAAAGGAGAGGCACTGGGAGATGGGGAGGGTCTGGCTTTTGGAGTCTTCATGTTGAAGCAGTGAGTGGTCACTGCTGTCAGCAGTACTCTATCCACCCCACCCCCCAGTGCCCCTGGAGGCCTGGGCTGTTTGATTTGCAGCTGCCCCATGCAGGAAGCTGGAGAGATGCCAAGGAAGGTGGATGGATTCGTGCCAGAGGTGAGGGTGACTCCGTGCCAGGGCTGGGCTTGTTGCCAGGGCTGGTGCCACTGCCAAGCCTGCCTTTGCCCTGGGGGCTCTTAGGAGGAACAAGGAGGAGTCCTGGGAGGGATAAATCTGCCGCTCACCTTCCCCAGCTTCACCCAGGACTTACCACACCACAGAGGAAAATGAAGGTGGCAGTGGTCGGCGTGGCTCTGCTCTTCACCATCCTGCTGTGCACCCCAGCAGATGCCAAGGTAAGACTCCAGTGCCACAGGGAGGGGCTCATGGGGATGGGTCATGGCTACACGACATGTGGAATGAAATTGGAGTAGTGAGGATGAAACCCCTTGATTTGGCCTCTCCCTTGCCCAAGCAAGAGGCTCCTCCAGGCTCCCCTGCCTCTCCTGGCAATGCAGCTCTCTCCCTCCCACAGCTCCATCTCTTCCCTCCACTTCCCCCACTAAGCAGCTTCTTGTGCCCAAGGCCTGAGTTCCTCAGTGAATGCCTGGAGCTGTTCCCTCCCTGGGAAGGTCCAACACCAAAGCTGGGAAGGCTCCCACCAGTTTCTTCTCTTGGTGACCCCACACCCCTCCCTTCTGCAACTCCCCATCCCATGCTTTTGCTCCCCTCAAACATCTTCTGCCTGGGATCTCCTCCATGTCCTATCTAATGTCCCCAGATGCCCTCCCTTTGATCTCTCCCAATGCCTTTCTTTCCATCTTGTCCCTCAGCCCTTTGCCTTTCATCCTCTCCATTGCAGTGGTCACCCCAAATCCTCTTCCTGCCATAGCCATTCCCAAACACTCTCCCAGTCCCCTTGGTTTTGGCCTCTTTCTTCTGCCCCCACCAACCAGCTCTCTTGATGTCCCCATGCCCCCTCATCTTGAATCCTTTACCTATCAATTGCACCCCACACTGTCCTGCCCCTTCAACGCTCCAGCCCAGTCCATTGGGGTCCATTAATTCACCCCAGTGCTCTGTTGTTGGAAGCCTTTTCCTTAACCTCATCCTCTTTGGAGACCTGAATTCCCTACACTCTTCTTGTCTCCATCCCCAGCCCTGGATCCTGCATGGAGAGGCATCCCAGGGGAACTTGGAGGAATCAGGCTGAGGGGAGCAGAAGGCATTTTCCCCTTCAGACCAGAGGGAAGCCTTTGGCCTGCTGGGACTGAGGACAGTTGTGCCCCACTCAGGGCCCCACTGAGGTTCCTTCCAGGTCACCTCTTTGCTCTTCCTCCCTAGGCACTGCTGGAAAGCATTGAGGAAAATTCTCAACTGGATGTAAGTAGTGAGGTGGACTTGGAGGGCATCCAGTCTGGGGAACGGGAGGGCATTTTGGCCCTCCCATCTCTTGCTGGGACTGGAGGTATCCCAGTGACCAGTGAGGTCTCCTGGTCTCTCTGCAGGTGAATGTAGCCAAACCTGAGCCATTGGAGAGTGTCGAGGTGGGTACCACGAGTTCTGCTGGCCCCACCCCCTCCCTTCCCATGGCCACAACACTGCAGAGCATCCCAGGGTGCTCCAGCACACCCCAGTGCATCCCACTGCAACTCCAGAGAATACCCCAGCACCCCAGTGCTTTCCAAGGGAGGACCTCTCCCCCCGAGCCCCCTTTGCATCCCCATCCACCCCAGTACAACCCAGTACACCCCCGGATGCCCCAGTACACAACCACACAGCCAGGTGGGCCCCTTCCCAGGACCCTCACTGCCTTCTGGGCACCACCATCCAAGCTCATCTGCTCCAGAAGCAACTTCCCCAAGGACTCCATTGCTTCCCCCCATCCTCCCAGCACACCCCAGTGCACCCAGACTTGTCCCTAACCTCCCTTTCTCCCCAGCTGCCTGCGGCTGATGTCCTGCTGGAGCGGGTGCGCCAGAAGCGCCTGGCTGTAGCTGCTGAAGCTGCTGTCTAGGTGAGCAGCACCAGGGCATTCCTAACCCCACAAAGAATCCTGGGCCCTGGGGCATCCCTGAGCCCTCTGGGGTGGGCAGACCTTAGGTGTGAGTAAAGGAAACAGAGGTCACTGTCGCTGATCCGTGCCCCAGGGGACACAGCACAGAGCTGGCTCTGTGCCTTTGCTTCAACTCAGTAGGGTTCTACAGACCCAGAGGGTCGCTGTGCAGGCCAGGCAGAGGCTTTGGTGCCACACAGACCCTCACAGGCACAGTAAGAGCTGGGCAGGGCTCTGGGAGATTTAGGGACATCCCAGGGTAACGACACACTGGGCAAGGGGCTCTGGTGACATCTGGATCTCAGGAGAGCCAAATCCTGTCCAGGGTATATTGAGAGCTCCAATTCCCTTCTCTCTCCCAAGGTCTCTGCAAAGAGACATAGTGGGGACAAGGTTCCTCTTATGTCCGAGCTGACCCTGGGAGTCTCTCTCTTTCAGGGCTGGAACTGCTGGTGACACCTCTGTCGTGTCCCCCTTCAGAGGAAAGAGGAGATGATCATCCCTGGATGTCCCCACCTGATCCCCTGGGAGCCCTGGGCCCTGTCCCTCTCATGATCAATAAACCCCCTCAGCAAAGCTACACTCTGTGTGTCCAGGACCATGTTGCCCCTCCTCTGCCATTACCCCAACACCTGCATCCTCTGGCAGCACCATGGTGAGGAGCAGACTGGCAGAGGGCAGGTCTGGGAGCCTGGATACCTGGGAGCCTTTGTCCAGAGAGGGTTCCCCTGGAGCATCCTGCCATGAGGCTGGGAGATGCAGGCAGTCACAATGCCAGGCCTTGGGCAGATGGTGTTTGGGAGGGGTGAAACGCTCTGGTGTTTTGGGGTGAGGGCAGGTGAGGAGCATGGAGAGGCAGCTGGGACCCCTGGGTCCTCTGCCCCACTCTGGCAGGGGTGGTGGATCCCTGTCCCATGGGCTCAGCACTCCTGGGCTCTCAGGAGATTTCAGAGCCCCATGCAGAGCCCAGAGGCCTTCCTGGCCCTCAGCCCACACTCTTCTCTGGGGTACCCCAACGCAGACCAGGAGGGCAGGCCATGGGCACAAGACACTGGTTGGATGCTCCTCTGTCCCCTGCCCTGTGTGGCCCAGCCTTGGGGACTTTGTGTCCATTCTCTGGGCTGTGCTTTGGTCTCTCCAGGCATGCACTGAGTTACCAGCGACTGTCACAGCGGCAATGTTTCCCTCACCCCATGGCATGTGGTGATCTCAAGGGTCTTTTCCAGCCTCAGTGGTTCCATGATTGCATCATTTCCTCTCTTCACTGGGGGTGACTTCAGGGGAATATTTCCCTGGATTCAGAGGGAGACCTTAGCATCCCCAGGGCAGCCAAATGCAAGAGGAATGGTGGGCAACAGCTTCCTGTGGCTTATCTCTGGGCTGTGGGGCAGGGACTGGAGCTGTCATCTGGGGAACCAACAGGAAAAGGGGAAACCACAACTGGGGCCTAACAGTACTTAAAGGGCTGATCAGAAAGCTGTGGAGGGATTCTGAGCAGGGCCTGGTGTGACAAGGCAGGGGCTGATGGTTTGACCTGAGGGAGATTCAGACTGGAGAGAAGGAAGAAATGTTTGACACTGAGGGAGGTGAGAGCCTGGCCCAGGTTGCCCAGGGAGGTGGGAGATGCCCAATCCTGGAACCATTCCAGAGGAGATTGGAGGGGGGCTTTGAGCAGCCTGCTCTAGTTGCAGATGTTCCTGATCATTGCAAGCAGGTTGGTCTCTGTGATCTTTAAAGGTCTCTTCCAACCCAAATCATTGCATGATTCTGGGATTCTTTGGGATTCTTGAGGACAAAACATGGAGAGGTGTCCTGGCTTGAGCTGGAATAGAACCAACTCTGTTCAGGGATCTGACTGCTCAGCTCAGTCTCTGCTCAGTGCCAGCACTTTCTGATGTTCAGAGCAGGTTTGCACGGTGGCTGCCTCTGGCAGTGAGAATGCTGATGTTCAGAGTGCCTGCCAAGGATTGGTGTGCAGGCCAAGGTCACTGCTCAATCTTGTGTTCCACCTTGGGGATGCAGAGTACAAGGCTGCACTTGCAGGGAGGAATGGACAGGAGAGGTGACCCTGAACTGATCAACAAGAGATTCCACTCCATCTACATCACACTCAGTGTAAAGCTGAGGCATCAGCAGCATGACGCCTCTTCCTCAGTGGCCAACACCCGAGGGGGACTCTGTTCTGCCTTCTGTCACAATCCATGAGTTCCTATTACAGTCTGAAGGGAGAACTTCAGCCTAGTCCCTGACTGCAAGGAGTGAAAGTAAAACAACTTTTTAGTACCCACTGGGCACAAAAGCAAAATAATGCTAAGGTCTACAGAAGTCATTCCTGTGACCCTGTGATCCTGGGATAGAGAGCAGTGTCACAGCAGATTGGTCACAGACTCCAATATGATAATTGAAGGGGTTCATGAGAGCATCTGAGGGCCCTTGTTCATGCCCCAAATAGCTGCTGTAACCCAGCAAAAAACCAGAGCTGGGTCAATGAGCTCATTCTGACACAACTGACACAATAGGTCCCAGAGGACTGGAAGCTGGCCAACGTGGTGCCCATCCACAAGCAGGGCCGGTTGGATGAGCCAGGGAATTCTAGGCCTGTCAGCCTGACCTCAGTGCCAGGCAAGATCATGGAACAGGTCATCCTGAGTGCAATCACACAGCACTTACAGGATGGCCAAGGGATCAGGCCCAGCCAGGATGGATTTAGGAAGGGCAGGTCCTGCCTGACCAACCTGATCTCCTTCTATGATCAGGTGACTGCCTGGTGGATGTGGGGAGGCCTGTGGATGTGGTCTACCTGGACCTCAGCAAGGTCTTTGACACTGGCCCCCATAGCAAACTCCTGGCCAAGCTGTCAGCCCATGGCTTGGATGGGAGCACACTGCATTGGGTTAGGAACTGGCTGGATGGCCGAGCCCAGAGAGTGGTGGTGAATGGTGCCACATCCAGCTGGCAGCCAGGCACCAGTGCTGTGCCCCAGGGATCAGTGCTGGGCCCTGTGCCCTTTAACATCTTTATTGATGATCTGGATGAGGGCATTGAGTCCATCATCAGTAAATTTGCAGGTGACACCAAGCTGGGGGCAGGAGTTGATCTGCTGGAGGGTGGAGAGGCTCTGCAGAGGGACCTCAACAGGCTGGACAGATGGGCAGAGTCCAAGGGCATGAGATTGAACACATCCAAGTGCCAGGTGCTGCACATTGGCCACACCAACCCCAGGCAGTGCTATAGGCTGGGGTCAGAGTGGCTGGAGAGCAGCCAGGTAGAGAGGGACCTGGGGATGCTGGTCGATGGTAGGCTGAACATGAGCCTGTAGTGTGCCCAGGCAGCCAAGAGGGCCAATGGCATCCTGGCCTGCATCAGGAACAGTGTGGCCAGCAGGAGCAGGGAGGTCATTCTGCCCCTGTACACTGCACAGGTTAGGCCACACCTTGAGTACTGTGTCCAGTTCTGGGCCCCTCAGTTTAGGAAGGAGGTTGACTTGCTGGAAGGTGTCCAGAGAAGAGCAACAAAGTTGGTGAGGGGTTTGGAACACAGCCCTGTGAGGAGAGGCAGAGGGAGCTGGGGTTGCTTAGCCTGGAGAAGAGGAGACTCAGGGGTGACCTTACTACTCTCTCCAGCTACCTGAAGGGAGGTTGTAGACAGGCAGAGGTTGGTCTCTTCTCCCAGGCAGTCAGTACCAGAACAAGGGGACACAGTCTCAGGCTGCACCAGGGGAGGTTTAGGTTGGATGTTAGGAAGAAGTTCTATATAGAGAGAGTGATTGCCCATTGGAATGGGCTGCCTGGGGATGTGGTGGAGTCACTGTCATTGGAGGTGTTCAGGAGGAGACTTGATGGGATGCTTGGTGCCATGGGTTAGTTGATTGGGTGGTGTTGGATTGGTTGAAGGGGGACACAATGATCTTGGAGGTCTCTTCCAACCTGGTTTATTCTATATTCTATATTCTATATTCTATATTCTATATTCTATATTCTACTTCCTCCTGATTGCCCTGAGGATATTAAATTCACTGCTTCATGGTCACTGCAGCCAAGGATGTCTCTGAGCCTCACATTGGTTACCAGCCCTTCCCTGTTGGTGAGAACAAGGTCCAGCATAAATTGATAAATAACCTCTGGGACAAGAGGGCACTCAGAGGGAGGCTGACCCAGCCCTTGGCTTTCTCTTCCATGGAAAAGGCAGGGAGGATGGAGAGATGTCAGTGAGAGAGATGAGAGATTGAGGTGAACTTGGAGAGAGGACTGGGTGTCTTCAAAGGCAGAGGTGCAGCTATGGGACACCATAGGGCAGGCTGTGGTGGGGACCACTGAGGGCATTGGCAAAGCTTAAAGCCCTCATCAGAGATGACCTCTTCATCACCATGGCTGTGGCCATTGTCTCTGCAACCAGAAGGTAGCTGAACTTCATTCACAAAGACCTCATTGCCTCCCTGCCCCACCCAGCACTGTCACACCATAGACCTGCTCCAGCCATTGCACATCCTCACATCCCACTGCCCCAGGAAGAGCCCTGAGCCATGTCTGAGGGACAGGATCTGCCTTCCGAGGGGCTGGGGGCCAGGACTTGGCCCTTTGGCTTGATCAAGCCCATCCAGGTTTGCTCAGCATCAGAGCAACCCTGGCACCGTCTTGAGCTCCAGGTTGTTGCTCTTGCTTCTGCTTTTCTGCTCTAACAAGCCCCTGGGGAGGCTTTGTCAGTGATGGTCCTCAGTGGGACCCATTAGGGCTCCAGCAAAGTTGGCAGTTGGCATTTGGCTTCCTGAGAGGTTTCTTCAGCTTGCTCTCAGTCTCTGAGACTCATGGACTCGACACCAAGGCCACCAGAGGAGTCATTAAATGCCTGGGGCTGGTCCTCTGCTGCTGAGCTGGGCCAGGCTCCTGGGCTGGAGGGAGCTGCTGTTCAAGCAGGCAGCACTGCAGAGAGACAGCTCTGCCCAGGAGCTGCTCCTCTGCACAGGGCAGCAGGACTGAGGGCACTGCCAGGACATCTCAAGGAGATGAGGAAGGCAGAGAGAGCTTCAAGGTAGCCAGGAGAAAGCTTCCCAGCCCTGGGTGCGGTGAGTCTGTGGTGTCCTAACCTGTGTGATGTCTTCGCTTTCAACAGTCCTCCATGCCCCAAGACAGACCATGTCCAACAGCAGCTCCATCACCCACTTCCTCCTGCTGGCATTCACAGGCACAAGGCAGCTGCAGCTCCTGCACTTCTGGCTCTTCCTGGCCACCTACCTGGCTGCCCTGCTGGGCAATGGCCTCATCATCACCACCATAGCCTGCGACCACCACCTCCACACCCCCATGTACTTCTTCCTCCTCAACCTCACCCTCATTGACCTGGGCTACATCTCCACCACTGTCCTCAAATCCATGGCCAATTCCCTCTGGGACACCAGGGACATCTCCTATGCAGGATGTGCTGCTCAGGTCTTTTTTATTGCCTTTTTCATTTCAGGAGAGCTTTATCACCTCACCGTCATGGCCTACGATCGCTACGCTGCCATCTGCAGACCCCTGCACTATGAGACCCTCCTGGGCAGCAGAGTTTGTGTCCTCCTGGCAGCAGCTGCCTGGGCCTGTGGCTTTCTCACTGCTCTGCTGCACACCACCAATACGTTTTCACTGCCCCTCTGCCAAGGCAATGCTGTGGAGCAGTTCTTCTGTGAGATCCCCCAGATCCTCAAGCTCTCCTGCTCCACCTCCTACCTCAGGGAACTTGTGCTAATCGTGCTCAGTGCCTCTTTATTCTTTGTTTGCTTTGTGTTCATTGTGGTGTCCTATGTGCAGATCTTCAGGGCAGTGCTGAGGATCCCCTCTCAGCAGGGACGCCACAAAGCCTTTGCCACCTGCCTGCCTCACCTGGCTGTGGTCTCCCTATTTATCACCACTGGCTTCTTTGCCTACCTGAAGCCCCTTTCCATGTCCTCCACATCCCTGGATCTGGTGATGGCAGTTCTGTATTCGGTGGTGCCTCCAGCAGTGAACCCTCTCATTTACAGCCTGAGGAACCAGGAGATGAAAGCTGCCCTCAGCAAACTGATCCCTGGGTGTTTTCAGAAGCAATAAACTCATTGTCTTCTCCTGCAGATGCCTTTCTCCTTCTAATGCCTCTCAGGGCAGGCCCAGCCTGGCTTCTATACCTTTTGCTTCTGGTAGGGGATTTTGACTTGTGGGGATGCTGTCATCTCCTCTCTCTTTTCTTTCTCCCCCAGGGTTTGTGAAAGAAGAGCTGTGCTCCTTGTTTGTTTAAACAAAACCAAAGCCCTTTCAATAACAGTTTCCTGCCCCAAATCCTTCTTCCAAGACTTTGCTGGAACTTCAGGGACAGTTTCCCAAGTGCCCAAGAGAGTGTCTCATAGATGAAGGCAGCAGTGACCAGCTAAACCATGGGAGTGTGCAGGGGTGGGGCAGGCAGAACTGTTCTGCAGAGAGAGGCCTCCTGAGAGAGATGTGAAGGAGCAGCAGAGCAGGAGCAGGTCCAAAGCTGTTTGCTGGACCTGAGCCTGGGAGAGCTGCCACAGGTCAATCACCCTGGAGCAGTGGTACAGCTTGAAGGGGGAACTGCAGCCTAGGCCCTGACTGCAAGAACTGAAAGTAAAATAAATGACATTGGCTGTGAAAGGAAAAGAATGATGAGGTCTGTAGAATTAATTTGACTGCTAATGGGCACACAGAGCAGAGGCATCAACAGTTCTTTCTCTTTTCTCCTTCTCTCACTTCTGCTTGTAACTTCTCTCTCCCTGTGGTAGCTTCAGGCTGTGCCTAGACAATTTTCCACAGATCTTGAACAGAAAGTTGTAGAATGTAAATAAATTGCTGCTCTTTCTCTCATCCCTTTGTGTCGAGGGGCTTAGGGAGGGGGGCAGGGAAGGGGAAGCTATTACCTGCCCTGGTTTGTGTCCAGGGGGCTTCTTGTGGTGTTTCTAAATTGTAAATACCTGTAAATATTGTCAATATTGTATATTTTGTACATATTTGTTGCATTTCATTGTAGATTGTGGTTTTGCTTGCAAATCCAGCTTCATTTGCTCCCAGCTGAGCTGCTCTGGCAATTTCATGTTGGGGGGAATTTTCAACCCACCACACTCTCTCTCTCATGGCCTTGCCAGGGGATCTCTGTTTTGACTCCTGTGAGAAGGAGCAGGAAGGAGGAAGGGAGTAGGGGAGGAGGTGAACTGTGCCCTGGATCCATCCAGGGGGTTCTGAGAAGTTTCTGTGCTGTTTATAAATTGTATCTATCAAATATTGTGCATCTGTTGTGTATTTTGTACCTACTCATTGCATTTCACAGCTCTAGATTTTAGTTTGCTTGTAACTAGAGCTTCACTTCCTTCCATCCCAAACTGAGCTAGGTCTGGCTCAGTGTGTGTGTGTGTGTGAATTCTCTCAGATTAGTTGGGAGGTGAGATTTTCAACCTACCCCAACTAGCCCCTCACAGCCACCATTTCCAGCCCTGGCCTCTCACCTCAGCTTGCATAGGTTCTTTGGACATGGCCTCAGTAGCTCAGTGTAGCAGTTTGGGCTGGGTGCCCTCTGCTGTGTTCATACGAGGGGGTACTTCCTGTGTCCAAAAGGCCAGCCCTGTGGCTGGACACAGGAACCTAGGCATTTCATCCCATAATGAGATGGGGAAAGACTCTGAACATGCTGAGATGAGGAAGGAGTTCATGGGGCCAGCTCAGATGTGGCCACCTGAGGGAGCTCTCTGTGTGTGGCTGTGCTTTGCCTGAGCACATCCAGCGGTAAGTTGATGCCGAACCTGCCGGTCTGGACACGGAGAGCAGAAATGCAACCAACAGCCAGGTGTGAGGAGGTGACACTGGCACAGGGGGGCAAAGTGGCCCAGAGCTGCAGAGCCAGTGGCTCTTTATTGCCATGTAGATGAATGTTACAGATGCACTTTCCCACAGCCTGCCTCCTTCAGCCACTGATTTATCTCCATTTCAGCAGGTGCCCTTCTCCCCAGCTGCCTTTCCCTGCCCTTCAAAATGCAGCACTCTGCCAGTTTCTGCTCCCATCCTTTTCTCACACAGTTTGGAGGTGCAACATTGCTTATCACCTCCAGGGCCTCACAGACATGATGGCCACCTAAACATTTGGTTATCACTTCCCTTTTGGGTTCCCACATCTCCCCCTTCTTTGTTTCTTAATTCTGAGTCTATGGCATCCTGGTATCCAGTCCTGATTCCAATGCTCCTGGTCTCATTTACACATGATCAGACTCATAGCACAGGTTCAGGCTTAGGTTGGTTGACTTCCAGCTTTGTAGGCACAGCCATCACTGCAGTCAGCTTTCATTTGGCTGTCCTCATTGCAGGTAGGGGACTTCAGGTGCATGGGACTTGTGCCAACCACTAGCTGCTTGGCCTGTTCTGCCCTCCTGGATGGCTCTCTTGCCACACAGAGATTCATCCCTCATATCAAGGTCGGTATAGCTGTCTCCACCACTCAAGACCTCTTGGGTTGCAGCTTCTAGCCAAGGCCAATCCAGTCTTGCCCTTGACCATGGGAGGAGAGGATTGGTGGGTCCCAGCCCTTTCACCTGGTTGTTAACACAGAACCTCACCTGCCTCATCTGGTGACAAATGGCTATCAGGGCAAGGCAGAGGCAGATCCAGGTGAGCAGAAGAACCACATCAGGGTGTAGCAGGGGTTTTGAAGCTGCTGGTGGCTGTGGGCTTCCCAGGGGTGTTTTGCCTGACCATTCCTGCATGGTCAGCTGAGGTGCTGAGCATTGCATCTCCACAAGAAGCATTTCAGACCGTAGCAGTATCTGATGCTGCAGATTCTCTCCTCCTCACCCAGCACAAAGCTCTCCTTAAACTGAATAAGGGAGAGACTCAGACCATGTTTTGCCCTCATCTGCTATAACTTCTGGGAATGCCACAGGATCCTCATTTCTCTGTGCTTCCTTAAAACATGCACACCTCAGCCCCTGAGATGCCTCAGGCAGGGGAGGAGAGCTTGAGTAAAAAGCTCAGCCAGGCAGCTGAGCACAAGCAGCAGGGGGCCTGGAGGCCCTTGTTGATTCTCCACTGGTGTCTGCACTCTTTCCATCCCAACTCTGCTCCTCTGGAGAAGCTGTGGGAATTGTATCTGTCTGCTGTGTTATGATTATGATTAATGAGAAACTAAGAAGGCAAATATGCCTTATTAGGGCATATTGCAGTGGGGGGAGCAACTGATAGACTGACTTTAGGGAGTAGAACCTCAAGCAATGCTCAGCTGATAGAAGGAAATGGTTTAGCTCTTGTGGGCCATATACCCTGGGAACAAACTGCAGCGGTGTAGAGAGCAAAAAGCATTTAGCTGATTACCAATGACCTTTGTGACTGGGTGCTGGGTGCCAACTGATGCTCTGCTCCTCACAGGCTCAAGAGCGGTGTTCTGGCTGGCTCACCAAGCTGACACAGTGCATTAACTTAATGACCCCACACCAACATGACCACTAAGCAGTATCCTTTATTGCATCACACACAGCCTGCACTGGAGCTCTGCCAAAGGCTGGGAGCCCTGAGCAAGGCAACCACACTGCTCATGGAAGGCTGAACAAGACAGATGCATTACAAGGCTACAAACTTCTTGAAAGAGAGAAAGTCCTTTCACTGCCTGGTCTTGGATGCTTTCCAAACACCATGCAGTCCTGATCCTCTCTTTCCAGTTGTTTCTTCTCATTGGTCTGGGGCCAGTTTCACAGGTTCCAAGCCAGAGACTGCTTCCCTGTGTCTCTCTGCAGCTGCAATGCTATCTAAGCCCAAGACATTACCATTACCTAGATTAACTGAAACTACTTCTAGTTGTGCTTCAAAACCTATTTCCTATGCTACTGGAGAAGCTTTTTCTAACAGAAAGAAAACAGAAGAGGAAGCAAAACCATTAGGGAGTGTCCTTCCTTCAGCACAATGCACAGAACTAGTCATCATCAGCAGTATCCTGCACTATGCTTAGAGGCTCATCCTCAGGCGTTCCAGAAGCAAGACCTGTGGAGAAGAAAGGAAAAAACTTCTCTGCCTGGCTGCTGCCCCCAGCAATGGTAAAAGTGTGCAGAGCTCTTTTCTTATGGACATCATAAACCGACAGCTGCTTGGCTGAGACGTCCAGGAAGAGCCCAATCTTTTGTGGCCTCCCACCCACACTCAAACGGGACCATGGCTCCACGAAGGCCCAGCAGTCTCGCCCATCTACAAGCCCTATGGCCCAGAAGCCATTCTCAGGGGACAGAGTCAATGCCCCTTTGCGACTCACAGACTCCCGCGCAACACCCAAGGTCCAGCTTTTCCTCCTGCCAACATCCACTTGCCAGTAGTGCCTGCCCGAGGTGTATCCTTCCTTTGCCAGCACAAACAGGTGGCTGTCAAACCTCAGATCATTCCTGGGAACGTCCCTGAGGGCCCCAGTGTCTTTCACACTCTTCCCTGCCTCAGAGATCTCCAGTCTGGGGTGAGCTGTGTCCGCATCCAGGGTGACATCCCCTGCAACCATCAAGTCATGCCATCAGGAACAGTCAGCACAAACTCTGCATTCCTGAGACTTTCTCCTCTGTGTCCTCATCCACCTCTCCCTTGCTCTTCCTTCCCCCTCCATGCTTAGGTGCACCTGGCAGCCTCTTGCCTCAGGGGACCTCCAGCTTCTCTCCTCCCATCCCTTCCATGTCCTTCCCTCGGGCTGCTGACCAGGAATTGCTGGGGGGATGGCCTGAGGAGAAGGACCAGGAGCTGGCCATGCAGCTCCTCCTTGGCAACACCAGAACTACAATAGACTTTTACAGGCCTGAGGAGCTGCAATCAGAATGGCCAAAGGAAGTTGTGTGTGACAGAAAGGGAGGGGGAAGCTGGAGAGATCAGGGATCAGGCTGGCAGGCAGCTGAAACCCACCTGGCAATCACTGCAGACACTCAGTGGCCAGCAAGAGCTGCTAAAATACAGACCCAAAGAGTTCAATAACTGCTGAAAACTGGTGTGTGGGAGCAGACCCTGCTGGGAATGATGGTGGAGGACAGCCAAGTCTTGAGCCAGCTGGACACAAGTCTCATGGCTATGGAAATGCAGGACCAGCAGCTGGAATTTGGGTTGGGGTCATGGTGAAGTCCTTAGCAAAGCCTGAAGGAGATTTTCAATCTCATCTCAACTCAGATTTAAAGAGTAAGGAACTGAGCCTTCAGTGGAGCAAGAGCAGCTGCAGACACTTCTCCTGAGCCTTGAAAGAGGGCAAGGCCAGGAGTGGGAGGCAGGGCCTGAAGCAACCAATGCTGGTTGACCATCCCTCTTCCCCGCAGCTGGGAGGGCTCCTGTCAAGCTCAGGCAGGGGCTGTGGCAGCACACAACCAAGTCCAAAGCTCTCAAAGAATCCCTGCCCTGAGCATGTTCCTCAGCCAAGAGTTCTCTGAGCACTGGGAGTTGCCTGCCAGAGCTGCACTCCCAGCGAGTGCTCGGCTCCACCATCGCCCTGCTGCTTACCTTGGTAGCGCTGGATCCTGAAAAGCTCTGTGGGAAGAGAGGAAAGCAGCCATGAGTGGATTTGCCAAGGCTGGCTCCAGAGTGCTGAGACACAGCCCAGGCTGCTGAGCAGAAGCTTCTTGTTCTCCTCTAGTGCTGTGCTGCTCATGTGGCAGGGGAATAGCGAAGAGGACTGCAGCAGGACACCTTTAGCACAGATCAGGTGATGGAAAGCCCAAGCTACAGACTCCCTTTAGAGACAAGGGAGGCAAGAGGGACCTTGAGCACCTGCAGTGTCCACCTGAGCATGCAGGCATCTCACTTGCATGGGACACAAGAGCTGCTCCCCAAGAAATAGAGCCCTGTGCACTTGCATCACTTGTGAGGAGGTGCAAAGGACCTGCTTGTAGGTTCCTTTGATTGTCCTCCAGGATCATCAAGTCCAACCTATCAACACAGACCCTATGACTAGACCATGGCACCAAGGGCCACGTCCAATCTCCCCTTGAACGCCTCCAGGGACGGCGACTCCACCACCTCCCTGGGCAGCACATTCCAACGACAAATGACTCGCTCGGCGAAGAACTTCCTCCTCGCCTCGAGTCTAAACCTCCCCTGGCACAGCTTGAGACTGTGTCCCCTTGTTCTGGTGCTGGTTGCCTGGGAGAAGAGACCAACCCCTTCCTGGCTACAACCACCTTTCAGGTAGTTGTAGAGGGCAATGAGGTCACCCCTGAGCCTCCTCTTCTCCAGGCTAAACAATCCCAGCTCCCTCAGCCTCTCCTCATAGGGCTGTGTTCAAGGCCTCTCACCAGCATTGTTGCCCTTCTCTGGACATGTTCAAGTGTTTCGATGTCCTTCTTAAACTGAGAGGCCCAGAACTGGACACAGGACTCAAGGTGCGGCCTAACCAAAGCAGAGTACAGGGGCACTATGACCTCCCTGCTCCTGCTGGCCACACTATTCCTAATGCAGGCCAGGATGCCATTGGCTCTCTTGGCCACCTGGGCACACTGCTAGCTCATGTTCAGACAGCTGTCAATCAGCACCCCGAGGTCCCTCTCTGTTTGGGAGCTCTCCAGCCACTCCGACCCCAGCCTGTAGCTCTGCATGGGATTGCCGTAGCCAAAGTGCAGCCCCTGGCACTTGGACTTGTTGAATGCCATCCCATTGGACTCTGCCCATCTGTCCAGTCGGTCGAGGTCCCTCTGCAGAGCCTTTCTACCCTCTAACTGACCAACATCTGCCCCTAACTTGGTGTCATCTGCAAACTGGCTGATGACTGACTCAACCCCCTCATCCAGATCATCAATGAAGATGTTAAAGAGCACAGGGCCCAGCACTGGTCCCTGGGGGACGCCACTGGTGCCTGGCTGCCAGCTGGATGTGGCACCATTCACTACAACTCTCTGGGCCCGGCCCTCCAGCCAATTCCTAACCCAGCACAGAGTGTAGTGGTCCAAGCCATGAGCTGACAGCTTAGCCAGCAGTTTGCTGTGGGGGACAGTGTCAAAGGCCTTGCTGAGGTCCAGGTAGACCACATCCACAGGCCTCCCCACGTCCACCAGGTGGGTCACCTGATCATAGAAGGAGATCAGGTTGGAGAGGCAGGACCTGCCCTGCTTAAATCCATGTTGGCTGGACCTGAGCCCTTGGCCATCCTTCAGGTGTGCAGTTATTGCCCCCAGGATAATCTGCTCCATCACTTTCCCTGGCACTGAGGTCAGGCTGCCAGGCCTGGAGTTTCCAGGCTCCTCCATCCGACCTTTCTTATGGATGGGGACCACGTTGGCCAGTTTCAGTCACCTGGGACCTCTCCAGTGAGCCAGGACTGGAGGAAAATTATGGAGAGCAGCTTGGCAGCTCATCTGCCAGCTCTCTCAGCACCCTAGGATGGATCCCAGCAGGTCCCAAACAAATTCCTCATGGATTACCGGGGCACTACACTGCTCCCTGACCCCATAGGCCAGCTCCGGAGGCCACTCATCCTGAACTCCTGCCTTGCTGTTAAAACCTGTTTAGGTTGGACATCAGGAGGAAGTTCTGCACAGTGAGGGTTGTGAACTACTGGAAGGGGTTGCCCTGAGAGGTGGTGGGGGTCTCATCCCTTGAGATGGCTTCAAGGTCAAACTCAATGTGGCCCTGGGCAGCCTGATCCAGCTGGAGGTGTCCCTGCTCACTGCAGAGGGGTTGGACAAGAAGACCTTTGAGGGTCCCTTCCAGCCTGATGCTTTCTGCCTCCCTGACTCTCTGTGCTGATCCTGCTCACCTTGATTGTTCTGCAGCTCTGCTCTGAGGATCTGAAGGTCGTGGCAAGTGGCCTCCTGCACAGTCTGCACATTCTGCACAGCCTTCAGGAGAGTTTCCATCTGCTGAGAGAGCTGCTGGAGGGATCCCAGGGCCCCTGTGGTACTCAGCTCCACTTTCTTTCCTGGGAAGAAACAGCAGTGCCACCAGCACAATGGCCTTGCCTCCCCTGAGGGAAGCTCTTGTCCCACCAATGGCACAGGGCCTTTCCTCACAGAAGGGACCAACAAGATGCTGACCTCTTTCTCTGCCAAGGAAGACCCAGCCCCAGAAGATGCTGGAGGGTGACCAGTGCAGCTCCAGAGCTGCCTTCCCCAGGACAGGGACACTGCTCAGGGGACATGGAGTCAGCAGGACAGAGGCACACCAGGACTGAAGGGGCACTCCTGAGCCTCTGCAAGGGCTTACTCAAGGCCTAAGCCCAACCTTGCTCCTCCCTTTAAGCTCTCTCTCCCTCTGGGGCTTGCCCACTGCCATGGCCCTTTCCTCCATCCCATCTCCACCTCTCTGGCTCCTGGGCCACCTGGACTCCTGAAGGGTGAGACCTGGCAAGTCCCTTGCCCCACCTCTGAACTGCTTTGGATGCCCTGAGTGCTGGAGGGGTGGGCAAAGAGCACAGGCCCCAGGAGCCTTCCTGAAGGCTTGGCAAAAGCCTGCTGAGCAGGATGAAGGGCAGGAAGCAGCTCCACCCATCTCTCCAGCCAGCACCTTTGGGCTGCAGCAGAGAAGACCCTTGGTCAGGAGGCAGGGGAGTGAGGAAAGAGAGTCAGCAGCAGGACATGGAGATGGACAACCTCATCACACAGATCAGGTCATTGACAGCCCAAGCTACACACTGCTTCCAAAGACAAGGGAGAGAAGAGAGGCCTTGAGCACCTGCAGTGTCCACATAAGCATGCAGCTGGCCCTGGGACAGGGCACACAAGAACTACTCCAGCCCCCACTGCAGGAAGGAGCTGGAGGTGCTGGAAAGTGTCCAGAGAAGGGCCATGAGGAGGAGCAGAGGGCTGGAGCTGCTCTACTGTGAGGACAGACTGAGAGAGTTGGGGTTGTGCAGTCTGGAGAGGAGAAGGCTCCCAGGAGACCTTCTGAAGGGTGCTACAAGAAAGCTGGGGAGGGACTTTTGAGGGTGTCAGGGAGTGATAGGACTGGGGGGAATGGAACAAAAGTAGAAGAGGGGAGAGATTCAGATTGGATGTCGGGAAGAAGTGGTTCCCCATGAGGGTAGTGAGGCACTGGCACAGGTTGCCCAGGGAGGTGGTGGAAGCCTCATCCCTGGAGGTGTTTAAGGCCAGGCTGGAGGTGGCTGTGAGCAACCTGCTATGGTGTGAGGTGTCCCTGCCCATGGCAGGGGGTAGGAACTGGATGAGCCTTGAGGTCCCTTCCAGCCCTGACAGTTCTCTGATCTACTCCACAAGAAAGAGTTTTGTCCTTCTCCATCCCCTGTGAGGAGGTGCAGAGGATGTGCTCACAGCTCGGTTTGCCTGTGCCCAGCCTTTGCCAGCAGAGAGATGAAGGCCTGCTTGGTGGGGGCCCTGCTCACCTAGTTCCTCCTTGAGGCTCTGAAGGTCTCTCTGGGTGGATTCCTGCATGTCCTGCACAGCTTTCTGGAGAGTTTTCATTTGTTGGGAGAGCTTCCACAGCTCTGATGTGGTACTTGCTGTGAAGGAAACATTGTGCCACTGGGACACTGCTGGTACCTCCTTCAGGTACCTGGAGATCATCTATCTGCCATGAAGATGCCCAAGAGCTCTGATTGAAGGCCCCTGCTAAAGCATCTTTCCCAGGCCTCTCCTGTGGGTGATTTCTCTCTCCTCATTCCCCCTTAGAAATCTTCACCTCACAGGGATTCAATTGCACCTTGAAGGTGCCACCTGGGGAGGGTTCTCACTTGGCCCTCTGCCTGCTCAAAGTCTTCCCAGCAGAGCCCTGTGCTCAGGGGCATGGCCAGGCCCTGTTCCCATGGAACCTCATCTCCTCCTTTCTCAGCAGCAGCAAAGGAAGCCCACTGCTTCCCCACCACCCAAAGGCACAGCCAGAGAAGGAGCCCAGGCCATGCTCCTTGCCAGGTGTTCCTTGAGGGAAGAACACTGCCCTGCCAAGATGCCAGCTGGCCAGAGCAGGGGCAGGGCAACTCCTTGCCTTAGAACCTGGGGAGGATGGGACTGCAGAGCCCAGACTGTGCTGGGAAAAGCTCCCTGCCCAGGCAGCTCTGCACACTGGCAGCCTGGAGTCCCAGACACCTACCTGGATGGCCAACACGATCAAGGAATAGCTTGAAGTCGTTGTGATTGGCCATTCCTGGAGTGGGGAGTTGGCTTCATCTGAGTGTGGTGGGCCCTCAGGCATGGGAAGCCTCCAGAACTCCTTGCTCAGAAGGCTTTTGTTCCTAGGTGCTGTTGGTCACTCCTGGCACTCACTGAAAGAGAAACTGTGTGAAGGGTTTCCTGCAAAAGAGTTTAGAGTAATTAGTGTCCTCCTCTTCCCATGGGATGGGAGAGGAGCTCACAGAGTCCCACCTTGTCCAGCTGTTTGCAGCTGGGCAGGAGGCTCCAGAGATCTTCAAGCCCAGTCCCCATGCCAGAGCAGGACCATAGAATCCAGCACAGGAACACAGCCAGATGGGGCTGGAAAGTCTCCAGAGGAGACTCCACAACCTCTCTGGGCAGCCTGCTCCAGGGCTCTGTGACCCTCACAGTGAAGAAGTTCCTCCTCATGTTGAGATGGAACCTCCTGTGCTGGAGTTTACATCCATTGCCCCTTGTCCTACCCCAGGGTGCAACTGGGCAGAGCCTGTCCCTGTCCCCTCCTTCCTGACCCCCAGCCCTCAGCTATTGAGAGACATGGATCAGATCCCTCTCAGGCTTCTGCCCTCTCTAGACTAAACAGCCCCAGGGCTCTCAGCCCCTCCTCACCAGGCTGTGCTCCATTCCCTCCTGGTAGCCTCCCTTGGACTCTCTCCAGCAGATCTCTGTCCCTCCTGAGCTGGGGAGCCCAGAACTGGATGCAATACTCCAGGTGAGGTCGCAGCAGGGCAGAGCAGAGGGGCAGGGAGAACCTCCCTGGATCTGCTGGACACACTCCTAATGCACCCCAGGACCCCCTTGGCCTTCTTGGCCACCAGGGCACATTGCTGTCCCATGCAGAACTTGCTGCCCACCAGCACTCCCAGGTCCTTCTCCACAGGGCTGCTCCCCAGCAGATCCCCTCCCAACCTGCCCTGCTGCACTTGATTCTTCCTTCCCAGCTGCAGGACATGTCCTTGTTGAGCCTCATTAGGTTCCTCTCTGTCCAGCTCTCTGAATGGCCTCACAGCCCTCAGGTGCAGCAGGCCCCTCCCTCTGACCAAATTCCTCCCACCCCAATGGCCTTGGCTTCAGCTGTGCTCTGGAAGGGAACCTGCAGGTGATTTGCTTTCAGTGACTCCTTTGCCTTTCCACCCCTGCCCAAAGAGAACAAACCCAGTTCTTACCAAACATCTCCTTGCTCCTCCTGCCTTCCTGTGCCTTTCCTCAGGGCTCAAAGAGTGGCCAAAACCTCTAGAGAACAGAAGGCAGAGTTGGTGACACCTTCTGATGGACTCCCAGCAGGTCCCTGTCCCATCTCAGGTGCAGGGGAGCCCTCTGGGAATCCTCACTCCATGCCCATCCTTCTCCTTGCTCACAATCAGCCCTGTGTGCTTGTGCAGAGCACAGGAGAAGCTGCTTCAGCCCAGCTGCTTCCCCCCTCCGAGGCACAGGAAGGGCAGCACTGGCTACATGCACAGCTCTGAGACCAACTCCAAGCCTGGAGGGGACCCTGGCAAAGCTCCAGAGTAAGGACAGGGGTGGAATGGCCTTGGCTGGCTGCCAAAGGCACACCAAGCTGCTCCCTCCCTCCTCAACTGCACAGGGGGAGAAATAGGAGGGCAAAGCTGCTGGGTGGCCACCAGGAGTGGGAGATCTCCAGGCAGTGGCCATCGTGGGCACTACAGACTCAGCCTGGGGAAGACCACTTGAATTTGGTGACCATTTCAAAGCAAGCAGCTTGGGGAGAAGCCAAAGCCACACTCAACCCAGGTGCCCCCAGCCTCCCCCTCAGCTTCACCTCCCTCCTTCCCAACCCTTTTACTTTGTCACCCTCTGCTGTGCTTTAAGCTTCCCTGCAGCCCAGAAGCCCAAATGGAACAGACTTGGATTTGCCTCCCAGGAGGACAAAAGCAAATTAGGCAGGAGAAAAGAGAGGTACAAGTCAGGAAAGGAGCAGCCTGGAATCCCTTTGGAAGTCAAAAGCAAAGCTTAACAAAACAGAGAGAAAGGATCTGAGTAAAAGGGAAGTGACAAAGGGGTAAGCAAAAAGGGTAAATGAGAAAAGCCACCACAACAGCAGGCCCAGCTGGCACAGAAGTCTCTGGATGTAAGTGTGGATTGTCCCTGGCTGCAGCTCTTAGGAGAGTGGCTGCAGCAGGAGGCAGCACTCACCATGGGGCAGCTGCAGGAGCAGAGAGGAGTCTCAGGCAGGAAGAAGAGGCAGAAGCAGGCAGATGGCTCCCCTTAAACAGGCTGTGGGCAGGAAGGGGGAGTGGAAGAGACCTTGACCCGGGGACCCCTCCCCCTGGGAGTCTCTCTGCCCACCTGGGTCAGGTTTCTTTGTCCACCTGGGGCAAAATCCTTCCCAGCTGCTCCAGGGATGGCTGGGACCTGACACACCCTGGCCCTTGTCTTTTCCTCCCTGGGCCCTGCAGGGAACAGCCCTGCTGCTAGTGCCTCCAGTTCCTTGCTGCCTGCCCCTGAGGGGACCTGGGGGATGAGCAGGGCCTGCTGGCCCCTGTGTGCAGGGCTTGCAGGAAAGCAAGAGAGTGCTGCTCTTGCAGCCCCACAGCAGCACAGCCTTCAGGGCAGGAGGAGAGACACTTACCTGCCTGAGCTACCCAAGGGGAACAGTGACACAGGACAGCTGAAATTCCACCTGCAGAAGGGAAGGAAAAGGCACAGAAGACTGAGGCACTGGAGTTGAAATTCAGCCTTCCTCTGCCCCCAGGCCCTGCCTCCCCTTCGGGGCAAGGTGTTGGTACTGGAGGCAACCAGGTGCCAAGGGAGCTATGATGCTCCAGAAGCCAAGCAGACCCTCACCAGATGCCCACTGCCCAGCACCAGAATGGAGCTCATGGCAGGAGAAAAGCTTCACCCTGCCTGCTGTCAGGGAGGACAAACTCCTTCCCTGCAGCCTAGGGATCAGAGATGACCTTTGCTCAGCTGCTGAAGGGCTCAGCTTTGAACAGGGACAGCAGACACTGACCTGTCAAAGATGAGCTGAGGAGGAGGCTCTGGCTGACACTCAGCAATGGTTTGTCTGCAAGGCCCAGGCTTGGGGCTCAGCTGCCTTTGGGGGTTGTGGCCATTGGAAGGGGAACTTTAGCCCAGGCCCTGTCTGCACAGACTGAAAGTCAAATAAATGACCACTGGATGCCAAAGGGAAAGAATGACAAAGGCTACACCATTCACTGGCTGCTGATGGGGCCAGGGAGGAGAGGCAGGAGCAGTTCTGGCTCTCTTCTTCTGTCCCTTCTGCTTGCAGCTTCTCTCTCTCTCTCATGGCCTTTACAGGGGATATCTGAAGGGAGGATGTCCCTGGGCCTGGAGGATGTCCCTGCCACTGGAGGGAGGATGTCCCTGCCACTGGAGGGAGGATGTCCCTGGCATTGGAGGAAGGATGCCCCTGGGCCTGGAGGATGTCCCTGGCACTGCAGGGAGGATGGCCCTGGGATTTCAGAGACTGTTTAGTTCTCTAAACCACCATGGAATGGAAGTGATTCTGCCTCTGGAGCAGGTAATTTCTGGAGCTGCTCTGGGATTGGCTCCAGGCCTTGCCTCTTAGTGTCACTGCTCACAGCTGCTCCTTCCTGGCCATGCTGTGCCAGGAGCATTCCCAGCTGCCCTGCAGATGTTCTGCTGTGGGAGGGGCTTGGGAAGCTGGGAAATGGAGCCAGGAGAAGGGAATGCTCTGCATGAAAGGAGGAAGCAAGCAAGGAGGAGGGAAGGTACTGCCCTTGCTGGAGAAGGACCAGGCTGGGGACCCAGAGACCAGCTTGACATGGAGCAGTACAGAGGTTGCACCCTGCCTCTCCCCAGTGCTGCCAGTAGCACCCCATTGCTCCCAGTGCTGCCCCAGTGCCGCCCCCAGCTGCTCCCAGTAGCACCCCAGTGTTCCCAGTTCTCTCCCAGTGATCCCAGTGCAGCCACAGAGGCTCTCCCCATTGCACCCCAGCGCTCCCAGTGCCGCACCAGTGCCACTCCCTGGCTCCCCCTAGTGGCCCCAGCGATGCCTCTGTGCCAATTCTTTGCTGTTCCCAGTGCTGCCAGTGCCACTCTGGTTCTCCCCAGTGCTGCCAGTAGTATCCCAGTGCCACCCCATGGCTCTCCCCAGTGCCACCCCCTTGCCACTTCCTCATTCCCACCCTAACCACACACCCCCCCAGCGTGCTCCCAGGGCTGAAGCAGTTCCATTCCCTGGCTCCTCCCAGTGCTCCCAGGGCTAGCCCAGTGCTCTCACCTGGGACCTCCCTGACTCCATCCAAAATTCAGGAGTGTTTGGGCTCAAACCCAGTAATTTAGGAACATTTTGGGCTCAAACCCAGCGACTAAGGAACATTTTGGGGCTCCAAACCACTAATTTTCAGATGTTTGGATCTCAAAACCACCAATTCTGGGAACTGTTGTGCAACACTTCCCCCCCTGCCCCCCCTTCCCCCCTCCCTGCCCTGCCCTGCTTAACTGGGAAAATTTTGGGCTCAAAAATTCCCATTTCAGGAGTTTTGGGGTCAGAAACCTCTGTTTAGAGACCTTGGGGGTGGGGTGGGGAGAGGCACAAAACCTGGGGGGATTTTTGGTCTCAGAAGTTAGTTAGGGACTCAAACCCAGTTCAGTCCTGCTTGAACCGGCAAAGGCACCAGCTCAGTCCCAGTTAGCCCAGTTCAGTCCCCCTCCACCCCAGTCTGATCCCAGTTTGTCCCCTGGTGCCACTCACCCCAGGGCCACCAGCTGGGGATGGGCCTCGGGCTGTCCCCACTGCTTCTTCCCAGTCCAGCTGCAGTTTATCCCCAGTCAGGGACCAGTTTGCCCAGTCCCAGCTCTTCCCCTCCTCCCAGCTTCCCCTTTTTGAGCACGGGGGAAAGTGAAAGTGAAAGGGATGGGGGGAGGGGAGAGCAAGTCTGGACACGGCCCAGGAAACAGACTGGGAGCACTGGGAGTGGTGCTGGGGTGGAGCTGGGAGCGCAGGAGGGACACAAGGGGCAAGACTGGGAGCACTGGGATGGAACTGGGAGCACTGGGGGGACACAAGGAGTGATACTGGGAGCGCTGGGGTGGCACTGGGAGTGCTGGGGGGATGCTGAAGCAGTACTGGGAGCCGGGGGGCAGCACTCAGAGCAGTGGCTGGAGCCACACTATGGAACTGGGAGAACTGGGACGAGTGAGGGAACTGCTCTGGAGCACTGGGAGCTGCTAGAAAGCCAAACTGGAAGCAACAGAGTGTACTGGGAGTACTGGTGGTGTACTGGGAGCACTGGGGCTGTAGCAGTAGCACTGGGGCTGCACTGGGGGCACTGGGGATGCACTGGGGGCACTGGGGATGCACTGGGAGCAGTGGGAGTGATCCTGGCATGTACTGGGAGCACTGGAGCTGTTACTGGGAGCACTGGCAATGATCCTGGATTTATAGTGGGAGGACTAGCACTGATCCTGCTGCTGCACTGAGGCTGCACTGGGGGCACTGGAGCTGTACTGGGAGCACTGGCAGTGAGTCCCAGCAGTGCTGCAATGGCCTCCTACAGGATCATAGAATCACAGAACTGTCAGGGCTGGAAGGGGCCTCAAGGCTCATCCAGTCACAACCCCTGGCCATGAGCAGGGACACCTCACACTACAGCAGGTGGCTCACAGTCACCTCCAGCCTGGTCTTAAACACCTCCAGGGATGAGGCTTCCACCCCCTCCCTGGGCAGCCTGTGCCAGGCTGTCACCACCCTCCTGGGGAACAACTTCTTCCTCACAGCCAATCTCAGTCTCTAGTTTTGTTCCATCCCCCCCAGTCCTATCCCTCCCTGATACCCTCAAAAGTCCCTCCCCAGCTTTTCTGGAGTCCCCTTCAGATCCTGGAAGGCCACAATTAGGTTTCCTGGGGGCCTTCTCCTCTCCAGACTGTACAACCCCAACTCTCTCAGTCTGTCCTCATAGCAGAGCAGCTCCAGCCCTCTGCTCCTCCTTGTGGCCCTTCTCGGGACACTTTCCAGCACCTTCAGATCCTTCCTGGAACAGAGGCTCCAGAACTGGACACAGAGCTCCTTGTGTGGTCTCAGCAGAGTGGAGCAGAGGGGCAGAATCCCCTCCCTGGCCCTGCTGGCCACACTTCTCTTGCTGCAGCCCAGGCTCTGCTTGGCTCTCTGGGCTGCAAGTGCTCACTGCTGGCTCCTGCTGAGCTTCTCCTCCCTCAGCATCCCCAAGGCCTTTCCTTCAGGGTTACTCTCCAGCCAGTCCCTGCCCAGCCTATAGCAGTGCCTGGGATTGCCCTGAGCCAACTGCAGGACCTTGCCCTTGGCCTTGGTGAACCTCATGAGGTTGTCCTGGGCCCAGCTCTGCAGCCTCTCAACGTCCCTTGGGATGGATCCTTCCCTCCAGCAGTCAGCAGCACCACAGAGCTTGGTGCTGAGGGAGCCTCAGTGCCTCTCTCCATGCAACAACAAAGATGTTAACCAAGCCTGGTCCCAGTGCTGATCCCTGAAGGACTGCACTTGTCCCTGCCCTCCACCTGGGCATGGATCCAAGCTCAAGTGCAAACCAAGATCAGTGACCTCCAGCATGGGTGACATCAACAGGAGAGTCTTTGGGCATCATGGACATTTCCTCTGAGCAGCTGCTTGTGCAGGTAGCTGCAGGAGCTGCAGAGAGTGGTGCTGGCAGGAGCAGCTCCAGGGGGTCACAGGCTCCAGCTGCTTCATCCAAACCACGGCAACAGGGTGAGGAACCCTCAGGGCCAGGAGTCCCAGGGAGCTGCTTGAGCTGCTGTGGAAAACCATAGCAGGGCACTGGGAAAGTCCACCTTTGGTTCTGGAGGACTCTGGGTGCAGCGTGTCCCCATCTGAGGGTGGGAGAAGTGTGAAGCCATGTCCAGCAGAAGGGGTGCAGGAGGTCAAGGGGAGCCATGTCCAGCAGAAGGGAGCAGGAGCTCCCCCATAGGTGTCCTTCCCCATGGGGTCTCTCACAGCTGTCCCTCCCCATGGGGTTGGCGGTGCTGGACACAGTGGTGCTGCAGCTCCTGGAGGTTCTGGGACCTCCTCAGGCAGCTGTTGCAGCAGGGGACACCGAGGGAGCCAGCCTGGGGACATGTGTGGGGCTGTGCCACCTCCATGGGCACACAAGAGAGGACACAGCCCCCACCCCCCCACACCCCGAGGGCACACACATGGGAATGGGACACGGGTGGGGATGTGCCACCTGCCATGGGGACACCGCTGGCAGCAGGGACACACCATGGCTGCTGTCAGACCACTCCACTCCCCTGTCCCTCCCACATCCCTGTCCCCAGCAGTGGCTGTCCTTGTCCCCATGGCCCTTCAGGGATGGCTGTCCCTGTCCCAGCCCCCTGTGGTGTTTTAAGCCTTAGCTTGGAGTTAAGAGCTCAGATGGGGGTAAGGCTGAGAATCTCTCCCCTGCTCCCCCCTCCTCCCTCCCAGAAGAGAGGGAAAACAAAAGGAAAAACACCAGAAAGGAGCAAATCCACCAAGCAATGATTTGGAGTCGGCCTGGAAGTAGGGAGGTAAAGAGTTTTCTTTCAACACTATGTATATAAAACAATAACAGATAAGGTTCACAAGGGCAAGGAACAAGGATGGATGGGAGGGAAAAAAAAACAGAATACAAAACCAGTCTCTGAAGAGGTGCAGAGGCAGCAGGGAAAAGATCAGGCTCCATGTGGCAGAGGAGCAGGAAGGCAGCTGCAGTAGCTCTCATCCAGGAGAGGCAGGAGCCAAAAAGGAGACCTAATGGCTGCAATGTCCTGCTTTTTATACCTTAGGTGGACAGTGAGGGGGGAGTGGAACAGACTCAGTTTCCCAGGGGGAAAATGCCCTGCAGGGAGGGCAAAGCACCTGCAAGCCCTCCACCCTGCTCTGTGTTATTTTCAGAATGGGTGTTAACCCACCACAATCCACCCCTCTGTTCCACTTCCACTCTCCTGTCACAGCCCCTTCATCCAATCTTGACATGTGGTATTGGAATCCTTGGTGCAAGTCCCTTGTTATCCCTGCTCGCTCTCACTCAGGGCAGTCTCTCTCTCTCTGGTGCTGGTCAATGTAGGTGGTGCTTGAACTGGGCAGGGATGTGGAGAAGAATCAGGAATCAGTCTGTTTTTGAAAGGGAAAGGAAAAAATCAGGAACAGTCCATTGCTGTAGGGAAGCAGGTGAGATGACCCAGGAGTTCTCTGGGTTGGTGTGTGGTGTGTATGCTGAGTCCTGGATGCTAGGCTGATATTAAGCTAGGAGGGAGAAACTTTGAACAACTTATAACTATTCACACAGTGACTATAATACATTGATCCACGCTGCCCCCTCTCAGTTCATCCCCTCTCAGCCAGAGTCACATTCTGCTGTGGGATACACTGAATGTCCCCAGTTTCTAACATGACTCAGTAGGTGTCACCAGGCCCCTCAGCCGAGACCACCCCTCGGGTTAGTTTGCCCCCACCAGCAGCAGGGAAAACCCACACTGGCTTCCCCAGCAGGTTCTTCTCAGCAATCACAGGAACTCCATCTCCATCCACTGTTTGCAGCAGGTGGGACTGGGCAGGGCAAGTTCGTTTCACAGATCCTCTGCTGGTCACTAACCAAGTGGCTTGAGCTAGGTGTCTCTCCCAGTTCCTAAAGGCTCCACTCCCCATGGCTTTTAGGGCGGTTTTTAGCAAGCCAGTGTAGCGCTCAACCTTCCCTGCAGCTGGTGCAAGGTATGGGATGTGGTAAATCCACTCAATGCCATGTTCCTTTGCCCAGTCCCTTAGGAGATGGTTCCTGAAGTGGGTTCCATTGTCTGATTCAATCCTCCCGGGGGTGCTGTGTCTCCACAGGACATGTCTCTCTAGGTACAGGATGGTGTTGCGAGCAGTGGCATGAGGTACTGGGTAGGTTTCCACCCACCCTGTACTTGCCTCCACCATGGTCAGTAGGTACTGCTTGCTACTGTGAGACCGAGGAAGGGTGATGTGGTCGATCTGCCAGGCCTCTTCATACTTATATTTTGACCATCTCCCCCCATACCACAGAAGCTTTGTGCGCTTGGCCTGCTTGAAGGCAGCACAGATGTCACACTCATGGATTGACGAGAACGGAGACAGGGACGACAGCACTCAATATGAGTAATAGAAATCATCCAACTTTTTTGTTCCATGCTTTATTATTTATAGTCTTATCTTATGCATAGTTAATTCTATTCTAATTTAACACATACTATTGGTTTAACTCTAAAAGATTACATCATTATTTCACTACTCTGTGGTTTTTTCTACTAAGTCTAATTGCTCTTTTTCCCAGATCTTGCCTCCTCCTTATCTTGTTTGTCTCTTCTCAGGGGCAGCTTGACCTTAGCATACCAGGCACTTTTCCACAACTCCTACTCCATTGCTATATTTTCAACAGAAAGTCCTTCAAGGCCTGAATTGCACAGATGTTCCTGGGACCATTGTCCCTTCTCCCTAAGCCAATCCCCAACAATTCCCCCATTTTTCTTTTGTGCAAGTAAGGCCTTGGAGGTTATCCTTTGAACACTTTGCATGATACAATTATAGACAAGTTTAACAACAATCAAAATTAGTACAATAATACCTAAAAACCTTAAAGCTTCTTTTATCAATTGTGTAACCCACTGTGACACATTCCCAAATATTGATCTTAACCAATCATCCAAGGGACTTTTTACAATTGCAACAGCACGCCTGTGATTCCTTAGCCACTTAATCTCAGCATGCATTGACACTCCATGATCTGACAGGTTCAAACAACACATTCCATCAAAGTCTTCACACCCATACCCTTGAGCCATTGTTCCAGTATTGTAGGACTGTAGAGCAAGCATAGTGAGTATAGCACAGTAAAGAAGGTAAAATAAAGCAAAGAAGAAGAAGTGCATATCAAGGGAACTCCTACAACTTATATAAACTGGGAGAGCCTCGTTGGCATAGCTTCATTGGTTCCCTATGAGTGACCACACATCGCACTGTTATAGATTATTGGTCCAACTCCTAATGACATGTGAGGTTGTTGATGCAGGTGTGTGTCCTGTTATTCCCACATAACTTTCTGTGTTTATAGCTACCAGTGTCCTGCTTTAGTTACATGCTGCAGGCACAGCACTGTTTTGCTACACTGCTAGCCACTTCTGCACTTATGCTGAGCATGGCCTACCACCATGTCAGACTCTAGGCCTACACTGCCTGATCGCTCACACTGTTCGTCACTGGCATTTGGTCATAGGAGTTGTTCTCATCCTATACAAGATACTACTTGCATACACAGAAGCTAGCAAATTAAACCTAAGCTATATAGCAAAAGCAGGAGTTCTGTAGTGCAGCATGTCTAACAGACTGATGTAACCCATATAAGGTACAAAGCTTAAGTTGAACTAGTTACAATGTTCTAACAGAGCTGGCATAATACATGGTCAAAGATAACAGACATTGTAAAGAAGAACTTAGATCTTAATAGTTCTGATCTTTACATTTCACTCCTGACAGAGAAGACTTGATCATGCCTGAACACATTGCACACAGACATTAAGACACAAATCCTGTCTCACCCTTCCCATCTGAGGGACGCTGGGAGCAATGAACGCAGGAGAAGCTGTCTTGATCCTGCTGTTATTTCTGAGCTATCAAGTAATGGCCACCTGCTAGTGCTTGCCTCAGACAATCCCTTTTGGATGCAGCCAGCTCTTTACAGGGTGCACAGTGGTCTAACATCATCCTCCATGTGCCAGAGCCCAGCAGAGGGGAAAAAGTCAAATTTGTGTGCTGAAATAAAGACAGTTTAATAGGACAGAAAGTGAAAGGGAGATGTAATAATGATGATGATGATGATGATGATGATGATGATGCAAATCTAATTAGAATGTTGTCTTAGTTTAAAGAGTGGACAGAGATCATTTTACTCCCAAAGGGAGTAAACCAAAGACACTCTTGTGGAACTGGAGATAAGTACAGAAATTGTATTCAGAAATAGACAGGAAAAATACAGAATGCATGAAAATGCACAAACCCCATCCCCCAAGCAGACTGAACCACAAACCCCAGCTGCTCCTTTTCTCCCCCACTCATTGTCTCCCTGGCCTAAGCAGGCCATAATTGCACAGGAGAAAATTAGTCAGGCGTCTGCAGGTCTGCCCTTCATGTTAGCAGGAGATAAGGACTCCCTCCAAAGAGCTGGGTTGGTCTCTTCTCCCAAGAAACCAGCACCAGAACAAGAGGACACAGTCTCAAGCTGCGCCAGGGGAAGTTTAGGCTGGAGATGAGGAGAAAGTTCTTCACTGAGAGAGTTATTCATCATTGGAATGTGCTGCCCAGGGAGGTGGTGGAATCACTGTCTCTGGAGGTTTTCAAGAGGGGACTGGATATGGCACTTGGTGCCATGGTCTAGTTCTGTGGTGACAGGTTGGACTCGTTGACCTTTGACGTCTTTCCTCTGCCCAGCTGGAGACAGGACCCTTTACTTCTGGTCAGCATAGGCAGGGTTTGGGTTTTGTAGCTGCAGAGCAGAATTCCCTTCCTCCAGGTGGAAAGTAGGAGCAGCCCTTCTGCTCCACCCAACAGACCCTTCAGCAGCACTTTTCCTGGGTCCATGGCCTTTGGCTGTTGGTTGTTCTTGCACTTCCTATCCCCAAGGTTCCAGTCCCCAGGTAGGTTCACCATGCCACCTCCTCATGTCCTCCCTGGTCACACAGGGTGGCATGTGGTGTGTGCCAGCAGTGCCCTTTCCCTTGAGCAGAAAAAGCCTGAGCCTTAACTGCAGAGACACAGCTCAGTGTGAGAGAGGAAGGCATCCTCTTGGAAATGCTGGCACAAGGGCTGGGACACAGGCTTGTGGGGAGGAGGTGAGATTCTCTTGCAGTCCTGGAGGGAACTCCAGAACACCAATCAGCTCACAGCACAGTGTTGATAGGCTCAAGAATTCATCCCTGAGCCACTCAGCTCTGACAAAGAGCTCCCAGAGCAGGAGCTGTCACAGTGACCATCTGCCAGGTGACTGCCTGCTCTTGGGCAGCTTCCAAAGCAAACTCTCAAGTCTGTTGCCTTAGGCCTTTGCACAACTGCCCCACAGCAGAGCTCTTGTTTACAGTTAGTGTCCTGTAAAGAGAGACCAATGGCCCTTCAAAATGCCCCAGGAGGTCAGTGCTGAAGGGGCTCTTTGTGCCACAGGACCTGGGCACTCACAGCTGAGCAGAGGTGCTGCAGGAACAAACATCCTTCCTCTTGCCAGGGCAGCTCTGGCCCCACCATTAGCTCCAAGTGGCTGCCTGGGCACAAGAGCCCTCTTCATTGTGACCCTGTGGATGGCCACACCCTGCTCAGGAACAGTGCTGGCCTGGGCCAAGGAAAAGGGCATTGAAAGGACACTCAAGGACACCAATGCCTGGGGTGAGCTGTGGCCAAGTTCTAGCCAGGGACAGGGCTGGAGCCAGAGTCTTGTTGGAGCCAGAGTCACTGGGACCTACCATCCAGGGGCAGCTCTGCAGAGTGGGACCCAGGTTGTCTGGGAGGGCTGTGTGGCCCCAGGCATTGTCAGGGTGAGGGCCAGGGCAGAGGAAATTCCCCTCTGGATTCTGCTCTGGGGAAGCTGTGGCTGCAGACTGGACCAGTTTGGGTCCTGGAGTGCAAGGGCAATGGGGTGGGCTGGAGCTGAGCACTGCAACCACCCCAGCACTTCCCCCAAATGAGCTCTCATCTCCCAGTGGTCAGCACCCCCCAGTGCTCCCCAGCAGTGCTTCCAGTCACTGAAGATCTCAGTGTTGTGGCTTTAAGCACTGGGGTGTCTTAAACCATACCTTACAGGCCTCCTAGATAGGTCCCAGAGGGGGACCAAAAAGTGTAATCTCCTCTTATTTCATGCCCATAAGCCCTGCATTTCTAGAAACACTGCCATTTCTCTTTGGTCTTCCATTTTTTGTACCTCTCTGCTCCCAGGAGGACAGGTGGAGCTTTATCTTGGGTTTGTGCAGGGGACTCAGGCTTGTTCAGCCTTGGCCAGGCTGCCACTTGGGGCCTGGAGTGGCCTGGCTTGGCCTGGAGCTGGCAAGCAGAATTTCTCTTGGGGGTGGGGAGGAGGGTGCATGTGAGGCCTGGGTGTTTGGCCTGGTTTGGAGGAAGGTGGTGTGAAGCTTTGGCTTAAGGAGGTTCTTGGAGAGCCATGGCCGAGGTGGATGATGGATTTTGTGCTGCTGTATGCAGTTGTGATTGATACTTCCACTGCCACTTCTTTCTTTCATAGCCAGCAGGGAGCATTGTCCTTTACTCCCCTGGGAAGGGCTGAAGAGCAGCTGTCTCGCTCCTCAAACCAAGACACTCAGCCACTCTGCTGTCCCTACTGCCCAGGCCACCAATTGTCCTCCCATCTCCCAGTGTTCCCAAGAAGAGGAGTCAGTCTCAGCCCCAAATTTCCCCAGGGGCTGGAGAGGTGTCAGGGATGGCTCTTAGTGACCCTGGGTTTGAGTTTGGTGTCATCTCTGGAGCATTACTGGAGTGAAAGACTGGGCTGGGAGGTGTGGGAGACTGGAAGGTGGCAGTGCTGGGAAAGGAGAGGCACTGGGAGATAGGGAGGGTCTGGCTTTTGGAGTCTTCATGTGGAAGCAGTGAGTGGTCACTGCTGTCAGCAGTACTCTATCCACCCCACCCCCCAGTGCCCCTGGAGGCCTGGGCTGTTTGATTTGCAGCTGCCCCATGCAGGAAGCTGGAGAGATGCCAAGGAAGGTGGATGGATTCGTGCCAGAGGTGAGGGTGGCTCCGTGCCAGGCCTGGGCTTGTTGCCAGGGCTGGTGCCACTGCCAAGCCTGCCTTTGCCCTGGGGGCTCTTAGGAGGAACAAGGAGGAGTCATGAGAAGGATAAATCTGGCCCTCACCTTCCCCAGCTTCACCCAGGACTTACCACACCACAGAGGAAAATGAAGGTGGCAGTGGTCGGCGTGGCTCTGCTCTTCACCATCCTGCTGTGCACCCCAGCAGATGCCAAGGTAAGACTCCAGTGCCACAGGGAGGGGCTCATGGGGATGGGTCATGGCTACACGACATGTGGAATGAAATTGGAGTGGTGAGGATGAAACCCCTTGATTTGGCCTCTCCCTTGCCCAAGCAAGAGGCTCCTCCAGGCTCCCTTGCCTCTCCTGGCAATGCAGCTCTCTCCCTCCCACAGCTCCATCTCTTCCCTCCACTTGCCCCACTAAGCAGCTTCTTGTGCACAAGGCCTGAGTTCCTCAGTATTCAGTATCACTAAGGTTGGAAGAGACCTCAAAGATCATCGAGTCCAACCTGTCACCTCATGACTAGAGTAGGGAGGACACTACTGCCCACTTCAGTCTTGAACTCACGACCTTCCCATTAAGGATCTGATGTGCTACCAACTGAGCCACATCCTGACTCCGTGAATGCCTGGAGCTGTTCCCTCCCTGGGAAGGTCCAACACCAAAGCTGGGAAGGCTCCCACCAGTTTCTTCTCTTGGTGACCCCACACCCCTCCCTTCTGCAACTCCCCAGCCCATGCTTTTGCTCCCCTCAAACATCTTCTGCCTGGGATCTCCTCCATGTCCTATCTAATGTCCCCAGATGCCCTCCCTTTGATCTCTCCCAATGCCTTTCTTTCCATCTTGTCCCTCAGCCCTTTGCCTTTCATCCTCTCCATTGCAGTGGTCACCCCAAATCCTCTTCCTGCCATAGCCATTCCCAAACACTCTCCCAGTCCCTTTGGTTTTGGCCTCTTTCTTCTGCCCCCACCAACCAGCTCTCTTGATGTCCCCATGTCCCCTCATCTTGAATTCTTTACCTATCAATTGCACCCCACACTGTCCTGCCCCTTCAACACTCCAGCCCAGTCCATTGGGGTCCATTAATTCACCCCAGTGCTCTGTTGTTGGAAGCCTTTTCCTTAACCTCATCCTCTTTTGAGACCTGAATTCCCTACACTCTTCTTGTCTCCATCCCCAGCCCTGGACCCTGCATGGAGAGGCATCCCAGGGGAACTTGGAGGAATCAGGCTGAGGGGAGCAGAAGGCATTTTCCCCTTCAGACCAGAGGGAAGCCTTTGGCCTGCTGGGACTGAGGACACTTGTGCCCCACTCAGGGCCCCACTGAGGTTCCTTCCAGGTCACCTCTTTGCTCTTCCTCCCTAGGCACTGCTGGAAAGCATTGAGGAAAATTCTCAACTGGATGTAAGTAGTGAGGTGGACTTGGAGGGCATCCAGTCTGGGGAACGGGAGGGCATTTTGGCCCTCCCATCTCTTGCTGGGACTGGAGGTATCCCAGTGACCAGTGAGGTCTCCTGGTCTCTCTGCAGGTGAATGTAGCCAAACCTGAGCCATTGGAGAGTGTCGAGGTGGGTACCACAAGTTCTGCTGGCCCCACCCCCTCCCTTCCCATGGCCACAACACTGCAGAGCATCCCAGGGTGCTCCAGCACACCCCAGTGCATCCCACTGCAACTCCAGAGAATACCCCAGCACCCCAGTGCTTTCCAAGGGAGGACCTCTCCCCCAGAGCCCCCTTTGCATCCCCATCCATCCCAGTACAACCCAGTACACCCCCAGATGCCCCAGTACACAACCACACAGCCAGGTGGGCCCCTTCCCAGGACCCTCACTGCCTTCTGGGCACCACCATCCAAGCTCATCTGCTCCAGAAGCAACTTCCCCAAGGACTCCATTGCTTCCCCCCATCCTCCCAGCACACCCCAGTGCACCCAGACTTGTCCCTAACCTCCCTTTCTCCCCAGCTGCCTGCGGCTGATGTCCTGCTGGAGCGGGTGCGCCAGAAGCGCCTGGCTGTAGCTGCTAAAGCTGCTGTCTAGGTGAGCAGCACCAGGGCATTCCTAACCCCACAAAGAATCCTGGGCCCTGGGGCATCCCTGAGCCCTCTGGGGTGGGCAGACCTTAGGTGTGAGAAAAGGAAACAGAGGTCACTGTCCCTGATCCGTGCCCCAGGGGACACAGCACAGAGCTGGCTCTGTGCCTTTGCTTCAACTCACTAGGGCTCTACAGACCCAGAGGGTCGCTGTGCAGGCCAGGCAGAGGCTTTGGTGCCACACAGACCCCCACAGGCACAGTAAGAGCTGGGCAGGGCTCTGGGAGATTTAGGGACATCCCAGGGTAACCACACACTGGGCAAGGGACTCTGGTGGCATCTGGATCTCAGGAGAGCCAAATCCTGTCCAGGGTATATTGAGAGCTCCAATTCCCTTCTCTTTCCCCAAGTCTCTGCAAAGAGACATAGTGGGGACAAGGTTCCTCTTATGTCCTAGCTGACCCTGGGAGTCTCTCTCTTTCAGGGCTGGAACTGCTGCTGACACCTCTGTCCTGGCCCCCTTCAGAGGAAAGAGGAGATTATCATCCCTGGATGTCCCTACCTGATCCCCTGGGAGCCCTGGGCCATGTCCCTCTCATGATCAATAAACCCCCTCAGCAAAGCTACACTCTGTGTGTCCAGGACCATGTTGCCCCTCCTCTGCCATTACCCCAACACCTGCATCCTCTGGCAGCACCATGGTGAGGAGCAGACTGGCAGAGGGCAGGTCTGGGAGCATGGATGCCTGGGAGCCTCTGTCCAGAGAAGGTTCCCCTGGAGCATCCTGCCATGAGGCTGGGAGATGCAGGCAGTCACAATGCCAGGCCTTGGGCAGGTGGTGTTTGGGAGGGGTGAAACGCTCTGTTGTTTTGGGGTGAGGGCAGGTGAGGAGCATGGAGAGGCAGCTGGGACCCCTGGGTCCTCTGCCCCACTCTGGCAGGGGTGGTGGTTCCCTGTCCCATGGGCTCAGCACCCCTGGGCTCTCAGGAGATTTCAGAGCCCCATGCAGGGCCCAGAGGCCTTCCTGGCCCTCAGCCCACACTCTTCTCTGGGGTACCCCAGTGCAGACCAGGAGGGCAGGCCATGGGCACAAGACACTGGTTGGATGCTCCTCTGTCCCCTGCCCTGTGTGGCCCAGCCTTGGGGACTTTGTGTCCATTCTCTGGGCTGTGCTTTGCTCTCTCCAGGCATGCACTGAGTTACCAGCGACTGTCACAGCAGCAATGTTTCCCTCACCCCATGGCATGTGGTGATCTCAAGGGTCTTTTCCAGCCTCAGTGGTTCCATGATTGCATCATTTCCTCTCTTCAGTGGGGTTGACTTCAGGGGAATATTTCCCTGGATGCAGAGGGAGACCTTAGCATCCCCAGGGCAGCCAAATGCAAGAGGAATGGTGGGCAGCAGCTTCCTGTGGCTTATCCCTGGGCTGTGGGGCAGGGACTGGAGCTGTCATCTGGGGACACAACAGGAAAAGGGGAAACCACAACTAGGGCCTAACAGTACTTAAAAGGCTGATCAGAAAGCTGTGGAGGGATTCTGAGCAGGGCCTGGTGTGACAGGACAAGGGCTGATGGTTTGAACGGAGGGAGATTCAGACTGGAGAGAAGGAAGAAATGTTTGACACTGAGGGAGGTGAGAGCCTGGCCCAGGTTGCCCAGGGAGGTGGGAGATGCCCAATCCTGGAACCATTCCAGAGGAGATTGGAGGGGGGCTTTGAGCAGCCTGCTCTAGTTGCAGATGTTCCTGATCATTGCAAGCAGGTTGGTCTCTGTGATCTTTAAAGGTCTCTTCCAACCCAAATCATTGTATGATTCTGGGATTCTTTGGGATTCTTGAGGACAAAACATGGAGAGGTGTCCTGGCTTGAGCTGGAATAGAGCCAACTCTGTTCAGGGATCTGACTGCTCAGCTCAGTCTCTGCTCAGTGCCAGCACTTTCTGATGTTCAGAGCAGGTTTGCACCGTGGCTGCCTCTGGCAGTGAGAATGCTGATGTTCAGAGTGCCTGCCAAGGATTGGTGTGCAGGCCAAGGTCACTGCTCCATCTTGTGTTCCACCTTGGGGATGCAGAGTACAAGGCTGCACTTGCAGGGAGGAATGGACAGGAGAGGTGACCCTGAACTGATCAACAAGAGATTCCACTCCATCTACATCACACTCAGTGTAAATCTGAGGCACCACCAGCATGACGCCTCTTCCTCAGTGGCCAACACCCGAGGGGGACTCTGTTCTGCCTTCTGTCACAATCCATGAGTTCCTATTACAGTCTGAAGGGGGAACTTCAGCCTAGTCCCGGACTGCAAGGAGTGAAAGTAAAACAACTTTTTAGTACCCACTGGGCACAAAAGCAAAATAATGCTAAGGTCTACAGAAGTCATTCCTGTGATCCTGTGATCCTGGGATAGAGAGCAGTGCCACAGCAGATTGGTCACAGACTCCAATATGATAATTGAAGGGGTTCATGAGGGCATCTGAGGGCCCTTGTTCATGCCCCAAATAGCTGCTGTAACCCAGCAAAAAACCAGAGCTGGGTCAACGAGCTCATTCTGACACAACTGACACAATAGGTCCCAGAGGACTGGAAGCTGGCCAACATGGTGCCCATCCTCAAGCATGGCCGGTTGGATGAGCCAGGGAATTTTAGGCCTGTCAGCCTGACCTCAGTGCCAGGCAAGATCATGGAACAGGTCATCCTGAGTGCAATCACACAGCACTTACAGGATGGCCAAGGGATCAGGCCCAGCCAGCATGGATTTAGGAAGGGCAGGTCCTGCCTGACCAACCTGATCTCCTTCTATGATCGGGTGACCTGCCTGGTGGATGTGGGGAGGCCTGTGGATGTGGTCTACCTGGACCTCAGCAAGGCCTTTGACACTGTCTCCCATAGCAAACTCCTGGCCAAGCTGTCAGACCATGGCTTGGATAGGAGCACACTGCATTGGGTTAGGAACTGGCTGGATGGCCGAGCCCAGAGAGTGGTGGTGAATGGTGCCACATCCAGCTGGCAGCCAGGCACCAGTGGTGTGCCCCAAGGATCAGTGCTGGGCCCTCTGCTCTTTAACATCTTTACTGATGAGCTGGATGAGGGCATTGAGTCCATCATCAGTAAATTTGCAGATGACACCAAGCTGGGGGCAGGAGTTGATCTGCTGGAGGGTTGAGAGGCTCTGCAGAGAGACCTCGACAGGCTGGACAGATGGGCAGAGTCCAACGGCATGAGATTGAGCACATCCAAGTGCCAGGTTCTGCACATTGGCCACACCAACCCCATGCAGTGCTATAGGCTGGGGTCAGAGTGGCTGGAGAGCAGCCAGGTAGAGAGGGACCTGGGGATGCTGGTCGATGGTAGGCTGAACATGAGCCTGCAGTGTGCCCAGGCAGCCGAGAGGGCCAATGGCATCCTGGCCTGCATCAGGAAGAGTGTGGCCAGCAGGAGCAGGGAGGTCATTCTGCCCCTGCATGCTGCACTGGTTAGGCCACACCTCGAGTACTGTGTCCAGTTCTGGGCCCCTCAGTTTAGGAAGGAGGTTGACTTGCTGGAAGGTGTCCAGAGAAGGGCAACAAAGTTGGTGAGGGGTTTGGAACACAGCCCTGTGAGGAGAGGCTGAGGGAGCTGGGGCTGCTTAGCCTGGAGAAGAGGAGACTCAGGGGTGACCTTATTGCTCTCTCCAACTACCTGAAGGGAGGTTGTAGACAGGCAGAGGTTGGTCTCTTCTCCCAGGCAGCCAGTACCAGAACAAGGGGACACAGTCTCAGGCTGCACCAGGGGAGGTTTAGGTTGGATGTTAGGAAGAAGTTCCATATAGAGAGAGTGATTGCCCATTGGAATGGGCTGCCTGGGGAGGTGGTGGAGTCGCTGTCATTGGAGGTTTTCAGAAGGAGACTTGATGGGGTGCTTGGTGCCATGGGTTAGCTGTTTGGGTGGTGTTGGATTGGTTGAAGGGGGACACGATGATCTTGGAGGTCTCTTCCAACCTGGTTTATTCTATATTCTATATTCTATATTCTATATTCTATATTCTCTATTCTCTATTCTATACTCTACTTCCTCCTGATTACCCTGAGGATATTAAATTCACTGCTTCATGGTCACTGCAGCCAAGGATGTCTCTGAGCCTCACATTGGTTACCAGCCCTTCCCTGTTGGTGAGAACAAGGTCCAGCATAAATTGATAACCTCTGGGACAAGAGGGCACTCAGAGGGAGGCTGACCCAGCCCTTGGCCCTTGGCTTTCTCTTCCATGGAACAGGCAGGGAGGATGGAGAGATGTCAGTGAGGGAGATGAGAGATTGAGGTGAACATGGAGAGAGGACTGGGTGTCTTCAAAGGCAGAGGTGCAGCTATGGGACACCATAGGGCAGGCTGTGGTGGGGACCACTGAGGGCAGTGGCAAAGCTTAAAGCCCTCATCAGAGATGACCTCTTCATCACCATGGCTGTGGCCATTGTCTCTGCAACCAGAAGGTAGCTGAACTTCATTCACAAAGACCTCATTGCCTCCTTGCCCCACCCAGCACTGTCACACCATAGACCTGCTCCAGCATCGTCACACCCCACTGCCCCAGGAAGAGCCCTGAGCCATGTCTGAGGGGCAGGATCTCCCTTCCAAGGGGCAGGGGGCCAGGACTTGGCCCTTTGGCTTGATCAAGCCCATCCAGGTTTGCTCAGCATCAGAGCAACCCTGGCACCGTCTTGAGCTCCAGGTTGTTGCTCTTGCTTCTGCTTTTCTGCTCTAACAAGCCCCTGGGGAGGCTTTGTCAGTGATGGTCCTCAGTGGGACCCATTAGGGCTCCAGCAAAGTTGGCAGTTGGCATTTGGCTTCCTGAGAGGTTTCTTCAGCTTGCTCTCAGTCTCTGAGACTCATGGACTCGACACCAAGGGCACCAGAGGAGTCATTAAATGCCTGGGGCTGGTCCTCTGCTGCTGAGCTGAGCCACGCTCCTGGGCTGGAGGGAGCTTCTGTCAAGCAGGCAGCACTGCAGAGAGACAGCTCTGCCCAGGAGCTGCTCCTCTGCACAGGGCAGCAGGGCTGAGGGCACTGCCAGGGCATCTCAAGGAGGTGAGGAAGGCAGAGAGAGCTTCAAGGTAGCCAGGACAGGTTGGGAGCTGAGAGCTCAAAGAGGAGAAAGCTTCCCAGCCCTGGGTGCGGTGAGCCTGTGGTGTCCTAACCTGTCTGATGTCTTTGCTTTCAACAGTCCTCCATGCTCAGAGACAGACCATGTCCAACAGCAGCTCCATCACCCACTTCCTCCTGCTGGCATTCATAGGCTCAGGGCACCTGCAGCTCCTGCACTTCTGGCTCTTCCTGGCCACCTACCTGGCTGCCCTGCTGGGTAACAGTCTCATCATCACCACCATAGCCTGCGACCACCACCTCCACACCCCCATGTACTTCTTCCTCCTCAACCTCACCCTCATTGACCTGGGCTACATCTCCACCACTGTCCCCAAATCCATGGCCAATTCCCTCTGGGACACCAGGGACATCTCCTATGCAGGATGTGCTGCTCAGGTCTTTTTTATTGCCTTTTTCATTTCAGGAGAGCTTTATCACCTCACCATCATGGCCTACGATCGCTACGCTGCCATCTGCAGACCCCTGCACTATGAGACCCTCCTGGGCAGCAGAGTTTGTGTCCTCCTGGCAGCAGCTGCCTGGGCCTGTGGCTTTCTCACTGCTCTGCTGCACACCACCAATACGTTTTCCCTGCCCCTCTGCCAGGGCAATGCTGTGGAGCAGTTCTTCTGTGAGATCCCCCAGATCCTCAAGCTCTCCTGCTCCACCTCCTACCTCAGGGAACTTGTGCTAATCGTGCTCAGTGCCTCTTTATTCTTTGTTTGCTTTGTGTTCATTGTGGTGTCCTATGTGCAGATCTTCAGGGCAGTGCTGAGGATCCCCTCTCAGCAGGGACGCCACAAAGCCTTTGCCACCTGCCTGCCTCACCTGGCTGTGGTCTCCCTATTTATCACCACTGGCTTCTTTGCCTACCTGAAGCCCCTTTCCATGTCCTCCACATCCCTGGATCTGGTGATGGCAGTTCTGTATTCGGTGGTGCCTCCAGCAGTGAACCCTCTCATTTACAGCCTGAGGAACCAGGAGATGAAAGCTGCCCTCAGCAAACTGATCCCTGGGTGTTTTCAGAAGCAATAAACTCTTTGTCTTCTCCTGCAGATGCCTTTCTCCTGATGCCTCTCAGGGCAGGCCCAGCCTGGCTTCTATACCTTTTGCTTCTGGTGAGGGATTTTGACTTGTGAGGATGCTGTCATCTCCTCTCTCTTTTCTTTTCTCCCCCAGGGTCTGTGAAAGAGGAGCTGTGCTCCTTGTTTGTTTAAACAAAATCAAAGGCCTTTCAATAACAGTTTCCTGCCCCAAATCCTTCTTCCAAGACTTTTCTGGAACTTCAGGGACAGTTTCCCAAGTGCCCAAGAGAGTGTCTCATAGATGCAGGCAGCAGTGACCAGCTAAACCATGGGAGTGTGCAGGGGTGGGGCAGGCAGAACTGTTCTGCAGAGAGAGGCCTCCTGAGAGAGATGTGAAGGAGCAGCAGAGCAGGAGCAGGTCCAAAGCTGTTTGCTGGATCTGAGCCTGGGAAAGCTGCCACAGGTCAATCACCCTGGAGCAGTGGTACAGCTTGAAGGGGGAACTGCAGCCTAGGCCCTGACTGCAAGAACTGAAAGTAAAATAAATGACATTGGCTATGAAAGGAAAAGAATGATGAGGTCTGTAGAATTAATTTGACTGCTAATGGGCACACAGAGCAGAGGCATCAACAGTTCTTTCTCTTTTCTTCATCTCTCACTTCTGCTTGCAACCTCTCTCCCTGTGGGAGCTTCAGGCTGTGCCTAGACAATTTTCCACAGATCTTGAACAGAAAGTGGTAGAATGTAAATAAATTGCTGCTCTTTCTCTTATCCCTTTGTGTCGAGTGGCTTAGGGAGGGGGGCAGGGAAGGGGAAGCTATTACCTGCCCTGGTTTGTGTCCAGGGGGCTTCTTGTGGTGTTTCTAAATTGTAAATACCTGTAAATATTGTAAATATTGTATATTTTGTACATATTTGTTGCATTTCATTGTAGATTGTGGTTTTGCTTGCAAATCCAGCTTCATTTGCTCCCAGCTGAGCTGCTCTGGCAATTTCATGTTGGGGGGAATTTCAAACCACCACACTCTCTCTCTCAAGGCCTTGCCAGGGGATCTCTGTTTTGACTCCTGTGAGAAGGAGCAGGAAGGAGGAAGGGAGTAGGGGAGGAGGTGAACTGTGCCCTGGATCCATCCAGGGGGTTCTGAGAAGTTTCTGTGCTGTTTATAAGTTGTATCTATCAAATATTGTGCATCTGTTGTGTATTTTGTACCTATTCATTGCATTTCACAGCTCTAGATTTTAGTTTGCTTGTAACTAGAGCTTCGCTTGCTTCCATCCCAAACTGAGCTAGGTCTGGCAATTTTATTTGTGTGTGAGAATTCTCTCAAATCAATTGGGAGGTGAGATTTTCAACCTACCCCAACTAGCCCCTCACAGCCACGATTTCCAGCCCTGGCCTCTCACCTCAGCTTGCATTGCTTCTTTGGACATGGACTCAGTAGCTCAGTGTAGCAGTTTGGGCTGGGTGCCCTCTGCTGTGTTCATATAAGGGGGTACTTCCTGTGTCCAAAAGTCCAGCCCTGTGGCTGGACACAGGAACCTAGGCATTTCATCCCATAATGAGATGGGGAAAGACTCTGAACATGCTGAGATGAGGAAGGAGTTCATGGGGCCAGCTCAGATGTGGACACCTGAGAGAGCTCTCTGTGTGTGGCTGTGGTTTGCCTGAGCACATCCAGCGGTAAGTTGATGCCGAACCTGCCGGTCTGGACACGGAGAGCAGAAATGCAACCAACAGCCAGGTGTGAGGAGGTGACACTGGCACAGGGGAGCAAAGTGGCCCAGAGCTGCAGAGCCAGTGGCTCTTTATTGCCATGTAGATGAATGTTACAGATGCACTTTCCCACAGCCTGCCTCCTTCAGCCACTGATTTATCTCCATTTCAGCAGGTGCCCTTCTCCCCAGCTGCCTCTCCCTGCCCTTCAAAATGCAGCACTCTGCCAGTTTCTGCTCCCAGCCTTTTCTCGCACAGTTTCGAGGTGCAACATTGCTTATCACCTCCAGGGCCTCACAGACATGAAGGCCACCTAAACATTTGGTTATCACTTCCCTTTTGGGTTCCCACATCTCCCCCTTCTTTGTTTTGCAATACTGAGTCTATGGCATCCTGGTATCCAGTCCTGATTCCGATGTCTCCTGGTCTCATTTACACGTGATCAGTCTCATAGCATAGGATCAGGCTTAGGTTGGTTGACTTCCAGCTTTGTAGGCACAGCCATCACTGCAGTCAGCTTTCATTTGGCTGTCCTCATTGCAGGCAGGGGACTTCAGGTGCATGGGACTTGTGCCAACCACAAGCTGCTTGGCCTGTTCTCCCCTCCTGGATGGCTCTCTTGCCACACAGAGATTCATCCCTCATATCAAGGTCGGTATAGCTGTCTCCACCACTCAAGACCTCTTGGGTTGCAGCTTCTAGCCAAGGCCAATCCAGTCTTGCCCTTGACCATGGGAGGAGAGGATTGGTGGGTCCCAGCCCTTTCACCTGGTTGTTAACACAGAACCTCACCTGCCTCATCTGGTGACAAATGGCTATCAGGGCAAGGCAGAGGCAGATCCAGGTGAGCAGAAGAACCACATCAGGGTGTAGCAGGGGTTTTGAAGCTGCTGGTGGCTGTGGGCTTCCCAGGGGTGTTTTGCCTGACCATTCCTGCATGGTCAGCTGAGGTGCTGAGCATTGCATCTCCACAAGAAGCATTTCAGACCGTAGCAGTATCTGATGCTGCAGATTCTCTCCTCCTCACCCAGCACAAAGCTCTCCTTAAACTGAATAAGGGAGAGACTCAGACCATGTTTTGCCCTCATCTGCTATAACTTCTGGGAATGCCACAGGATCCTCATTTCTCTGTGCTTCCTTAAAACATGCACACCTCAGCCCCTGAGATGCCTCAGGCAGGGGAGGAGAGCTTGAGTAAAAAGCTCAGCCAGGCAGCTGAGCACAAGCAGCAGGGGGCCTGGAGGCCCTTGTTGATTCTCCACTGGTGTCTGCACTCTTTCCATCCCAACTCTGCTCCTCTGGAGAAGCTGTGGGAATTGTATCTGTCTGCTGTGTTATGATTATGATTAATGAGAAACTAAGAAGGCAAATATGCCTTATTAGGGCATATTGCAGTGGGGGGAGCAACTGATAGACTGACTTTAGGGAGTAGAACCTCAAGCAATGCTCAGCTGATAGAAGGAAATGGTTTAGCTCTTGTGGGCCATATACCCTGGGAACAAACTGCAGCGGTGTAGAGAGCAAAAAGCATTTAGCTGATTACCAATGACCTTTGTGACTGGGTGCTGGGTGCCAACTGATGCTCTGCTCCTCACAGGCTCAAGAGCGGTGTTCTGGCTGGCTCACCAAGCTGACACAGTGCATTAACTTAATGACCCCACACCAACGTGACCACTAAGCAGTATCCTTTATTGCATCACACACAGCCTGCACTGGAGCTCTGCAAAAGGCTGGGAGCCCTGAGCAAGGCAACCACACTGCTCATGGAAGGCTGAACAAGACAGATGCATTACAAGGCTACCAACTTCTTGAAAGAGAGAAAGTCCTTTCACTGCCTGGTCTTGGATGCTTTCCAAACACCATGCAGTCCTGATCCTCTCTTTCCAGTTGTTTCTTCTCATTGGTCTGGGGCCAGTTTCAAAGGTTCCAAGCCAGAGACTGCTTCCCTGTGTCTCTCTGCAGCTGCAATGCTATCTAAGCCCAAGACATTACCATTACCTAGCTTAATTGAAACTACTTCTAGTTGTGCTTCAAAACCTATTTCCTATGCTACTGGAGAAGCTTTTTCTAACAGAAAGAAAACAGAAGAGGAAGCAAAACCATTAGGGAGTGTCCTTCCTTCAGCACAATGCACAGAACTAGTCATCATCAGCAGTATCCTGCACTATGCTTAGAGGCTCATCCTCAGGCGTTCCAGAAGCAAGACCTGTGGAGAAGAAAGGAAAAAACTTCTCTGCCTGGCTGCTGCCCCCAGCAATGGTAAAAGTGTGCAGAGCTCTTTTCTTATGGACATCATAAACCGACAGCTGCTTGGCTGAGACGTCCAGGAAGAGCCCAATCTTTTGTGGCCTCCCACCCACACTCAAACGGGACCATGGCTCCACGAAGGCCCAGCAGTCTCGCCCATCTACAAGCCCTATGGCCCAGAAGCCATTCTCAGGGGACAGAGTCAATGCCCCTTTGCGACTCACAGACTCCCGCGCAACACCCAAGGTCCAGCTTTTCCTCCTGCCAACATCCACTTGCCAGTAGTGCCTGCCCGAGGTGTATCCTTCCTTTGCCAGCACAAACAGGTGGCTGTCAAACCTCAGATCATTCCTGGGAACGTCCCTGAGGGCCCCAGTGTCTTTCACACTCTTCCCCGCCTCAGAGATCTCCAGTCTGGGGTGAGCTGTGTCCGCATCCAGGGTGACATCCCCTGCAACCACCAAGTCATGCCATCAGGAGCAGTCAGCACAAGCTCTGCTTTCCTGAGACTTTCTCCTCTGTGTCCTCATCCACCTCTCCCTTGCTCTTCCTTCCCCCTCCATGCTTAGGTGCACCTGGCAGCCTCTTGCCTCAGGGGACCTCCAGCTTCTCTCCTCCCATCCCTTCCATGTCCCACCTTTGGGCTGCTGACCAGGAATTGCTGGGGGGATGGCCTGAGGAGAAGGACCAGGAGCTGGCCATGCAGCTCCTCCTTGGCAACACCAGAACTACAATACGCTTTTACAGGCCTGAGGAGCTGCAATCTGAATGGCCAAAGGAAGTTCTGTGTGACAGAAAGGGAGGAGGAAGCTGGAGAGATCAGGGATCAGGCTGGCAGGCAGCTGAAACCCACCTGGCAATCACTGCAGACACTCAGTGGCCAGCAAGAGCTGCTAAAATACAGACCCAAAATGTTCAGTAACTGCTGAAAACTGGTGTGTGGGAGCAGACCCTGCTGGGAATGATGGTGGAGGACAGCCAAGTCTTGAACCAGCTGGACACAAGTCTCATGGCTATGGAAATGCAGGACCAGAAACTGGAATTTGGGTTGGGGTCATGGTGAAGTCCTTAGCAAAGCCTGAAGGAGATTTTCAATCTCACCTCAACTCAAATTTAAAGAGTAAGGAACTGAGCCTTCAGTGGAGCAAGAGCAGCTGCAGACACTTCTCCTGAGCCTTGAAAGAGGGCAAGGCCAGGAGTGGGAGGCAGGGCCTGAAGCAACCAATGCTGGTTGACCATCCCTCTTCCCCGCAGCTGGGAGGGCTCCTGTCAAGCAGGCAGGGGCTGTGGCAGCACACAACCAAGTCCAAAGCTCTCAAAGAATCCCTGCCCTGAGCATGTTCCTCAGCCAAGAGTTCTCTGAGCACTGGGAGTTGCCTGCCAGAGCTGCACTCCCAGCGAGTGCTCGGCTCCACCATTGCCCTGCTGCTTACCTTGGTAGCACTGGATCCTGAAAAGCTCTGTGGGAAGAGAGGAAAGCAGCCATGAGTGGATTTGCCAAGGCTGGCTCCAGAGTGCTGAGACACAGCCCAGGCTGCTGAGCAGAAGCTTCTTGTTCTCCTCTAGTGCTGTGCTGCTCATGTGGCAGGGAAATAGGGAAGAGGACTGCAGCAGGACACCTTTAGCACAGATCAGGTGATGGAGAGCTCAAGCTACAGACTCCCTTTAGAGACAAGGGAGGCAAGAGGGACCTTGAGCACCTGCAGTGTCCACCTGAGCATGCAGGCATCTCACTTGCATGGGACACAAGAGCTGCTCCCCAAGAAATAGAGCCCTGTGCACTTGCATCACTTGTGAGGAGGTGCAGAGGACCTGATGGTAGGTTCCTTTGATTGTCCTCCAGGATCATCAAGTCCAACCTATCAACACAGACCCTATGACTAGACCATGGCACCAAGGGCCACGTCCAATCTCCTCTTGAACGCCTCCAGGGACAGCGACTCAACCGCCTCCCCGGGCAGCATGTTCCAATGATGAATGACTCGCTCGGTGAAGAACTTCCTCCTCACCTCGAGTCTAAACCTCCCCTGGTGCAGCTTGAGACTGTGTCCCCTTGTTCTGGTGCTGGTTGCCTGGAAGAAGAGGCCAACCCCCTCCTGCCTACAACCACCTTTCAGGTAGTTGTAGAGGGCAATGACGTCACCCCTGAGCCTCCTCTTCTCCAGGCTAAACAATCCCAGCTCCCTCAGCCTCTCCTCATAGGGCTTGTGTTCAAGGCCTCTCCCCAGCATTGTTGCCCTTCTCTGGACATGTTCAAGTGTTTCGATGTCCTTCTTAAACTGAGGGGCCCAGAACTGGACACAGTACTCAAGGTGCGGCCTAACCAAAGCAGAGTACAGGGGCACTATGACCTCCCTGCTCCTGCTGGCCACACTCTTCCTAATGCAGGCCAGAATGCTATTGGCCCTCCTGGCCACCTGGGCACACTGCTAGCTCATGTTCAGACAGCTGTCAATCAGCACCCCGAGGTCCCTCTCTGTTTGGGAGCTCTCCAGCCACTCCGACCCCAGCCTATAGCTCTGCATGGGATTGCCGTAGCCAAAGTGCAGCACTCGGCACTTGGACTTGTTGAATGCCATCCCATTGGACTCTGCCCATCTGTCCAGTCGGTCGAGGTCCCTCTGCAGAGCCTTTCTACCCTCTAACTGACCAACATCTGCCCCTAACTTGGTGTCATCTGCAAACTGGCTGATGACTGACTCGACCCCCTCATCCAGATCATCAATGAAGATGTTAAAGAGCACAGGGCCCAGCACTGAGCCCTGGGGGACGCCACTGGTGCCTGGCCGCCAGCTGGATGTGGCACCATTCACTACAACTCTCTGGGCCCGGCCCTCCAGCCAATTCCTAACCCAGCACAGAGTGTAGTGGTCCAAGCCATGAGCTGACAGCTTAGCCAGCAGTTTGCTGTGGGGGACAGTGTCAAAGGCCTTGCTGAGGTCCAGGTAGACCACATCCACAGGCCTCCCCACGTCCACCAGACGGGTCACCTGATCATAGAAGGAGATCAGGTTGGAGAGGCAGGACCTGCCCTGCTTAAATCCATGTTGGCTGGACCTGAGCCCTTGGCCATTCTTCAGGTGTGCAGTTATTGCCCCCAGGATAATCTGCTCCATCACTTTCCCTGGCACTGAGGTCAGGCTGCCAGGCCTGGAGTTTCCAGGTTCCTCCATCCGACCTTTCTTATGGATGGGGACTACATTGGCCAGTTTCAGTCATCTGGGACCTCTCCAGTGAGCCAGGACTGGAGGAAAATGATGGAGAGCGGCTTGGCAGCTCATCTGCCAGCTCTCTCAGCACCCTAGGATGGATCCCATCCGGTCCCATGGACTTGTGAGTGTCCAAGTGGCTCAGCAGGTCCCAAACTAATTCCTCATGGATTACCGGGGCACTACACTGCTCCCCAACTCCATCGCCCAGCTCAGGAGGCCACTCATCCTGAACTCCTGCCTTGCTGTTAAAACCTGTTTAGGTTGGACATCAGGAGGAAGTTCTGCACAGTGAGGGTTGTGAACTACTGGAAGAAGTTGCCCTGAGAGGTGGTGGAGGCCTCATCCCTTGAGATGGCTTCAAGGTCAAACTCAGTGTGGCCCTGGGCAGCCTGATCCAGCTGGAATTGTCCCTGCTCACTGCAGAGGGGTTGGACAAGACAACCTTTGAGGGTCCCTTCCAGCCTGATGCTTTCTGCCTCTCTGACCCTCTGTGCTGATCCTGCTCACCTTGATTGTTCTGCAGCTCTGCTCTGAGGATCTGAAGGTCGTGGCAAGTGGCCTCCTGCACAGTCTGCACATTCTGCACAGCCTTCAGGAGAGTTTCCATCTGCTGAGAGAGCTGCTGGAGGGATCCCAGGGCCCCTCTGGTACTCAGCTCCACTTTCTTTCCTGGGAAGAAACAGCAGTGCCACCAGCACAATGGCCTTGCCTCCCCTGAGGGAAACTCTTGTCCCACCAATGGCACAGGGCCTTTCCTCACAGAAGGGACCAACAAGATGCTGACCTCTTTCTCTGCCAAGGAAGACCCAGCCCCAGAAGATGCTGGAGGGTGACCAGTGCAGCTCCAGAGCTGCCTTCCCCAGGACAGGGACACTGCTCAGGGGACATGGAGTCAGCAGGACAGAGGCACACCAGGACTGAAGGGGCACTCCTGAGCCTCTGCAAGGGCTTACTCAAGGCCTAAGCCCAACCTTGCTCCTCCCTTTAAGCTCTCTCTCCCTCTGGGGCTTGCCCACTGCCATGGCCCTTCCCTCCATCCCATCTCCACCTCTTCAGCTCCTGGGCCACCTGGACTCCTGAAGGGTGAGACCTGGCAAGTCCCTTGCCCCACCTCTGAACTGCTTTGGATGCCCTGAGTGCTGGAGGGGTGGGCAAAGAGCACAGGCCCCAGGAGCCTTCCTGAAGGCTTGGCAAAAGCCTGCTGAGCAGGATGAAGGGCAGGAAGCAGCTCCACCCATCTCTCCAGCCAGCACCTTTGGGCTGCAGCAGAGAAGACCCTTGGTCAGGAGGCAGGGGAGTGAGGAAAGAGAGTCAGCAGCAGGACATGGAGATGGACAACCTCATCACACAGATCAGGTCATTGACAGCCCAAGCTACACACTGCTTCCAAAGACAAGGGAGAGAAGAGAGGCCTTGAGCACCTGCAGTGTCCACATAAGCATGCAGCTGGCCCTGGGACAGGGCACACAAGAACTACTCCAGCCCCCACTGCAGGAAGGAGCTGGAGGTGCTGGAAAGTGTCCAGAGAAGGGCCATGAGGAGGAGCAGAGGGCTGGAGCTGCTCTACTGTGAGGACAGACTGAGAGAGTTGGGGTTGTGCAGTCTGGAGAGGATAAGGCTCCCAGGAGACCTTCTGAAGGGTGCTACAAGAAAGCTGGGGAGGGACTTTTGAGGGTGTCAGGGAGTGATAGGACTGGGGGGAATGGAACAAAAGTAGAAGAGGGGAGAGATTCAGATTGGATGTCGGGAAGAAGTGGTTCCCCATGAGGGTAGTGAGGCACTGGCACAGGTTGCCCAGGGAGGTGGTGGAAGCCTCATCCCTGGAGGTGTTTAAGGCCAGGCTGGAGGTGGCTGTGAGCAACCTGCTATGGTGTGAGGTGTCCCTGCCCATGGCAGGGGGTAGGAACTGGATGAGCCTTGAGGTCCCTTCCAGCCCTGACAGTTCTCTGATCTACTCCACAAGAAAGAGTTTTGTCCTTCTCCATCCCCTATGAGGAGGTGCAGAGGATGTGCTCACAGCTCGGTTTGCCTGTGCCCAGCCTTTGCCAGCAGAGAGATGAAGGCCTGCTTGGTGGGGGCCCTGCTCACCTAGTTCCTCCTTGAGGCTCTGAAGGTCTCTCTGGGTGGATTCCTGCATGTCCTGCACAGCTTTCTGGAGAGTTTCCATTTGTTGGGAGAGCTTCCAGAGCTCTGATGTGGTACTTGCTGTGAAGGAAACATTGTGCCACTGGGACACTGCTGGTACCTCCTTCAGGTACCTGGAGATCATCTATCTGCCATGAAGATGCCCAAGAGCTCTGATTGAAGGCCCCTGCTAAAGCATCTTTCCCAGGCCTCTCCTGTGGGTGATTTCTCTCTCCTCATTCCCCCTTAGAAATCTTCACCTCACAGGGATTCAATTGCACCTTGAAGGTGCCACCTGGGGAGGGTTCTCACTTGGCCCTCTGCCTGCTCAAAGTCTTCCCAGCAGAGCCCTGTGCTCAGGGGCATGGCCAGGCCCTGTTCCCATGGAACCTCATCTCCTCCTTTCTCAGCAGCAGCAAAGGAAGCTCACTGCTTCCCCACCACCCAAAGGCACAGCCAGAGAAGGAGCCCAGGCCATGCTCCTTGCCAGGTGTTCCTTGAGGGAAGAACACTGCCCTGCCAAGATGCCAGCTGGCCAGAGCAGGGGCAGGGCAACTCCTTGCCTTAGAACCTGGGGAGGATGGGACTGCAGAGCCCAGACTGTGCTGGGAAAAGCTCCCTGCCCAGGCAGCTCTGCACACTGGCAGCCTGGAGTCCCAGACACCTGCCTGGATGGGCAACATAACTATGGACTTGCTGGAGGCCTTTGGGAGTGGCCATTCCTGGAGTGGGGAGTTGGCTTCATCTGAGTGTGGTGGGCCCTCAGGCATGGGAAGCCTCCAGAACTCCTTGCTCAGAAGGCTTTTGTTCCTAGGTGCTGTTGGTCACTCCTGGCACTCACTGAAAGAGAAACTGTGTGAAGGATTTCCTGCAAAAGAGTTTAGAGTAATTAGTGTCCTCCTCTTGCCATGGGATGGGAGAGGAGCTCACAGAGTCCCACCTTGTCCAGCTGTTTGCAGCTGGGCAGGAGGCTCCAGAGATCTTCAAGCCCAGTCCCTATGCCAGAGCAGAACCATAGAATCCAGCACAGGAACACAGCCAGATGGGGCTGGAAAGTCTCCAGAGGAGACTCCACAACCTCTCTGGGCAGCCTGCTCCAGGGCTCTGTGACCCTCACAGTGAGGAAGTTCCTCCTCATGTTGAGATGGAACCTCCTGTGCTGGAGTTTACATCCATTGCCCCTTGTCCTACCCCAGGGTGCAACTGAGCAGAGCCTGTCCCTGTCCCCTCCTTCCTGACCCCCAGCCCTCAGCTATTGAGAGACATGGATCAGATCCCTCTCAGGCTTCTGCCCTCTCTAGACTAAACAGCCCCAGGGCTCTCAGCCCCTCCTCACCAGGCTGTGCTCCATTCCCTCCTGGTAGCCTCCCTTGGACTCTCTCCAGCAGATCTCTGTCCCTCCTGAGCTGGGGAGCCCAGAACTGGATGCAATACTCCAGGTGAGGCCTCACCACGGCAGAGCAGAGGGGCAGGGAGAACCTCCCTGGATCTGCTGGACACACTCCTAATGCACCCCAGGACCCCCTTGGCCTTCTTGGCCAGCAGGGCACATTGCTGTCCCATGCAGAACTTGCTGCCCACCAGCACTCCCAGGTCCTTCTCCACAGGGCTGCTCCCCAGCAGATCCCCTCCCAACCTGCCCTGCTGCACTTGATTCTTCCTTCCCAGCTGCAGGACATGTCCTTGTTGAGCCTCATTAGGCTCCTCTCTGCCCAGCTCTCTGAATGGCCTCACAGCCCTCAGGTGCAGCAGGCCCCTCCCTCTGACCAAATTCCTCCCACCCCAATGGCCTTGGCTTCAGCTGTGCTCTGGAAGGGAACCTGCAGGTGATTTGCTTTCAGTGACTCCTTTGCCTTTCCACCCCTGCCCAAAGAGAACAAACCCAGTTCTTACCAAACATCTCCTTGCTCCTCCTGCCTTCCTGTGCCTTTCCTCAGGAGTCAAAGAGTGGCCAAAACCTCTAGAGAACAGAAGGCAGAGTTGGTGACACCTTCTGATGGACTCCCAGCAGGTCCCTGTCCCATCTCAGGTGCAGGGGAGCCCTCTGGGAATCCTCACTCCATGCCCATCCTTCTCCTTGCTCACAATCAGCCCTGTGTGCTTGTGCAGAGCACAGGAGAAGCTGCTTCAGCCCAGCTGCTTCCCCACTCCGAGGCACAGGAAGGGCAGCACTGGCTACATGCACAGCTCTGAGACCAACTCCAAGCCTGGAGGGGACCCTGGCAAAGCTCCAGAGTAAGGACAGGGGTGGAATGGCCTTGGCTGGCTGCCAAAGGCACACCAAGCTGCTCCCTCCCTCCTCAACTGCACAGGGGGAGAAATAGGAGGGCAAAGCTGCTGGGTGGCCACCAGGAGTGGGAGATCTCCAGGCAGTGGCCATCGTGGGCACTACAGACTCAGCCTGGGGAAGACCACTTGAATTTGGTGACCATTTCAAAGCAAGCAGCTTGGGGAGAAGCCAAAGCCACACTCAACCCAGGTGCCCCCAGCCTCCCCCTCAGCTTCACCTCCCTCCTTCCCAACCCTTTTACTTTGTCACCCTCTGCTGTGCTTTAAGCTTCCCTGCAGCCCAGAAGCCCAAATGGAACAGACTTGGATTTGCCTCCCAGGAGGACAAAAGCAAATTAGGCAGGAGAAAAGAGAGGTACAAGTCAGGAAAGGAGCAGCCTGGAATCCCTTTGGAAGTCAAAAGCAAAGCTTAACAAAACAGAGAGAAAGGATCTGAGTAAAAGGGAAGTGACAAAGGGGTAAGCAAAAAGGGTAAATGAGAAAAGCCACCACAACAGCAGGCCCAGCTGGCACAGAAGTCTCTGGATGTAAGTGTGGATTGTCCCTGGCTGCAGCTCTTAGGAGAGTGGCTGCAGCAGGAGGCAGCACTCACCATGGGGCAGCTGCAGGAGCAGAGAGGAGTCTCAGGCAGGAAGAAGAGGCAGAAGCAGGCAGATGGCTCCCCTTAAACAGGCTGTGGGCAGGAAGGGGGAGTGGAAGAGACCTTGACCCGGGGACCCCTCCCCCTGGGAGTCTCTCTGCCCACCTGGGTCAGGTTTCTTTGTCCACCTGGGGCAAAATCCTTCCCAGCTGCTCCAGGGATGGCTGGGACCTGACACACCCTGGCCCTTGTCTTTTCCTCCCTGGGCCCTGCAGGGAACAGCCCTGCTGCTAGTGCCTCCAGTTCCTTGCTGCCTGCCCCTGAGGGGACCTGGGGGATGAGCAGGGCCTGCTGGCCCCTGTGTGCAGGGCTTGCAGGAAAGCAAGAGAGTGCTGCTCTTGCAGCCCCACAGCAGCACAGCCTTCAGGGCAGGAGGAGAGACACTTACCTGCCTGAGCTACCCAAGGGGAACAGTGACACAGGACAGCTGAAATTCCACCTGCAGAAGGGAAGGAAAAGGCACAGAAGACTGAGGCACTGGAGTTGAAATTCAGCCTTCCTCTGCCCCCAGGCCCTGCCTCCCCTTCGGGGCAAGGTGTTGGTACTGGAGGCAACCAGGTGCCAAGGGAGCTATGATGCTCCAGAAGCCAAGCAGACCCTCACCAGATGCCCACTGCCCAGCACCAGAATGGAGCTCATGGCAGGAGAAAAGCTTCACCCTGCCTGCTGTCAGGGAGGACAAACTCCTTCCCTGCAGCCTAGGGATCAGAGATGACCTTTGCTCAGCTGCTGAAGGGCTCAGCTTTGAACAGGGACAGCAGACACTGACCTGTCAAAGATGAGCTGAGGAGGAGGCTCTGGCTGACACTCAGCAATGGTTTGTCTGCAAGGCCCAGGCTTGGGGCTCAGCTGCCTTTGGGGGTTGTGGCCATTGGAAGGGGAACTTTAGCCCAGGCCCTGTCTGCACAGACTGAAAGTCAAATAAATGACCACTGGATGCCAAAGGGAAAGAATGACAAAGGCTACACCATTCACTGGCTGCTGATGGGGCCAGGGAGGAGAGGCAGGAGCAGTTCTGGCTCTCTTCTTCTGTCCCTTCTGCTTGCAGCTTCTCTCTCTCTCTCATGGCCTTTACAGGGGATATCTGAAGGGAGGATGTCCCTGGGCCTGGAGGATGTCCCTGCCACTGGAGGGAGGATGTCCCTGCCACTGGAGGGAGGATGTCCCTGGCATTGGAGGAAGGATGCCCCTGGGCCTGGAGGATGTCCCTGGCACTGCAGGGAGGATGGCCCTGGGATTTCAGAGACTGTTTAGTTCTCTAAACCACCATGGAATGGAAGTGATTCTGCCTCTGGAGCAGGTAATTTCTGGAGCTGCTCTGGGATTGGCTCCAGGCCTTGCCTCTTAGTGTCACTGCTCACAGCTGCTCCTTCCTGGCCATGCTGTGCCAGGAGCATTCCCAGCTGCCCTGCAGATGTTCTGCTGTGGGAGGGGCTTGGGAAGCTGGGAAATGGAGCCAGGAGAAGGGAATGCTCTGCATGAAAGGAGGAAGCAAGCAAGGAGGAGGGAAGGTACTGCCCTTGCTGGAGAAGGACCAGGCTGGGGACCCAGAGACCAGCTTGACATGGAGCAGTACAGAGGTTGCACCCTGCCTCTCCCCAGTGCTGCCAGTAGCACCCCATTGCTCCCAGTGCTGCCCCAGTGCCGCCCCCAGCTGCTCCCAGTAGCACCCCAGTGTTCCCAGTTCTCTCCCAGTGATCCCAGTGCAGCCACAGAGGCTCTCCCCATTGCACCCCAGCGCTCCCAGTGCCGCACCAGTGCCACTCCCTGGCTCCCCCTAGTGGCCCCAGCGATGCCTCTGTGCCAATTCTTTGCTGTTCCCAGTGCTGCCAGTGCCACTCTGGTTCTCCCCAGTGCTGCCAGTAGTATCCCAGTGCCACCCCATGGCTCTCCCCAGTGCCACCCCCTTGCCACTTCCTCATTCCCACCCTAACCACACACCCCCCCAGCGTGCTCCCAGGGCTGAAGCAGTTCCATTCCCTGGCTCCTCCCAGTGCTCCCAGGGCTAGCCCAGTGCTCTCACCTGGGACCTCCCTGACTCCATCCAAAATTCAGGAGTGTTTGGGCTCAAACCCAGTAATTTAGGAACATTTTGGGCTCAAACCCAGCGACTAAGGAACATTTTGGGGCTCCAAACCACTAATTTTCAGATGTTTGGATCTCAAAACCACCAATTCTGGGAACTGTTGTGCAACACTTCCCCCCCTGCCCCCCCTTCCCCCCTCCCTGCCCTGCCCTGCTTAACTGGGAAAATTTTGGGCTCAAAAATTCCCATTTCAGGAGTTTTGGGGTCAGAAACCTCTGTTTAGAGACCTTGGGGGTGGGGTGGGGAGAGGCACAAAACCTGGGGGGATTTTTGGTCTCAGAAGTTAGTTAGGGACTCAAACCCAGTTCAGTCCTGCTTGAACCGGCAAAGGCACCAGCTCAGTCCCAGTTAGCCCAGTTCAGTCCCCCTCCACCCCAGTCTGATCCCAGTTTGTCCCCTGGTGCCACTCACCCCAGGGCCACCAGCTGGGGATGGGCCTCGGGCTGTCCCCACTGCTTCTTCCCAGTCCAGCTGCAGTTTATCCCCAGTCAGGGACCAGTTTGCCCAGTCCCAGCTCTTCCCCTCCTCCCAGCTTCCCCTTTTTGAGCACGGGGGAAAGTGAAAGTGAAAGGGATGGGGGGAGGGGAGAGCAAGTCTGGACACGGCCCAGGAAACAGACTGGGAGCACTGGGAGTGGTGCTGGGGTGGAGCTGGGAGCGCAGGAGGGACACAAGGGGCAAGACTGGGAGCACTGGGATGGAACTGGGAGCACTGGGGGGACACAAGGAGTGATACTGGGAGCGCTGGGGTGGCACTGGGAGTGCTGGGGGGATGCTGAAGCAGTACTGGGAGCCGGGGGGCAGCACTCAGAGCAGTGGCTGGAGCCACACTATGGAACTGGGAGAACTGGGACGAGTGAGGGAACTGCTCTGGAGCACTGGGAGCTGCTAGAAAGCCAAACTGGAAGCAACAGAGTGTACTGGGAGTACTGGTGGTGTACTGGGAGCACTGGGGCTGTAGCAGTAGCACTGGGGCTGCACTGGGGGCACTGGGGATGCACTGGGGGCACTGGGGATGCACTGGGAGCAGTGGGAGTGATCCTGGCATGTACTGGGAGCACTGGAGCTGTTACTGGGAGCACTGGCAATGATCCTGGATTTATAGTGGGAGGACTAGCACTGATCCTGCTGCTGCACTGAGGCTGCACTGGGGGCACTGGAGCTGTACTGGGAGCACTGGCAGTGAGTCCCAGCAGTGCTGCAATGGCCTCCTACAGGATCATAGAATCACAGAACTGTCAGGGCTGGAAGGGGCCTCAAGGCTCATCCAGTCACAACCCCTGGCCATGAGCAGGGACACCTCACACTACAGCAGGTGGCTCACAGTCACCTCCAGCCTGGTCTTAAACACCTCCAGGGATGAGGCTTCCACCCCCTCCCTGGGCAGCCTGTGCCAGGCTGTCACCACCCTCCTGGGGAACAACTTCTTCCTCACAGCCAATCTCAGTCTCTAGTTTTGTTCCATCCCCCCCAGTCCTATCCCTCCCTGATACCCTCAAAAGTCCCTCCCCAGCTTTTCTGGAGTCCCCTTCAGATCCTGGAAGGCCACAATTAGGTTTCCTGGGGGCCTTCTCCTCTCCAGACTGTACAACCCCAACTCTCTCAGTCTGTCCTCATAGCAGAGCAGCTCCAGCCCTCTGCTCCTCCTTGTGGCCCTTCTCGGGACACTTTCCAGCACCTTCAGATCCTTCCTGGAACAGAGGCTCCAGAACTGGACACAGAGCTCCTTGTGTGGTCTCAGCAGAGTGGAGCAGAGGGGCAGAATCCCCTCCCTGGCCCTGCTGGCCACACTTCTCTTGCTGCAGCCCAGGCTCTGCTTGGCTCTCTGGGCTGCAAGTGCTCACTGCTGGCTCCTGCTGAGCTTCTCCTCCCTCAGCATCCCCAAGGCCTTTCCTTCAGGGTTACTCTCCAGCCAGTCCCTGCCCAGCCTATAGCAGTGCCTGGGATTGCCCTGAGCCAACTGCAGGACCTTGCCCTTGGCCTTGGTGAACCTCATGAGGTTGTCCTGGGCCCAGCTCTGCAGCCTCTCAATGTCCCTTGGGATGGATCCTTCCCTCCAGCAGTCAGCAGCACCACAGAGCTTGGTGCTGAGGGAGCCTCAGTGCCTCTCTCCATGCAACAACAAAGATGTTAACCAAGCCTGGTCCCAGTGCTGATCCCTGAAGGACTGCACTTGTCCCTGCCCTCCACCTGGGCATGGATCCAAGCTCAAGTGCAAACCAAGATCAGTGACCTCCAGCATGGGTGACATCAACAGGAGAGTCTTTGGGCATCATGGACATTTCCTCTGAGCAGCTGCTTGTGCAGGAAGCTGCAGGAGCTGCAGAGAGAACTTTGCTGCAGAGAGTGGTGCTGGCAGGAGCAGCTCCAGGGGGTCACAGGCTCCAGCTGCTCTTCATCCAAACCACGGCAGCAGGGTGAGGAACCCACAGGGCCAGGAGTCCCAGGGAGCTGCTTGAGCTGCTGTGGAAAACCATAGCAGGGCACTGGGAAAGTTCACCTTTGTTTCTGGAGGACTCTGGGTGCAGCGTGTCCCCGTCTGAGGGTGGGAGAAGTGTGAAGCCATGTCCAGCAGAAGGGGTGCAGGAGGTCAAGGGGAGCCATGTCCAGCAGAAGGGAGCAGGAGCTCCCCCATAGATGTCCTTCCCCCTGGGGTCTCTCACAGCTGTCCCTCCCCATGTGGTTGGCGGTGCTGGACACAGTGGTGCTGCAGCTCCTGGAGGTTCTGGGACCTCCTCAGGCAGCTGTTGCAGCAGGGGACACCGAGGGAGCCAGCCTGGGGACATGTGTGGGGCTGTGCCACCTCCATGGGCACACAAGAGAGGACACAGCCCCCCCTTCCCCCCCCGAGGGCACACACATGGGAATGGGACACGGGTGGGGATGTGCCACCTGCCATGGGGACACCGCTGACAACAGGGACACGCCATGGCTGCTGTCAGACCACTCCACTCCCCTGTCCCTCCCACATCCCTGTCCCCAGCCGTGGCTGTCTTGTCCCCATGGCCCTTCAGGGATGGCTGTCCCTGTCCCAGCCCCCTGTGGTGGTTTAAGCCTTAGCTTGGAGTTAAGAGCTCAGATGGGGGCAAGGCTGAGAATCTCTCCCCTGCTCACCCCTCCTCCCTCCCAGAAGAGAGGGAAAACAAAAGGAAAAACACCAGAAAGAAGCAAATCCACCAAGCAATGATTTGGAGTCGGCCTGGAAGTAGGGAGGTAAAGAGTTTTCTTTCAACACTATGTATATAAAACAATAACAGATAAGGTTCACAAGGGCAAGGAACAAGGATGGATGGGAGGGGAAAAAAAAACAGAATACAAAACCAGTCTCTGAAGAGGTGCAGAGGCAGCAGGGAAAAGATCAGGCTCCATGTGGCAGAGGAGCAGGAAGGCAGCTGCAGTAGCTCTCATCCAGGAGAGGCAGGAGCCAAAAGGAGAGAGCCTAATGACTGCAATGTCCTGCTTTTTATACCCTAGCTGGGCAGGGAGGGGGGAGTGGAAGAGACTCAGTTTCCCAGGGGGAAAATGCCCTGCAGGGAGGGCAAAGCACATGCAAGCCCTCCACCCTGCTCTGTGTTATTTTCAGAATGGGTGTTAACCCACCACAATCCACCCCTCTGTTCCACTTCCACTCTTCTGTCACAGCCCCTTCATCCAATCTTGACATGTGGTATTGGAATCCTTGGTGCAAGTCCCTTGTTATCCCGGCTCGCTCTCTCTCAGGGCAGTCTCTCTCTCTCTGGTGCTGGTCAATGTAGGTGGTGCTTGAACTGGGCAGGGATGTGGAGAAGAATCAGGAATCAGTCTGTTTTTGAAAGGGAAAGGAAAAAATCAGGAACAGTCCGTTGCTGTAGGGAAGCAGGTGAGATGACCCAGGAGTTCTCTGGGTTGGTGTGTGGTGTGTATGCTGAGTCTTGGATGCTAGGCTGATATTAAGCTAGGAGGGAGAAACTTTGAACAACTTATAACTATTCACACAGTGACTATAATACATTGATCCGCGCTGCCCCCTCTCAGTTCATCCCCTCTCAGCCAGAGTCACATTCTGCTGTGGGATACACTGAATGTCCCCAGTTTCTAACATGACTCAGTAGGTGTCACCAGGCCCCTCAGCCAAGACCACCCCTCGGGTTAGTCTGCACCCACCAGCAGCAGGGAAAACCCACACTGGCTTCCCCAGCAGGTTCTTCTCAGCAGTCACAGGAACTCCATCTCCATCCACTGTTTGCAGCAGGTGGGACTGGGCAGGACAAGCTCATTTCACAGATCCTCTGCTGGTCACTAACCAACTGGCTTGAGCTAGGTGTCTCTCCCAGTTCCTAAAGGCTCCACTCCCCATGGCTTTTAGGGCGGTTTTTAGCAAGCCAGTGGAGCGCTCAACCTTCCCTGCAGCTGGTGCAAGGTATGGGATGTGGTAAATCCACTCAATGCCATGTTCCTTTGCCCAGTCCCTTAGGAGATGGTTCTTGAAGTGGGTTCCATTGTCTGATTCAATCCTCCCAGGGGTGCTGTGTCTCCACAGGACATGTCTCTCTAGGTACAGGATGGTGTTGCGAGCAGTGGCATGAGGTACTGGGTAGGTCTCCAGCCACCCTGTACTTGCCTCCACCATGGTCAGTAGGTACTGCTTGCTACTGTGAGACCGAGGAAGGGTGATGTGGTCGATCTGCCAGGCCTCTCCGTACTTATATTTCGACCATCTCTCTCCATACCACAGAAGCTTTGTGTGCTTGGCCTGCTTGAAGGCAGCACAGATGTCACACTCATGGATTGACGAGAATGGAGACAGGGACGGCAGCACTCAATATGAGTAATAGAAATCATCCAACTTTATTGTTCCATGCTTTATTATTTATAGTCTTATCTTATGCATAGTTAATTCTATTCTAATTTAACACATACTATTGGTTTAACTCTAAAAGATTACATCATTATTTCACTACTCTGTGGTTTTTTCTACTAAGTCTAATTGCTCTTTTTCCCAGATCTTGCCTCCTCCTTATCTTGTTTGTCTCTTCTCAGGGGAAGCTTGACCTTAGCATACCAGGCACTTTTCCACAACTCCTACTCCATTGCTATATTTTCAACAGAAAGTCCTTCAAGGCCTGAATTGCACAGATGTTCCTGGGACCATTGTCCCTTCTCCCTAAGCCAATCCCCAACAATTCCCCCATTTTTCTTTTGTGCAAGTAAGGCCTTGGAGGTTATCCTTTGAACACTTTGCATGATACAATTATAGGCAAGTTTAACAACAATCAAAATTAGTACAATAATACTTAAAAACCTTAAAGCTTCTTTTATCAATTGTATAACCCACTGTGACACATTCCCAAATATTGATCTTAACCAATCATCCAAGGGACTTTTTACAATTGCAACAGCACGCGTGTGATTCCTTAGCCACTTAATCTCAGCATGCATTGACACTCCATGATCTGACAGGTTCAAACAACACATTCCATCAAAGTCTTCCACCCATACCCTTGAGCCATTGTTCCAGTATTGTAGGACTACAGAGCAAGCATAGTGAGTATAGCACAGTAAAGAAGGTAAAATAAAGCAAAGAAGAAGAAGTGCATATCAAGGGAACTCCTACAACTTATATAAACTCGGAGAGCCTCGTTGGCATAGCTTCATTGGTTCCCTATGAGTGACCACACATCGCACTGTTATAGATTATTGGTCCAACTCCTAATGACATGTGAGGTTGTTGATGCAGGTGTGTGTCCTGTTATTCCCACATAACTTTCTGTGTTTATAGCTACCAGTGTCCTGCTTTAGTTACATGCTGCAGGCACAGCACTGTTTTGCTACACTGCTAGCCACTTCTGCACTTATGCTGAGCATGGCCTACCACCATGTCAGGCTCTAGGCCTACACTGCCTGATCGCTCACACTGCTCGTCACTGGCATTTGGTCATAGGAGTTGTTCTCATCCTATACAAGATACTACTTGCATACACAGAAGCTAGCAAATTAAACCTAAGCTATATAGCAAAAGCAGGAGTTCTGTAGCGCAGCATGTCTAACAGACTGATGTAACCCATACAAGGCACAAAGCTTAAGCTGAACTAGTTACAATGTTCTAACAGAGCTGGCATAATACATGGTCAAAGATAACAGACATTGTAAAGAAGAACTTAGATCTTAATAGTTCTGATCTTTACATTTCACTCCTGACAGAGAAGACTTGATCATGCCTGAACACATTGCACACAGACATTAAGACACAAATCCTGTCTCACACTTCCCATCTGAGGGACGCTGGGAGCAATGAACGCAGGAGAAGCTGTCTTGATCCTGCTGTTATTTCTGAGCTATCAAGTAATGGCCACCTGCTAGTGCTTGCCTCAGACAATCCCTTTTGGATGCAGCCAGCTCTTTACAGGGTGCACAGTGGTCTAACATCATCCTCCATGTGCCAGAGCCCAGCAGAGGGGAAAAAGTCAAATTTGTGTGCTGAAATAAAGACAGTTTAATAGGACAGAAAATGAAAGGGAGATGTAATAATAATGATGATGATGATGATGATGATGATGATGGAAATCTAATTAGAATGTTGTCTTAGTTTAAAGAGTGGACAGAGATAATTTTACTCCCAATGGAAGTAAACCAAAGACACTCTTGTGGAACTGGAGATAAGTACAGAAATTGTATTCAGAAATAGACAGGAAAAATACAGAATGCATGAAAATGCACAAACCCCATCCCCCAAGCAGACTGAACCACAAACCCCAGCTGCTCCTTTTCTCTCCCACTCATTGACTCCCAGGCCTAAGCAGGCCATAATTGCACAGGAGAAAATTAGTCAGGCGTCTGCAGGTCTGTCCTTCATGTTAGCAGGAGATAAGGACTCCCTCCAAAGAGCTGGGTTGGTCTCTTCTCCCAAGAAACCAGCACCAGAACAAGAGGACACAGTCTCAAGCTGCGCCAGGGGAAGTTTAGGCTGGAGATGAGGAGAAAGTTCTTCACTGAGAGAGTTATTCATCATTGGAATGTGCTGCCCAGGGAGGTGGTGGAATCACTGTCTCTGGAGGTTTTCAAGAGGGGACTGGATATGGCACTTGGTGCCATGGTCTAGTTCTGTGGTGACAGGTTGGACTCGTTGACCTTTGACGTCTTTCCTCTGCCCAGCTGGAGACAGGACCCTTTACTTCTGGTCAGCATAGGCAGGGTTTGGGTTTTGTAGCTGCAGAGCAGAATTCCCTTCCTCCAGGTGGAAAGTAGGAGCAGCCCTTCTGCTCCACCCAACAGACCCTTCAGCAGCACTTTTCCTGGGTCCATGGCCTTTGGCTGTTGGTTGTTCTTGCACTTCCTATCCCCAAGGTTCCAGTCCCCAGGTAGGTTCACCATGCCACCTCCTCATGTCCCCCCTGGTCACACAGGGTGGCATGTGGTGTGTGCCAGCAGTGCCCTTTCCCTTGAGCAGAAAAAGCCTGAGCCTTAACTGCAGAGACACAGCTCAGTGTGAGAGAGGAAGGCATCCTCTTGGAAATGCTGGCACAAGGGCTGGGATACAGGCTTGTGGGGAGGAGGTGAGATTCTCTTGCAGTCCTGGAGGGAACTCCAGAACACCAATCAGCTCACAGCCCAGTGTTGATAGGCTCAAGAATTCATCCCTGAGCCACTCAGCTCTGACAAAGAGCTCCCAGAGCAGGAGCTGTCACAGTGACCATGTGCCAGGTGACTGCCTGCTCTTGGGCAGCTTCCAAAGCAAACTCTCAAGTCTATTGCCTTAGGCCTTTGCACAACTGCCCCACAGCAGAGCTCTTGTTTAGAGTTAGTGTCCTGTAAAGAGAGACCAATGGCCCTTCAAAATACCCCAGGAGGTCAGTGCTGAAGGGGCTCTTTGTGCCACAGGCCCTGGGCACTCACAACTGAGCAGAGGTGCTGCAGGAACAAACATCCTTCCTCTTGCCAGGGCAGCTCTGGCCCCACCATTAGCTCCAAGTGGCTGCCTGGGCACAAGAGCCCTCTTCATTGTGACCCTGTGGATGGTCACACCCTGCCCAGGGACAGTGCTGGCCAGGGCCAAGGAAAAGGGCATTGAAAGGACACTCAAGGGCCTTGGGTGAGCTGTGGCCAAGTTCCAGTCAGGGACAGGGCTGGAGCCAGAGTCTTGTTGGGGCCAGGGTCACTGGGACCTACCATCCCAGGGCAGCTCTGCAGAGTGGGACCCAGGTTGTCTGGGAGGGCTCAGTGGCCCCAGGCATTGTCAGGGTGAGGGCCAGGGCAGAGGATATTCCCCTCTGGTCTCTGCTCTGGGGAAGAAGACATGACCACTTTGGGTCCTGGAGTGCAAGGGCAATGGGGTGGGCTGGAGCTGAGCACTGCAACCACCCCAGCACTTCCCCCAAATGAGCTCTCATCTCCCAGTGGTCAGCACCCCCCAGTGCTCCCCAGCAGTGCTTCCAGTCACTGAAGATCTCAGTGTCGAGGCTTTAAGCACTGAGGTATCTTAAACCATACCTTACAGGCCTCCTAGATAGGTCCCAGAGGGGGTACCAAAAAGTGTAATCTCCTGTTATTCCATGCCCATAAGCCCTGCATTTCTATAACCACTGCCATTTCTCTTTGTTCTTCCATTTTTTGTACCTCTCTGCTCCCAGGAGGACAGGTGGAGCTTTATCTTGGGTTTGTGCAGGGGACTCAGGCTTGTTCAGCCTTGGCCAGGCTGCCACTTGGGGCCTGGAGTGGCCTGGCTTGGCCTGGAGCTGGCAAGCAGAATTTCTCTTGGGGGTGGGGAGGAGGGTGCATGTGAGGCCTGGGTGTTTGGCCTGGTTTGGAGGAAGGTGGTGTGAAGCTTTGGCTTAAGGAGGTTCTGAGGTTCTTGGAGAACCATGGCTGAGGTGGATGATGGATTTTGTGCTGCTGTATGCAGTTGTGATTGATACTTCCACTGCCACTTCTTTCTTTCATAGCCAGCAGGGAGCATTGTCCTTTACTCCCCTGGGAAGGGCTGAAGAGCAGCTGTCTCGCTCCTCAAACCAAGACACTCAGCCACTCTGCTGTCCCTACTGCCCAGGCCACCAGTTGTCCTCCCATCTCCCAGTGTTCCCAAGAAGAGTCGTCAGTCTCAGCCCCAAATTTCCCCAGGGGGCTGGAGAGGTGTCAGGGATGGCTCTTAGTGACCCTAGGTTTGAGTTTGGTGTCACCTCTGGAGCATTACTGGGTTGAAAGACTGGGCTGGGAGGTGAGGGAGACTGGAAGGTGGCAGTGCAGGGAAAGGAGAGGCACTGGGAGATGGGGAGGGTCTGGCTTTTGGAGTCTTCATGTTGAAGCAGTGAGTGGTCACTGCTGTCAGCAGTACTCTATCCACCCCACCCCCCAGTGCCCCTGGAGGTCTGGGCTGTTTGATTTGCAGCTGCCCCATGCAGGAAGCTGGAGAGATGCCAAGGAAGGTGGATGGATCCGTGCCAGAGGTGAGGGTGACTGCGTGCCAGGGCTGGGCTTGTTGCCAGGGCTGGTGCCACTGCCAAGCCTGCCTTTGCCCTGGGGGCTCTTAGGAGGAAGAAGGAGGAGTCCTGGGAGGGATAAATCTGCCCCTCACCTTCCCCAGCTTCACCCAGGACTTACCACACCACAGAGGAAAATGAAGGTGGCAGTGGTCGGCGTGGCTCTGCTCTTCACCATCCTGCTGTGCACCCCAGCAGATGCCAAGGTAGGACTCCAGTGCCACAGGGAGGGGCTCATGGGGATGGGTCATGGCTACAGGACATGTGGAATGAAATTGGAGTGGTGAGGATGAAACCCCTTGATTTGGCCTCTCCCTTGCCCAAGCAAGAGGCTCCTCCAGGCTCCCCTGCCTCTCCTGGCAATGCAGCTCTCTCCCTCCCACAGCTCCATCTCTTCCCTCCACTTCCCCCACTAAGCAGCTTCTTGTGCCCAAGGCCTGAGTTCCTCAGTGAATGCCTGGAGCTGTTCCCTCCCTGGGAAGGTCCAACACCAAAGCTGGGAAGGCTCCCACCAGTTTCTTCTCTTGGTGACCCCACACCCCTCCCTTCTGCAACTCCCCAGCCCATGCTTTTGCTCCCCTCAAACATCTTCTGCCTGAGATCTCCTCCATGTCCTATCTAATGTCCCCAGATGCCCTCCCTTTGATCTCTCCCAATGCCTTTCTTTCCATCTTGTCCCTCAGCCCTTTGCCTTTCATCCTCTCCATTGCAGTGGTCGCCCCAAATCCTCTTCCTGCCATAGCCATTCCCAAACACTCTCCCAGTCCCCTTGGTTTTGGCCTCTTTCTTCTGCCCCCACCAACCAGCTCTCTTGATGTCCCCATGCCCCCTCATCTTGAATTCTTTACCTATCAATTGCACCCCACACTGTCCTGCCCCTTCAACACTCCAGCCCAGTCCATTGGGGTCCATTAATTCACCCCAGTGCTCTGTTGTTGGAAGCCTTTTCCTTAACCTCATCCTCTTTGGAGACCTGAATTCCCTACACTCTTCTTGTCTCCATCCCCAGCCCTGGACCCTGCATGGAGAGGCATCCCAGGGGAACTTGGAGGAATCAGGCTGAGGGGAGCAGAAGGCATTTTCCCCTTCAGACCAGAGGGAAGCCTTTGGCCTGCTGGGACTGAGGACACTTGTGCCCCACTCAGGGCCCCACTGAGGTTCCTTCCAGGTCACCTCTTTGCTCTTCCTCCCTAGGCACTGCTGGAAAGCATTGAGGAAAATTCTCAACTGGATGTAAGTAGTGAGGTGGACTTGGAGGGCATCCAGTCTGGGGAACGGGAGGGCATTTTGGCCCTCCCATCTCTTGCTGGGACTGGAGGTATCCCAGTGACCAGTGAGGTCTCCTGGTCTCTCTGCAGGTGAATGTAGCCAAACCTGAGCCATTGGAGAGTGTCGAGGTGGGTACCACGAGTTCTGCTGGCCCCACCCCCTCCCTTCCCATGGCCACAACACTGCAGAGCATCCCAGGGTGCTCCAGCACATCCCAGTGCATCCCACTGCAACTCCAGAGAATACCCCAGCACCCCAGTGCTTTCCAAGGGAGGACCTCTCCCCCAGAGCCCCCTTTGCATCCCCATCCACCCCAGTACAACCCAGTACACCCCCGGATGCCCCAGTACACAACCACACAGCCAGGTGGGCCCCTTCCCAGGATCCTCACTGCCTTCTGGGCACCACCATCCCAGCTCATCTGCTCCAGAAGCAACTTCCCCAAGGACTCCATTGCTTCCCCCCATCCTCCCAGCACACCCCAGTGCACCCAGACTTGTCCCTAACCTCCCTTTCTCCCCAGCTGCCTGCGGCTGATGTCCTGCTGGAGCGGGTGCGCCAGAAGCGCCTGGCTGTAGCTGCTAAAGCTGCTGTCTAGGTGAGCAGCACCAGGGCATTCCTAACCCCACAAAGAATCCTGGGCCCTGGGGCATCCCTGAGCCCTCTGGGGTGGGCAGACCTTAGGTGTGAGAAAAGGAAACAGAAGTCACTGTCCCTGATCCGTGCCCCAGGGGACACAGCACAGAGCTGGCTCTGTGCCTTTGCTTCAACTCACTAGGGCTCTACAGACCCAGAGGGTCGCTGTGCAGGCCAGGCAGAGGCTTTGGTGCCACACAGACCCCCACAGGCACAGTAAGAGCTGGGCAGGGCTCTGGGAGATTTAGGGACATCCCAGGGTAACGACACACTGGGCAAGGGACTCTGATGACATCTGGATCTCAGGAGAGCCAAATCCTGTCCAGGGTATATTGAGAGCTCCAATTCCCTTCTCTTTCCCCAAGTCTCTGCAAAGAGACATAGTGGGGACAAGGTTCCTCTTATGTCCTAGCTGACCCTGGGAGTCTCTCTCTTTCAGGGCTGGAACTGCTGGTGACACCTCTGTCCTGGCCCCCTTCAGAGGAAAGAGGAGATGATCATCCTGGATGTCCCCACCTGATCCCCTGGGAGCCCTGGGCCATGTCCCTCTCATGATCAATAAACCCCCTCAGCAAAGATACACTCTGTGTGTCCAGGACCATGTTGCCCCTCCTCTGCCATTACCCCAACACCTGCATCCTCTGGCAGCACCATGGTGAGGAGCAGACTGGCAGAGGGCAGGTTCTGGCAGCATGGATGCCTGGGAGCCTTTGTCCAGAGAGGGTTCCCCTGGAGCATCCTGCCATGAGGCTGGGAGATGCAGGCAGTCACAATGCCAGGCCTTGGGCAGGTGGTGTTTGGGAGGGGTGAAACGCTCTGGTGTTTTGGGGTGAGGGCAGGTGAGGAGCATGGAGAGGCAGCTGGGACCCCTGGTTCCTCTGCCCCACTCTGGCAGGGGTGGTGGTTCCCTATCCCATGGGCTCAGCACCCCTGGGCTTACAGGAGATTGCAGAGCCCCATGCAGAGCCCAGAAGCCTTCCTGGCCCTCAGCCCACACTCTTCTCTGGGATACCCCAGTGCAGACCAGGAGGGCAGGCCATGGGCACAAGACACTGGTTGGATGCTCCTCTGTCCCCTGCCCTGTGTGGCCCAGCCTTGGGGACTTTGTGTCCATTCTCTGGGCTGTGCTTTGGTCTCTCCAGGCATGCACTGAGTTACCAGCGACTGTCACAGCGGCAATGTTTCCCTCACCCCATGGCATGTGGTGAACTCAAGAGCCTTTTCCAGCCTCAGTGGTTCCATGATTGCATCATTTCCTCTCTTCACTGGGGGTGACTTCAGGGGAATATTTCCCTGGATGCAGAGGGAGACCTTAGCATCCCCAGGGCAGCCAAATACAAGAGGAATGGTGGGCAGCAGCTTCCTGTGGCTTATCTCTGGGCTGCGGGGCAGGGACTGGAGCTGTCATCTGGGGAACCAACAGGAAAAGGGGAAACCACAACTGGGGCCTAACAGTACTTAAAGGGCTGATGAGAAAGCTGTGGAGGGATTCTGAGCAGGGCCTGGTGTGACAAGGCAGGGGCTGATGGTTTGACCTGAGGGAGATTCAGACTGGAGAGAAGGAAGAAATGTTTGACACTGAGGGAGGTGAGAGCCTGGCCCAGGTTGCCCAGGGAGGTGGGAGATGCCCAATCCTGGAACCATTCCAGAGGAGATTGGAGGGGGGCTTTGAGCAGCCTGCTCTAGTTGCAGATGGTCCTGATCATTGCAAGCAGGTTGGTCTCTGTGATCTTTAAAGGTCTCTTCCAACCCAAATCATTGTATGATTCTGGGATACTTTGGGATTCTTGAGGACAAAACATGGAGAGGTGTCCTGGCTTGAGCTGGAATAGAGCCAACTCTGTTCAGGGATCTGACTGCTCAGCTCAGTCTCTGCTCAGTGCCAGCACTTTCTGATGTTCAGAGCAGGTTTGCACCGTGGCTGCCTCTGGCAGTGAGAATGCTGATGTTCAGAGTGCCTGCCAAGGATTGGTGTGCAGGCCAAGGTACACTGCTCAATCTTGTGTTCCACCTTGGGGATGCAGAGTACAAGGCTGCACTTGCAGGGAGGAATGGACAGGAGAGGTGACCCTGAACTGATCAACAAGAGATTCCACTCCATCTACATCACACTCAGTGTAAATCTGAGGCACCACCAGCATGACGCCTCTTCCTCAGTGGCCAACACCCGAGGGGGACTCTGTTCTGCCTTCTGTCACAATCCATGAGTTCCTATTACAGTCTGAAGGGAGAACTTCAGCCTAGTCCCTGACTGCAAGGAGTGAAAGTAAAACAACTTTTTAGTACCCACTGGGCACAAAAGCAAAATAATGCTAAGGTCTACAGAAGTCATTCCTGTGACCCTGTGATCCTGGGATAGAGAGCAGTGTCACAGCAGATTGGTCACAGACTCCAATATGATAATTGAAGGGGTTCATGAGAGCATCTGAGGGCCCTTGTTCATGCCCCAAATATCTGCTGTAACCCAGCAGAAAACCAGAGCTGGGTCAATGAGCTCATTCTGACACAACTGACACAATAGGTCCCAGAGGACTGGAAGCTGGCCAACGTGGTGCCCATCCACAACCATGGCCGGTTGGATGAGCCAGGCCTGTCAGCCTGACCTCAGTGCCAGGCAAGATCATGGAACAGGTCATCCTGAGTGCAATCACACAGCACTTACAGGATGGCCAAGGGATCAGGCCTAGCCAGCATGGATTTAGGAAGGGCAAGTCCTGCCTGACCAACCTGATCTCCTTCTATGATCAAGTGACCCACCTGGTGGATGTGGGGAGGCCTGTGGATGTGGTCTACCTGGACCTCAGCAAGGCCTTTGACACTGTCCCCCATAGCAAACTCCTGGCCAAGCTGTCAGCCCATGGCTTGGATAGGAGCACACTGCATTAGGTTAGGAACTGGCTGGAGGGCCGAGCCCAGAGAGTGGTGGTGAATGGTGCCACATCCAGCTGGCAGCCAGTCACCAGTGGTGTGCCCCAAGGATCAGTGCTGGGGCCTGTGCTCTTTAACATCTTTACTGATGGGCTGGATGAGGGCATTGAGTCCATCATCAGTAAATTTGCAGGTGACACCAAGCTGGGGGCAGGAGTTGATCTGCTGGAGGGTTGAGAGGCTCTGCAGAGAGACCTCGACAGGCTGGGCAGATGGGCAGAGGCCAAGGGCATGAGACTGAACACATCCAAGTGCCAGGTGCTGCACATTGGCCACACCAACCCCATGCAGTGCTATAGGCTGGGGTCAGAGTGGCTGGAGAGCAGCCAGGCAGAGAGGGACCTGGGGATGCTGGTCGATGGTAGGCTGAACATGAGCCTGCAGTGTGCCCAGGCAGCCGAGAGGGCCAATGGCATCCTGGCCTGCATCAGGAAGAGTGTGGCCAGCAGGAGCAGGGAGGTCATTCTGCCCCTGTACCCTGCACTGGTTAGGCCACACCTCGAGTACTGTGTCCAGTTCTGGGCCCCTCAGTTTAGGAAGGAGGTTGACTTGCTGGAAGGTGTCCAGAGAAGGGCAACAAAGTTGGTGAGGGGTTTGGAACACAAGCCCTATGAGGAGAGGCTGAGGGAGCTGGGGTTGCTTAGCCTGGAGAAGAGGAGACTCAGGGGTGACCTTACTACTCTCTCCAACTACCTGAAGGGAGGTTGTAGACAGGCTGATGATGGTCTCTTCTCCCAGGCAGCCAGTACCAGAGCAAGAGGACACAGTCTCAGGCTGCGCCAGGGGAGGTTTAGGTTGGATGTTAGGAAGAAGTTCTATATATAGAGAGAGTGATTGCCCATTGGAATGGGCTGCCTGGGGAGGTGGTGGAGTCGCTGTCATTGGAGGTTTTCAGGAGGAGACTTGATGGGGTGCTTGGTGCCATGGGTTAGTTGATTGGGTGGTGTTGGATTGGTTGAAGGGGGACACGATGATCTTGGAGGTCTCTTCCAACCTGGTTTATTCTATTTTCTATATTCTATATTCTATATTCTATATTCTATATTCTACTTCCTCCTGATTACCCTGAGGATATTAAATTCACTGCTTCATGGTCACTGCAGCCAAGGATGTTTCTGAGCCTCACATTGGTTACCAGCCCTTACCTGTTGGTGAGAACAAGGTCCAGCATAAATTGATAACCTCTGGGACAAGAGGGCACTCAGAGGGAGGCTGAGCCAGCCCTTGGCCCTTGGCTTTCTCTTCCATGGAACAGGCAGGGAGGATGGAGAGATGTCAGTGAGGGAGATGAGAGATTGAGGTGAACTTGGAGAGAGGACTGGGTGTCTTGAAAGGAAGAGGTGCAGCTATGGGACACCATAGGGCAGGCTGTGGTGGGGACCACTGAGGGCATTGGCAAAGCCTAAAGCCCTCATCAGAGATGACCTCTTCATCACCATGGCTGTGGCCATTGTCTCTGCAACCAGAAGGTAGCTGAACTTCATTCACAAAGACCTCATTGCCTCCTTGCCCCACCCAGCACTGTCACACCATAGACCTGCTCCAGACATTGCACATCCTCACACCCCACTGCCCCAGGAAGAGCCCTGAGCCATGTCTGAGGGACAGGATCTGCCTTCCACGGGGCTGGGGGCCAGGACTTGGCCCTTTGGCTTGATCAAGCCCATCCAGGTTTGCTCAGCATCAGAGCAACCCTGGCACCGTCTTGAGCTCCAGGTTGTTGCTCTTGCTTCTGCTTTTCTGCTCTAACAAGCCCCTGGGGAGGCTTTGTCAGTGATGGTCCTCAGTGGGACCCATTAGGGCTCCAGCAAAGTTGGCAGTTGGCATTTGGCTTCCTGAGAGGTTTCTTCAGCTTGCTCTCAGTCTCTGAGACTCATGGACTCGACACCAAGGCCGCCAGAGGAGTCATTAAATGCCTGGGGCTGGTCCTCTGCTGCTGAGCTGAGCCAGGCTCCTGGGCTGGAGGGAGCTTCTGTCAAGCAGGCAGCACTGCAGAGAGACAGCTCTGCCCAGGAGCTGCTCCTCTGCACAGGGCAGCAGGACTGAGGGCACTGCCAGGACATCTCAAGGAGATGAGGAAGGCAGAGAGAGATGCAAGGTAGGCAGGACAGGTTGGGTGCTGAGAGCTCAAAGAGGAGAAAGCTTCCCAGCCCTGGGTGTGGTGAGTCTGTGGTGCAGGAGGATGGATTTGCAGTTTGTGGAGCTTGTAAAGCTGCCACATCCCACAGCCTCTGGGATCTCTCTCTTCTAGGGAGGGGCAGGAGATGCTCCAGAGCAGAGCTTCCCATCTGCACCATCAGAGACACAGGACAGGACAGCTACCTCCTGCTGGGGTGACTGCAAGGCTGTGAAGCTTGGAGTGCACAGAGTTCCTGCACAGAAGGAGAAGTAAATGTGAGAGGATTGTCTGGGAAATAGCCAAGGAGTTGTCTGAAGGAATTCTCTCCTAACCTGTGTGATGTCTTCTCCTCTTCCAACAGTCCTCCATGGCCAGAGACAGACCATGTCCAACAGCAGCTCCACCACCCACTTCCTCCTGCTGGCATTCACAGGCACAAGGCAGCTGCAGCTCCTGCACTTCTGGCTCTTCCTGGCCACCTACCTGGCTGCCCTGCTGGGTAACAGTCTCATCATCACCACCATAGCCTGCGACCACCACCTCCACACCCCCATGTACTTCTTTCTCCTCAACCTTGCCTTCCTAGATCTCGTTTCCATCACCACAATTCTTCCCAAATCCATGGCCAATTTCCTCTGGGACACCAGGGCCATCTCCTATGCAGGATGTGCTTCTCAACTCTTTTTCTTTTCCTTGTTCCTTTCAGCAGAGTATTTTCTCCTCACCGTCATGGCCTACGATCGCTACGCTGCCATCTGCAGACCCCTGCACTATGAGACCCTCCTGGGCAGCAGAGTTTGTGTCCTCCTGGCAGCAGCTGCCTGGGCCTGTGGCTTTCTCACTGCTCTGCTGCACACAGCCAATACCTTTTCCCTGCCCCTCTGCCAGGGCAATGCTGTGGAGCAGTTCTTCTGTGAAATTCCCCCAATCCTCAAGCTCTGCTGCTCCACCTCCTGCCTCAGGGAAGTTTGGCTTCTTGCTTTCAGTGCTTTTGCATTTGCAGGATGTTTTGTGTTCATTGTGGTGTCCTATGTGCAGATCTTCAGGGCAGTGCTGAGGATCCCTTCTCAGCAGGGACGCCACAAAGCCTTTGCCACCTGCCTGCCTCACCTGGCTGTGGTCTCTCTATTTATCACCATTGGCATCTTTGTCTACCTGAAGCCCCCCTCCATCTCCTCCCCATCCCTGGATCTGGTGATGGCAGTTCTGTACTCGGTGGTGCCTCCAGCAGTGAACCCTCTCATCTACAGCCTGAGGAACCAGGAGCTGAAGGATGCCCTCAGCAAACTGATGCCTGGGTGTTTTGAGAAGCAATAAACTCTTTGTGTTCTCCTGCAGAGCAGTTCTGATGCCTCTCAGGGCAGGCCCAGCCTGGCTCCTGTACTTTGGGGGGGGTGGAGCTGGGGAGGGGGATTTTTGCTATTTATAATGTTGTCATCCCCTTTCTAATCCCCTCCCTGCTTTGCTTTTCTGACCCAGAGTTTGTGTAACAGGAGCTGTGCTCCTTCTTTGGTTAAACAACAGAAAGGCTTTTCTGTGAGCATTTGTCTTTTCCTGAGCTCCTTCCTCCAAGCCTTCTCTGCAGCTCCAGGGCCAGTTCATCTCTTCAGAGGTAGAGGTGAAGAGTCCCAGCACAACAGCTCTGCCACACAGCCCCAGCACTCGCTCTTCCAGGGCTGCTCTCTTTCCCCTGCCACACTCTCCTTCAGATCCCTTGTGTTGGTCTAAGGCCTGAGCGCTGTGGCACCTTGCTCATGGCTCTGCCGTGTGCAGCCCTGTGACCGCAGGCAGGGACAGGCCATGAGCACTTCTGTGACTGAGCTGGCCCCCAAGGGCAGTTCCATGAAGACAGGTGATCTGCTGAGGGCAGTGTCTGGAGGCTTAGGTCTTCATCTAAAGTTTCTTTCAGGAGCATGCCCAAGAAATTGCCCCCCAGAGACAAACACCAGGGAAGGGTTGAAGTGTGGAGTGTGCAGGGATGGGGCACACAGCAGTGTCCTCACACAGCCAGGCCTCCTGCAGGAGTCCTGAAGAGCATCAGAGCAGGGTCTGACCTGTGCCTGTGCTCACTGCACACCCTGGGGAAGCTGTCCCAGGGCAGTCACCCTGGACTAGTCCCTCACAACCACCACTTCCAGCACTGGCCTCTCATCCCACCTTGGATAGGTTCCTAGTCCCTCCCTGGGAGGCCAGCAGTGCCTGCTTGCATTGTGCAGGTGAGAGGTCAGCAGGGGCATTGTGTGTGGGGTGAGGGGAACCTGAGTGAGCACAGACACCAGCAGCCAAGGCACTGGAGGTTGGAGGAGCCTCTCAGCCTCTGGCAGGGGCAGCAGGAGGCCAGGGAGACCCTGTGACTGCTGCAGTGCAGGGTCTGTGTGAGTGATGGGGAAAGATTCTGTCTCTAAACATCCCAAGGTGAGGAAGGAGTTCATGAGGCCAGCTCAGATGTGGACACCTGACAGAGCTCTGACCTTTCTGTGTGTGACTGCAGAACAAACTCTGCTCCAGCCAGACTGATCCCAAGTGTCTTTGTCAAGCTCCTTGCTACAGCTCCTGTCTGCTCACATCACCCTACCTGGACTGTGCCCTGAACTGTGCACAGAACCAGCAGAGAGGTTTTGGGTCTTTGGAAAATGCATCTTCAAGGAGGCCAAGAAGGAGGATGGGACACATTCCAGGCTGGTCACCCTCAGCACAGTCCCTGGGAAGGTGATTGGCCAACCCCCCCTGCAGCTATTTGCAGGCCAAGAGAGAGAGTAAGGAATATCTGTGAGTAGGGATAAGAAGATGGTTTGTCCCTGGACCTTAGCCAGGGCTTTGCCATGGTCTCTCATAGTTTCTTTAGAGCCAGAATGGTGATAGCTAGAGAGAAGCAATGGATGAGGTGGTGGATGGGAAGCCAGCTGGTGGATCAAGCCCAAATGTCACCAGCTTGGAGTGCTCCTGGCAGATGCTTCCCAGTGACATCCCCCTCAGGGCAAGCCCTTGGGCCAGCACTGTACAATGTCTTCATCAGCTCCCTGCACCATCTGACCCAGGGCCTGTGCAGCTCCTTTGGGGATGAGGCCAAACTGGACAGAGCCTCTGAGGGACTTCATCTGCTTCCCCCTGCCTTGAGTAGGGTCACTGGACAGGATGATGTGCAGGGACCCCTTCCATGAATCACCAGGACAGATCCAGCAGCTCCTCTGAGGAAGGTTTCTCCACTCAAACCCTTGGCAGGAAAGGCACCAGAGGGGTTTGATGAAACTTTGATCTGCTCAGGCTCTGGCCACAAGGAGGGGGATGGTTGGGTGTGGAGTCATGTGGTCAGTTGTGTCTCAGGAGCTCACAATTCACTAGGGAGACTGTGAAGGGGCTGTGAGGTGACTTCTGCCTCAGGAGGGGATTGGCCAGCAGCAGGAGCATGGCTGGAAAGGGACTGTGAGGTCAGTTCTGTCTGCAGGAGCTGATAGGGCAGCCCTGGGCTCCTGGCTGGCAGATGAGCTTTTAAGTTGCCATCTGACAGCATCTCTGCCAGGCCAGCAGAAGGCAGCTGGCTGGCACAGGGACTGTCAGATGCCCTCTGCCAAGGGACCTGGGCTCATGGCAGGAAGGGGCTCAGGTATTGGTTGCCAGGTCTCTGCTGCCTGAGTACCTGATGGGACAGCAGCAGGCACAGGGCTCGGTGGTGTCTGTCTGAGAAGCTGCAAGGCCAGCAGCCTTGGGAGCTCCTGGTGAGGCCACTTCTGCCTGCTCAGCTGAAAGGCCACAAGAAGGCTGATGGGATGGGTGCCTGCTTGAAGGGTGCTTCCCAGATGGAGCTTTCCTTGGAGATAGGAAGCAGCAGGAGAGAGAAACACTGCCACATGGTGCAGCTTGGCAGGTGGGGACTGGACATGAGGAGCAAGAAACCTCTCTCAAAGGGGAGTGCTGTGGTAGGAGAAGGTCTCCAGAAGGAGTCTGAGCTCAGCTCAGCAATTAGTGTTCCAAGGAGCAGAGTGTGAGTGTGGACAGACATCAGGGAAGGTCTGGAAATGCCAAGGTGGGGAAGTGAGATGAAGGTCTCCAGCCTGCAGGGAAGCAGAAGCAGCTGTGGGACAGTGCAGGGCAGTCTGTGGTGGAGATGGCAAAGGGCACAGACAATGCTGGGAGTGATCAAGAGAACCCAAGGCTGTGCCCCCTTGGCTATGACAACCATCTGCCACCAAGGCCTGTGAGGAGACATTGTCCTAAGGCACTGGCAGGGCCTCAGTGCCTCCTTGCACTTCCCCAGGAAGGCTGGGGGCTGTCATCCCCTTGTCCTTCACTCAGCATCACAACATCCACAGCCCCCTGCACCACACATGAGGGACAGGATCTGCCTGCCCCGGGGGCTGTGGTCAGACCTTGGCCTTTCTGCTCCATAAACCAAACCCAGGTTTTGTTGCCCTGCACTTTGCCTTTGTCTCCCTGCAGTCATGGGCTCCAATGAGCTGCTCTAAGGAGTCCCTGGCGAGGCTTTGGCAGTAACAAGCCTCAGTGGGGCCCATTCCTACTTCAAGGAACTTGTGTTTTGCTTCTGACTTCTTGAGCAGTCTCTTCAGTCTTCTCTCAGTGCCTGAGGTTCCTGTAATGAGCCCAAGTGCCCTAAGGAGCTATTTGTGTCTCTGTAATTTCCTTCAAGATTCCAAAGTGCACCTAATAAAGCTCATTTGGTGATCATTCATCAAGTGATATGAGCCAGGCTGTCTCACCAGCACAGCTGCACTTGCAGAACATCTGTTTCTTCAGCTCTGACACTGTATGGACAACTTTGCTCCTCACCTCCCCAGCCTCCCCATGATTGTCCCTGCCCACCTCGGACTGACTTACTGCTCCTTGCATCAGACTTCTCCACTGCTCTCTGCAGCTGGAGCTCACAGCTCCATGGCACCAGCTCCCCCCTGCTCTCCTTAGAGACGTGTCTGCACACAGCCACAGCAGAATTGTTGCTGTTTGGAAGCTAAGCAAAGTAAAGCCTGAGAAAGTCCCATCAGCAATGCAGCCCCCCTGGAGCCAGCTGCTCAGCACAAGCTGTCTCTCAGCAGGTGGCCTCTCTACAAGCCTGTGGCCACACCGACAAGTTGAGGCATGGTTATGATTTATCAGCCAGGCAGCATTTCTGGGTAGTGAGAAGGAGGTTGGATCATAGCAGCCACTTTGCAATCCCCAAGGTGATTGAGCAGAATGTGTTATAGCCAAACAGCCACTGAACAGCCTCCTCCTCCTCCAGAACAAGAGGACACAGTCTCAAGCTGCACCAGGGGAGGTGTAGGCTGGATGTTAGGAAGAAGTTCTTCATAGAAAGACTTGTTAGCCATTGCCATGTGCTGCCCAGGGAGGTGGTGGAGTCACCATCACTGGAGGTGTTTAGGAAGAGACTGGATGGGGTGCTTGGTGCCATGGTTCAGTTGATTAAATAGTGTTGGATGATAGGTTGGACTTGAGGATTGCAAAGGTCTTTTCCAACCTGGTTAGTTCTATTCTATTCTATTCTATTCTATTCTATTCTATTCTATTCTATTCTATTCCATTCCATTCCATTCCATTCCATTCCATTCCATTCCATTCCATTCCATATCACAACTCTGGAAGTGCCTCACACAGGACATTCTCCTGAATAGGTTTTGGTTAATTCTTCCATAGGCTCTCACGTTTGGCTTGATCTGTGTCCTTGACTCTATTACTGCATCACAGGTTCCACCTTGTGACCAAAACCAGAACTGCAGCTTTTCTCTTCCCCAAACATTGCTTTCCCTAATTTTCCCAAGTTTCTGATTTTCCTGAATGATTTCTACTGTTGTGTAGAAGCCTTTTGTGTAAATAACCAAACCACCACCGAATCTGCAAATGAGCTCTGGTGAGACTTTTGCATTAATAAATAATGTATGTATTTGTGTGAATATCTTTGCCTGATTATTGATAGATAAATGAATAATTCATATCCTCATGGTGCAGTGAGCAGGGTATTCCATCCTGGAGGCCTTGCCCACAAGGGGACATGGATTTACAAGCTCAGATTTGGAATGGGTGAGACAAAATTGTAAAATTCCAGATCCCACTGAGGAAGACTTAGCCAAGGCTGCTGCGAACCCACAGTGACCCTGCTGTGACCCCAGCAGTGACCCTGCTGTGACCCTGCTGCAAACCCACAGTGACCCTGCTGTGACCCTGCTGCAACCCTGCTGTGACCCTGCTGTGAACCCAGCAGTGACCCTGCTGTGACCCTACTGTGACCCTGCTGCAAACCCAGCAGCGACCCTACTGTGACCCCAGCAGTGACCCTGCTGTGACCCTGCTGCAACCCTGCTGCAAACCCAGCAGCAACCCTGCTGCAAACCCAGCAGTGACCCTGCTGTGACCCTACTGCAACCCTGCTGCAAACCCAGCAGCAACCCTGCTGTGACCCCATCAGTGACCCTGCTGCGACCCTGCTGTGACCCCATCAGTGATCCTGCTGTGACCCCTCTGCGACCCTGCTGTGACCCTGCTGTGAACCCACAGTGACCCTGCTGTGACCCTGCTGCGACCCTGCTGTGACCCTGCTGCAACCCTGCTGCAAACCCAGCAGCAACCCTGCTGTGCTCCAGCAGCAACCCCAGCAGTGACCCTGCTGTGACCCTACTGTGACCCTGCTGCAAACCCAGCAGCAACCCTGCTGCGACCCCAGCAGCAACCCTGCTGTGCTCCAGCAGCGACCCCAGCAGTGACCCTGCTGTGACCCTGCTGTGACCCTGCTGCAAACCCAGCAGCGACCCTACTGTGACCCCAGCAGTGACCCTGCTGTGACCCTACTGTGACCCCAGTAGCAACCCTCCTGTGCTCCAGCAGCGACCCCAGCAGTGACCCTGCTGTGACCCTGCTGCAACCCTGCTGCAAACCCAGCAGCAACCCTGCTGTGACTCTGCTGTGAACCCAGCAGTGACCCTGCTGCAACCCTGCTGCAAACCCAGCAGCAACCCTGCTGTGCTCCAGCAGCAACCCCAGCAGTGACCCTGCTGTGACCCTACTGTGACCCTGCTGCAAACCCAGCAGCGACCCTACTGTGACCCCAGCAGCAACCCTGCTGTGCTCCAGCAGCGACCCCAGCAGTGACCCTGCTGTGACCCTGCTGTGACCCTGCTGCAACCCTGCTGCAAACCCAGCAGCAACCCTGCTGCGACCACAGCAGTGACCCTGCTGTGACCCTACTGTGACCCCAGCAGCAACCCTGCTGTGACTCTGCTGCAACCCTGCTGCAAACCCAGCAGCGACCCTGCTGCGACCCCAGCAGTGACCCTGCTGTGACCCTACTGTGACCCCAGCAGCAACCCTGCTGTGACTCTGCTGTGAACCCAGCAGTGACCCTGCTATGACCCTGCTGCAAACCCAGCAGCAACCCTGCTGTGCTCCAGCAGCGACCCCAGCAGTGATCCTGCTGTGACCCCAGCAGTGACCCTGCTGTGACCCTGGGCTCCTGCGGTGAGCAGGTGCTGGACAAACTTGAAAATGATGAGGCAAAAAAGTGGATATTTTGATAAGAGGATTTTTTATTTGGAGAAAGAGTTGAGAGGTTGGAGATAAGGAGCCAGAGGCTTCATGGTTAAGGAGTCTAATGCTGTCTTTAGATCACTTGTGGAGTCAGACACTGATTGTATTTCCAGCTCCTCCCAGAGCCCAAACAGCTGTGCAATCCCAACATGGTTGGTGGAGACCACGCCTGGGTGTCCGGAGCCAGACCCTCTTCACCTTCTTTATTTCAAACTGCCTGAACTGTGGTGCCACAAAAGGGATTTTAAGGAGATAGACTCTAAAGTGGTGTCTTTTACTGTGGCACAAGACTTTAAGCCGATAGCAGCCATGGATGTTCTGGTTGTGCCAGCTGCTCTGGGCACTGTGGCACTGAACCTTTCTGCGATGTGCATTTTGAAGGAGCTGCAGCTTGTTTCACCACCAGATGTCGATTCGGCCTTAGCCTTACCAAGGATCACCACTCCACCAGCTCTGTACCCAGCCTGTCACTTGCCAAACCCCTACAGGACATGGAATGTAATGGTACTGTGACACTATTGCACTGTGACCACATAGTACTGTGATGTTCTGGCACTCTAACACTCTGTCACTCTGATCCTATGGGACTGTGATGCTCTGGTAGTGTGATGCTATGCACTGTTTTGATATGGCAGTGTGAATCTGGGGCACTGTGAGCTCTGGCTATGTGATGGTATGGCACCAGGATGCTCTGATCTTGTGGAGCTCTGGTATTGTGGTGCTCTTGTACTGTGATGCTCTAGCTCTGTGATACTCTGGCACTATGATGCTCTGAGGTTGTGAAGCTCTGGTACTGTGATGCTCTTTTACCGTGAATCTGTGGTACTGTGAAACTGGCACTGTGAAGCTCTGGCACTGTGACACTATGGCACTGTGAAGCTCTGTTGTTGTGGTGCTCTGCCACTGTGACACCATTGTATTTTGACCCTCTCTCATTGTGGCACTATTGCATTGCTACACTTTGGCAGTGTGACTCTGGCACTGGGACGTTATGGTACTGTGATGCTATGGCACTGTGTCGATATGGCACTGTGATGCTAGGGAACTGTGATACTGTGATATTGTGATGCTCTGGCTCTGTGATGCTGGGGCACTATGATGCTCTGAAGTTGTGACGCTCTGGCACTGTGACACTCTGGAATTGTGATGTTCTGGAACTGTGACACTCCAGCACTGTGATGCTATGCTATTGTGATGCTCTGGCTCTTGATGCTCTGGCACTATCTTGCTCTCTCACTGTGATGCTATGGCACAGTGACGCTCTGGCACTGTGATTCTCTGTCATTGTGGTGCTCTGATACTGTGACACTCTGGAATTGTCACTTTCTGGCACTGTAATCCTCTGGTATTGTGGCACTATGCTACTGTGATGCTCTGGCATTGTGATGCTCTGATACACTGACACTCTGGTATTGTTACTCTCTGGCACTGTGATCCTGTGATGCTGTGATGCTCCGGCACTGTGATGCATGGACATTGTGACACCTGCACTGAGATGCTATGGTACTGTGATGCTACGGTGCTGTAATGCTCTGCTACTGTGACGCTCTGATACTGTGATGCTATTGTACTGTGACACACTGGCACTGTGACACTCTGGCACTGTGATACTCTGGAACTGTGATGGTCTGGCACTGTCACACTCTGGAAGTCTGGCACTTTGGCACTGTGACACTCCGGAACTGTAACACTCCGACACTGTGAAACTCTGGCAGTGTGACGCTCTGGCACTGTGAGGCTGTGGTACTGTGATGCTCTGGCACTGTGATAATTTGGCAGCGTGATACTTTGGCACCGTGTCTCTCTGGCACTGTGACACTCTGCCTCTATGACACTTGTAGTGGTTTGAGCCTTAACTGGGAGTTAAGAGCTCAGATGGGGGCAAGGCTGAGAATCTCTCCCCTGCTCACCCCTCCTCCCTCCCAACAGAAGGGGGGAAAAGGAAAAATGGAAAGGGAAGGAGCAAATCCACCAAGCAATAATTTGGAGTCAGCCTGGAAGTAGAGAGGTAAAGAGTTTTCTTTAAACAATATATAACAATATATAATAATAGCAGGTAAGGTTCACAAGGGCAATAAAAACCTTTATTAGAATAAACCAAACCAGGTTGGAAGAGACCTTCAAGATCATCGTGTCCAACCCATCAACCAATCCAACCCTCCCAAACTGCTAACCCATGGCACCAAGCACCCCAGCAAGTCTCCTCCTGAACACCTTCAATGACGGCGACTCCACCACCTCCCCAGGCAGCCCATTCCATAGCGCAATCACTCTTTCTGTATAGAACTTCTTCCTAACATCCAATCTGAAACTCCCCTGGCACAGCCTGAGACTGTGTCCTCTTGTTCTGGTACTGGCTGCCTGGGAGAAGAGACCATCATCCGCCTGTCTACAACCTCCCTTCAGGTAGTTGTAGAGAGTGATAAGGTCACCCCTGAGTGTCCTCCAGGCTGAGCAACCCCAGCTCCCTCAGTCTTTCCTCATAGGGCTTGTGTTCCAAACCCCTCACCAACTTTGTTGCTCTTCTCTGGACTCGTTCCAGCAAGTCAACATCCTTCCTAAACTGAGGGGCAAGGAACAAGGATGGATAGGAGGGGGGGGAAAAACCAAGAATACAAAACTAGTCTCTCCCTCTGAAGAGGCATGGAGGCAGCAGGGAGAATTACATAGAATAGAATTACATAGGATAAACCAGGTTGGAAGAGACCTTCAAGATCATCGCATCCAACCCATCAACCAATCCAACCCACCTAAGCAACTAACCCATGCCACCAAGCACCCCATCAAGTCTCCTCCTGAAATCCTCCAATGACGGCGACTCCACAACCTTCCCAGGCATCCCATTCCAATGGGCAATCACTCTCTCTGTATAGAACTTCTTCCCGACCACATGGCAGAGGATCAGGAGGGCAGCCGCAGTAGCTCTCATCCAGGAGAGGCAGGAGCCAAAAGGAGAGAGCCTAATGACTGCAATGTCCTGCTTTTTATACCCTAGCTGGGCAGGGAGGGGGGGAGTGGAACAGACTCAGTTTCCCAGGGGGAAAATGCCCTGCAGGGAGGGCAAAGCACATGCAAGCCCTCCACCCTGCTCTGTGTTATTTTCAGAATGGGTGTTAACCCACCACAATCCACCCCTCTGTTCCACTTCCACTCTTCTGTCACAGCCCCTTCATCCAATCTTGACATGTGGTATTGGAATCCTTGGTGCAAGTCCCTTGTTATCCCGGCTCGCTCTCTCTCAGGGCAGTCTCTCTCTCTCTGGTGCTGGTCAATGTAGGTGGTGCTTGAACTGGGCAGGGATGTGGAGAAGAATCAGGAATCAGTCTGTTTTTGAAAGGGAAAGGAAAAAATCAGGAACAGTCCGTTGCTGTAGGGAAGCAGGTGAGATGACCCAGGAGTTCTCTGGGTTGGTGTGTGGTGTGTATGTTGAGTCCTGGATGCTAGGCTGATATTAAGCTAGGAGGGAGAAACTTTGAACAACTTATAACTATTCACACAGTGACTATAATACATTGATCCACGCTGCCCCCTCTCAGTTCATCCCCTCTCAGCCAGAGTCACGTTCTGCTGTGGGATACACTGAATGTCCCCAGTTTCTAACATGACTCAGTAGGTGTCACCAGGCCCCTCAGCCAAGACCACCCCTCGGGTTAGTCTGCACCCACTAGCAGCAGGGAAAACCCACACTGGCTTCCCCAGCAGGTTCTTCTCAGCAGTCACAGGAACTCCATCTCCATCCACTGTTTGCAGCAGGTGGGACTGGGCAGGACAAGCTCATTTCACAGATCCTCTGCTGGTCACTAACCAAGTGGCTTGAGCTAGGTGTCTCTCCCAGTTCCTAAAGGCTCCACTCCCCATGGCTTTTAGGGTGGTCTTTAGCAAGCCAGTGTAGCGCTCAACCTTCCCTGCAGCTGGTGCAAGGTATGGGATGTGGTAAATCCACTCAATGCCATGTTCCTTTGCCCAGTCCCTTAGGAGAAGGTTCTTGAAGTGGGTTCCATTGTCTGATTCAATCATCCCGGGGGTGCTGTGTCTCCACAGGACATGTCTCTCTAGGTACAGGATGGTGTTGCGAGCAGTGGCATGAGGTACTGGGTAGGTTTCCAGCCACCCTCTACTTGCCTCCACCATGGTCAGTAGGTACTGCTTGCTGCTGTGAGACTGAGGAAGGGTGATGTGGTCGATCTGCCAGGCCTCTTCATACTTATATTTCGACCATCTCCCTCCATACCACAGAAGCTTTGTGCGCTTGGCCTGCTTGAAGGCAGCACAGATGTCACACTCATGGATTGACGAGAATGGAGACAGGGACGGCAGCACTCAATATGAGTAATAGAAATCATCCAACTTTTTTGTTCCATGCTTTATTATTTATAGTCTTATCTTATGCATAGTTAATTCTATTCTAATTTAACACATACTATTGGTTTAACTCTAAAAGATTACATCATTATTTCACTACTCTGTGGTTTTTTCTACTAAGTCTAATTGCTCTTTTTCCCAGATCTTGCCTCCTCCTTATCTTGTTTGTCTCTTCTCAGGGGAAGCTTGACCTTAGCATATCAGGCTCTTTTCCACAACTCCTACTCCATTGCTATATTTTCAACAGAAAGTCCTTCAAGACCTGAATTGCACAGATGTTCCTGGGACCATTGTCCCTTCTCCCTAAGCCAATCCCCAACAATTCCCCCATTTTTCTTTTGTGCAAGTAAGGCCTTGGAGGTTATCCTTTGAACACTTTGCATGATACAATTATAGACAAGTTTAACAACAATCAAAATTAGTACAATAATACCTAGAAACCTTAAAGCTTCTTTTATCCATTGTATAACCCACTGTGACACATTCCCAAATATTGATCTTAACCAATCATCCAAGGGACTTTTTACAATTGCAACAGCACGTGTGTGATTCCTTAGCCACTTAATCTCAGCATGCATTGACACTCCATGATCTGACAGGTTCAAACAACACATTCCATCAAAGTCTTCACACCCGTACCCTTGAGCCATTGTTCCAGTATTGTAGGACTACAGAGCAAGCATAGTGAGTATAGCACAGTAAAGAAGGTAAAATAAAGCAAAGAAGAAGAAGTGCATATCAAGGGAACTCCTACAACTTATATAAACTCGGAGAGCCTCGTTGGCATAGCTTCATTGGTTCCCTATGAGTGACCACACATCGCACTGTTATGGATTATTGGTCCAACTCCTAATGACATGTGAGGTTGTTGATGCAGGTGTGTGTCCTGTTATTCCCACATAACTTTCTGTGTTTATAGCTACCAGTGTCCTGCTTTAGTTACATGCTGCAGGCACAGCACTGTTTTGCTACACTGCTAGCCACTTCTGCACTTATGCTGAGCATGGCCTACCACCATGTCAGGCTCTAGGCCTACACTGCCTGATCGCTCACACTGTTCGTCACTGGCATTTGGTCATAGGAGTTGTTCTTATCCTATACAAGATACTACATGCATATACAGAAGCTAGCAAATTAAACCTAAGCTATATAGCAAAAGCAGGAGTTCTGTAGCGCAGCATGTCTAACAGACTGATGTAACCCATACAAGGCACAAAGCTTAAGCTGAACTAGTTACAATGTTCTAACAGAGCTGGCATAATACATGGTCAAAGATAACAGACATTGTAAAGAAGAACTTCGATCTTCATAGTTCCGATCTTTACATTTCACTCCTGACAGAGAAGACTTGATCATGCCTGAACACATTGCACACAGACATTAAGACACAAATCCTGTCTCACCCTTCTCATCTGAGGGACACTGGGAGCAATGAACGCAGGAGAAGCTGTCTTGATCCTGCTGTTATTTCTGAGCTATCAAGTAATGGCCACCTGCTAGTGCTTGCCTCAGACAATCCCTTTTGGATGCAGCCAGCTCTTTACAGGGTGCACAGTGGTCTAACATCATCCTCCATGTGCCAGAGCCCAGCAGAGGGGAAAAAGTCAAATTTGTGTGCTGAAATAAAGACAGTTTAATAGGACAGAAAATGAAAGGGAGATGTAATAATAACGATGATGCAAATCAAATTAGAATGTTGTCTTAGTTTAGAGAGTGGACAGAGATCATTTTACTCCCAACGGAAGTAAACCAAAGACACTCTTGTGGAACTGGAGATAAGTACAGAAATTGTATTCAAAAATAGATAGGAAAAATACAGAATGCATGAAAATGCACAAAACTCATCCCCCAAGCAGACTGAACCACAAACCCCAGCTGCTCCTTTTCTCCCCCACTCATTGTCTCCCTGGCCTAAGCAGGCCATAATTGCACAGGAGAAAATTAGTCAGGCCTCTGCAGGTCTGCCCTTCATGTTAGCAGGAGATAAGGACTCCCTCCAAAGAGCTGGGTTGGTCTCTTCTCCCAAGCAACCAGCACCAGAACAAGAGGACACAGTATCAAACTGCGCCAGGGGAAGTTTAGGCTGGAGATGAGGAGAAAGTTCTTCACTGAGAGAGTCATTTGTCATTGGAATGTGCTGCCCAGGGAGGTGGTGGAGTCACTGTCTCTGGAGGTGTTCAAGAGGGGACTGGATATGGCACTTGGTGCCATGGTCTAGTTCTGTGGTGACAGGTTGGACTCGTTGACCTTTGAGGTCTTTCCTCTGCCCAGCTGGAGACAGGACCCTTTACTTCTGGTCAGCATAGGCAGGGTTTGGGTTTTGTAACTGCAGGGCAGAATTGGAGGCCAGTGACAAGCGGAGTCCCTCAGGGATCAGTCCTGGGACCTGTCTTATTCAACATCTTTGTGGGGGACATGGACAGTGGCATTGAGTGCACCCTCAGCAAGTTTGCTGATGACACCAAGCTGTGTGGTGCAGCAGACACGCTGGAGGGAAGGGATCCATCCAGAGGGACCTTGACAGGCTGGAGAGGTGGGCACAAGCCAACCTCATGAAGTTCAATAAGAGCAAGTGCAGGGTCCTGCAGCTGGGTCGAGGCAATCCCAGGCACAAATACAGGCTGGGCAGTGACTGGCTGGAAAGTAGCCCTGAAGAGAGAGACTTGGGGGTGCTGGTGGACAAAAAGCTCAACATGAGCTCTCAGTGTGCACTTGCAGCCCGCAAAGCCAATCAGATCCTGGGCTGCATCAGGAGAAGTGTGAAAATCTCTGAGCACCTCACAACAACTGATTCTGAAGAGGGTTTAGGGACTTTCTAGGCTTATTGGTCAGTTTTGGCACACTCCAAGCACACTTACAAATGGTTACAAACTGCCCTAAAAATCATCAACAACTCTTTAGAACTCTTAAACCCCATTAAAAACTGACTGAAATCTTTCAAAAGCTTTAGAACTTCCTAAAACCACCTAAAGCTGCACTCAAACAGCTTCCTTGAAGACTTGGGAAAGTTTATTTAGAATAAACCTTTATTTAGAATAAACCAAACCAGGTTGGAAGAGACCTTCAAGATCATGGTGTCCAACCCATCAACCAATCCAACCCACCCAAACAGCTAACCCATGGCACCAAGCACCCCATCAAGTCTTCTCCTGAACACCTCCAATGATGGCGACTCCACCACCTCCTTGGGCAGCCCATTCCAATGGGCAATCACTCTCTCTATATAGAACTTCTTCCTAACATCCAACCTGAACCTCCCCTGGTGCAGCCTGAGACTGTGTCCTCTTGTTCTGGTGCTGGGTGCCTGGGAGAAGAGACCATCATCCTCCTGTCTACAACCTCCCTTCAGGGAGTTGTAGAGAGTGATAAGGTCACCCCTGAGTCTCCTCTTCTCCAGGCTGAGCAACGCCAGCTCCCTCAGCCTCTCCTCACAGGGCTGTGTTCCAAGACCCTCACCAACTTTGTTGCTCTTCTCCGGACTCGTTCCAGCAAGTCAACCTCCTTCCTAAACTGAGGGGCCCAGAACTGGACACAGGACTCGAGGTGTGGCCTAACCAGTGCAGTGTACAGGGGCAGAATGACCTCCCTGCTCCTGCTGGCCACACTGTTCCTGATGCAGCCCAGGATGCCATTGGCCCTCTTGGCTGCCTGGGCACACTGCAGGCTCATGTTCAGCCTACCATCGACCAGTACCCCCAGGTCCCTCTCTACCTGGCTGCTCTCAGCCACTCTGACCCCAGCCTGTAGCACTGCATGGGGTTGTTGTGGCCAGTGTGCAGAACCTGGCACTTGGATGTGTTCAATCTCATGCCCTTGGCCTCTGCCCATCTGTCCAGCCTGTTGAGGTCCCTCTGCAGAGCTTCTCTACCCTCCAGCAGATCAACTCCTGCCCCCAGCTTGGTGTCATCCAAAAATTTATTGATGATGGACTCAATGCCCTCATCCAGATCATCAATAAAGATGTTAAAGAGCACAGGGCCCAGCACTGATCCCTGGGGCACACCACTGGTGCCTGGCCACCAGCTGGATGTGGCACCATTCACCACCACTCTCTGGGCTCGGCCATCCAGCCAGTTCCTAACCCATTGCAGTGTGCTCCCGTCCAAGCCATGGGCTGACAGCTTGGCCAGGAGTTTGCTATGGGGGACAGTGTCAAAGGCCTTGCTGAGGTCCAGGTAGACTACATCCACAGCCTGCCCCACATCCACCAGGCAGTCACCTGATCATAGAAGGAGATCAGGTTGGTCAGGCAGGACCTGCCCTTCCTAAATCCATGCTGGCTGGGCCTGATCCCTTGGCCATCCTGTTAGTGCTGTGTGATTGCACTCAGGATGACCTGTTCCATGATCTTGTCTGGCACTGAGGTCAGGCTGACAGGCCTATAATTCCTTGGCTCATCCAACCGGCCCTGCTTGTGGATGGGCACCACGTTGGCCAGCTTCCAGTCTTCTGGGACCTCTCCAGTGAGCCAGGACTGCTGCAAGATTATGGAGAGTGGCTTGGCCAGCTCATCTGCCAGCTCTCTCAGCAACCAACCCCTCAGCTGACAGCAGAGCAGAGGAGAAATGGGAAGGGAAAGAACTGCATCGACTGAGGTTCAGTGCTGGAGAGCAGAGGAAGGAAAGGTCTGGGTGTGAGGTGCTGGAGCCGAGGGGAGCCAGAGGGGCAGGAGGGAAGCTGTGAGCTGAGGGCAGTGCAGGAGCTGCAGACTCTACAAGGCCAGAGGAGGTTGCAGAGGGGAGACCCTCTCCTTGCCCCCTGTGTCTAGCAGGTCTGGAGAGGTTCTCCTGCCCCTCTGCTCTGCCCTGGTGACACCACAGCTGGAGTATTGTGTCCAGGTCTGCGCTCCCCAGCTCAAGAGGGACAGGAAACTACTGGAGAGAGTCCAGTGGGGGCTGTGAGGATGAAGAAGGGCCTGGAATGTCTGTGTGAGGAGCAAAGGGTGAGGCCCTGGGGCTGTTTGGCCTGGAGAGGAGCAGCCTGAGAGGAGATCTGCTCAATGATGACAAATATCTGAGGATGGGGGAAGGGGGCAAGAGGAAGGGGCTGGGCTCAGTGCCCAGTGCTAGGACAAAGGGTGACAGACAGACTGGAACCCAGGAATTTCCTTCTCAACATGAGGAGAAACTCCTTTGGTGTGAGGGTTCAGAGCGGGCTGCAGGTTGTGGAGTCTCCTTCTCTGGGGGCTCTGGCCCTGACCACAACCAAATCATGCTGGGAAATGGAAAAATCCAACTTCTGGGGGGAAAAGTGAGAAAAAGGCAACTTTTGTCTGCAGGAAGAGGGGACACAGTGAGGAGTCACTGCCAGGGGCTGCTCTGGGCTCACCAGGACCCTTCCAAGGGAGACCCAGAGCCCAGGGTGCTGAGGGGGAAGGTGTTGGAGGATGGAAAAGTCCTGCCCCCAGATGCAGTTTGGGGGTCTCCCACCCAGGGGGCTTTGTGAGGTGCCCCCAGTGTCCATCTCTACAGGTTCCCAACTCACCCTCCATGAGCTCCAAGGCAAAGAGGCTTTTCCACTCCAGCTTCTCAGCCCCAACTGGGAATGTGGCTGCATCCCAAACTCTGGCCAGGATCTGCTGGGATGTGGAGAATGGAGCAGAGCTACAACCCCCTGCTGCTCCAAGACACCCTGGACCTTGGCCAAGGATAGGAGAAAGGACAACTGCTACAAACTGGAGCCCAGGAGGTTTCACCTGAACTTCAGGAGAAACTTCTTCACTTGGAGGCTGCTGGAGCCCTGCAGCAGGCTGCCCAGAAGGTTGTGGAGTCTCCTTCTCTGGAGACTTCCAAACCCTACCTGGATAGCTTCCTGTGCAGCCTGATGTGGAACCTGCTTCAGCAGGGAGGTTGGACCAGATGATCTCCAGAGGTCCCTTCCAGCCCTCACCACTCTGTGATTCTTGGCTTGGGCATAACCACCTCTGCCAGTGGTCCCCACCGCACTGCAGCCCAATGCTCACCCTCCCCCCTCTCTTTCCTTGAGGTTTTCCCCCAGCTCATGGCCTGTAACTCCTTGCTTGGTCCAGGGCAAGGTGGTGGATGTGAACATCTGGGATCCCACCAATTTCAGCTCTCCCAGCTCCATCCCCAACCAGCCCAAGGCTTTTCAGCCCACACCCAGGAGGCCTGGTGCTGGGTGGTGGCACATTGGCATCCTCAGCTTGTCCTGCCCAGGATGTTCTGAGCTCAGAGTCTCTTGGGAGCCTCCATCCTGCCTCAGCTCCTACAGAGGAGATGTCAACTTTCCATATGTTCTCCAGCACCTCTAAGGGTTGGGGGATGTGGGAGCTGCTCCAGACTTGCATCTCCAAGTCCTCCAACCTCGGTGGCAAAAGGGGTTGGAGGAGAGGCATCTCCCCTCACCTGTCCTGCAGATTTCCCTTCTCCTTTCTCCTCCCTCAGCTTTTCTGCAGAATCCTTAAATGCCTCACAGAGTGGTCTGGCTTGAAGGCACCTTTCAAGGTCGCTGCTCCATGACTCCAGCTGGATCAGGTTGCTCAGATCCCAGTCCAACCTGACCTGGGATGCTTCCAGGGTCTCCCCTCTGCTCCTGCTCCTTTTTTGGACAAAGCAGCTGCTTGAGGGACTTCCACCAAGAGAAAGAAACCAGCCCAGAAGGTGGCAGCAGCTCCAAAACCTCCTCCCAAGGCATCAGTCAAGAGGTCACCATCTTAACCCAGCAGCCCCAGGGTGAGTTGGTGTGGTGAGTTGAAGAGGCTGATGCTCCCACCACGGGCAGAAAATAAGACTCAGACAAATGGATTGCACAAAGTGGTGGAAAGTTGCAATGGAAAAGCAGTGAAAGTTTTACAGAGAACCACGAGCACAGTGACAAAAGAGGTCCCAAAGCATACCCAGAAGCATCCCATCCCCACCTGAGGGTACAACCAAACCCCCCAGGGCTCTTTCTTCCCCCTCCCCTCCACTGTTAGGCTAATCTCAGCTGGCCAGATGTGAGATTGCCCTTCCCCCTGGCCTTGGCCCTAGCCAGGCCCAAAAGGCCCTGAGATAGCTCCCCCCATTACCAGATAGCAGTGAGGGCAGAAAGAGGAAGTGCAGGACTTTGCAGGTCAGTTTATAGGGAGCAGGACATAATAGGATGAAATGCACAGCATCCTGTGTCCACCCACTGGGCTGGACCCCTCTGGGACAGGGGAGGTGTTCCTCATGTGGGCACAGCAGGGGGCACCTGGCCCAAAGTGCTACACACAGTGTCACAGTACCAGGGTGTCACAGTGCCAAAGCGTCAGGGTGTGTGGCAGTGTGAAGGTTTAACCCTCCCACCACGTAAAGCACAGCTCACTCAGTGGGAGGAGCAAAGGAAATTGCTGCATTGGACAAGCAGAATGAAATGCAATGAAGATATCATAGTATCATTCAGGGTTGGAAGGGGCCACAAGGATCAGCTAGTTCCAACCCCCCTGCCATGGGCAGGGACACCCCACACTAGATCAGCCTGGCCACAGCCTCATCCAGCCTGGGCTTAAACACCTCCAGGGACGGGGCCTCGACCACCTCCCTGGACAACCCATTCCAGGGCTTCACCACTCTCATGGGGAAGAACTTCCTCCTCACCTCCAACCTGAATCTTCCCACCTCCAGCTTCATTCCATTCCCCACAATTAGGTTACCTCAGAGCCTTCTCTTCTGCAGACTGAACAGCCCCAACTCCTTCAGTCTGTCCTCACAGGAGAGCAGCTCCAGCCCTCTGATCATCCTCCTGGCCCTTCTCTGGACACCTTCCATCACCTCCACATCCCTCTTGTCCTAGGGGCTCCAGAACTGGAGGCAGTACTCCAGGTGGGGTCTCCCCAGAGCTGAGTAGAGGGGGAGAATCACCTCCCTCGACCTGCTAGCCACACTTCTCCTGCTGCAGCCCAGGATCTGATTGGCTTTGCGGGCTGCAAGTGCACACTGAGAGCTCCTGCTGAGCTTCTCCTCCCCCAGCACCCCCAAGTCTCTCTCCTCAGTGCTGCTTTCCAGCCAGTCCCTGCCCAGCCTGTATTTGTGCCTGGGATTGCCTCGACCCAGATGCAGGACCTTGCACTTGCTCTTATTGAACCTCCAGAGGTTGGCTTGTGCCCACCTCTCCAGCCTGTCCAGGTCCCTCTGGATGGCCTCCCTTCCCTCCAGCTGTCTGCTGCACCACACAGCTTGGTGTCATCAGCAAACTTGCTGAGCGTGCACTCAATGCCACTGTCCATGGCACCCACAGAGATGTTGAACAAGACAGGTCCCAGGACTGATCCCTGAGGGACTGCGTTTGTCACTGGCCTCCACTGGGACATGGACCCATGGACAGCCACTCTTTGGGTGCAGCCATCAAGCCAGTTCCTTATCCATCTAGTTCCCACCCATCACACCCATGTGTCACCAGTTTGGAGACCAGGATGTGGTGTGGGACAGAGTCAAAGGCTTTGCTCAGCCCCAGGTAAACGACATCAGTTGCTCTCCCCTCATCTATTAATTTTGTCACCTGCTCATAGAAGGCAACCAGGTTGGTCAGGCAGGATTTGCCCTTGGCGAAGCCATGCTGACTGTTCCCAATCACCTCTTCACTATTCTTCTGAGCCAGTAGTGCCTCCATATACAAAGCATGCAGCATTTACAGTATGCCCAAAAATACACAGGGAAGAATGTAACACAGAAACTCCCTCCCGAGGAGAATGCACTCGGCCAGGAGCAGAAGAGAGGCAGAACTGGCTGAGAGGAAGGACTGTGAGGGATCTGTTGCTGTGGTAGTCTCACAGCTGACCAATGAAATTCATGTAGACATCTTCCTTTTGTTTTCCTTCTTACAGCAAAGCTTTCAGCTAGAGAACTCTGCAGCTATCTTTCTTGAAGGCACAGCCTGAAACTGTCACAGTTCCTAAGTGCTGCTCCCCAGGGGACTCTCAGGATCAGCTGCTTAAGTAAGCTGAAGTCTGCCCTCTGGAAGGCCAAGGTCAGGGTTTTGTTGTTGCTCCTCCTTATTTCCCTGCATAGTGAAAACTCCACTGTCTCATGGTTGCTGCACCCTAGACAGCCTCCTACCATCACATCTCCCACCAGCAGGTCAAGCAGGGCCTGACCCCTGGTAAGCTCACTTAAGAACTGTGCCAAGAAGCTGTCCTCCATACACTCTAGGAACCTTCTGGGCTGCCTCCTCTCTGCTGTGCTAAGGCCCCAGCAGATATCTGGCAGGTTAAAGTCACCACAAGAGCAAGGGCTGGCGATCTTGAGACAGCCTCCAGCTGCTTGTAGAGCACTTCACCTACCTCTTCATCCTGGTTGGGTGGTCTTTAGCAGACTCCAACCAGGATGTCAGTTTTGTTAGCCCTCTCTCTGATTTTAACCCACAGGCACTCGATCCTTTCATCCTCTACCTCAAGTTCTGTGGCCTTGAGAGATTCCCTGACACCCAGAGCCACCCCTCCTCCTCTTCTGCCTCACCTGTCTCTCCCAAAGAGATTGGAAGCATGCAGTGCAGTGCTCCAGCCCTGGGGATCACCACCCCACGCTTCTGTGACGGCAACTACACCATGAGATGCAGACTCTGCCACTCGGCACATTCCCTTGCAGGGTTCAGGTGGCTACCTCGGGGCAGTGTGCAGTGGCCATGGAGCTTCCCCTTGGCTCAGAGGAGCTGGCAGAACTTTCACAGCTAGTCCTGGCTTTGAGGTACCCTGGGGGTTACAGGGCTGCAGAGCAGGCACAGGTGGTGATTCCTCTTCCCCCGTGACGGAGCAGGGTCGGGCAGGATGCGGCTGGGCACTGTTCCTGCTTTACAAGCTGGCACACAGGGTTGTGGCTCCGCTGCTTGGAGCTGTGGTAGATGTTTGGACTGCCGAGATTCAGGCTAGTCCCTTCCCCCACCCCTGGGCACTCTCACCCTCAGGGCTGCAGTCCTCTTGGAGACACAGCAGCTGTCTCCCGCCAGTGGGACTGGCAAATGCAACGCTGGCCGCCTGGAGCTGCAGCGAAGGCCTCTCCTTTGCAGGCTCTGGAGGGTGCTGGCTTCTCTCCAGACTGCAGAGGCTGCTAGTTTGCTTGTGTGTGGAATGAGAAGGCTTCCTAGCAAAGAGAGAGTGGCTTGTTTGCAGCTTGGGGCAATACTTGTAAGTTTCTGGAGGCTGAAGTTGGCCAGTGGGCAATCTTGTCAACAGAGAGCTTTAGCCTCCAGAAAGTCCCAGGCAAGATCATGGAACAGGTCATCTTGAGTGCAATCACACAGCACTTACAGGATGGCCAAGGGATCAGGTCCAGCCAACATGGATTTAGGAAGGGCAGGTCCTGCCTGACCAACCTGATCTCCTTCTATGATCAGGTGACTGCCTGGTGGATGTGGGGAGGCCTGTGGATGTGGTCTACCTGGACCTCAGCAAGGCCTTTGACACTGTCCCCCATAGCAAACTCCTGGCCAAGCTGTCAGCCCATGGCTTGGATGGGAGCACACTGAGATGGGTTAGGAACTGGCTGGATGGCCGAGCCCAGAGAGTGGTGGTGAATGGTGCCGCATCCAGCTGGCAGCCAGTCAGTAGTGGAGTCCCCCAGAGATCAGTGCTGGGCCCCATCCTCTTTAACATCTTTACTGATGAGCTGGATGAGGGTATTGAGTCCATCATCAGTAAATTTGTTGACAACACCAAGCTGGGGGCAGAAGTTGATCTGCTGGAGGGTAGAGAGACTCTGCAGAGGGACCTTGACAGGCTGGACAGATGGGCAGAGTCCAAGGGCATGAGATTGAACACATCCAAGTGCCGGGTTCTGCACATTGGCCACAGCAACCCCATGCAGAGCTATAGGCTGGGGTCAGAGTGGCTGGAGAGCAGCCAGGTAGAGAGGGACCTGGGGGTACTGGTCGATGGTAGGCTGAACATGAGCCTGCAGTGTGCCCAGGCAGCCAGGAGGGCCAATGGCATCCTGGCCTGCATCAGGAACAGTGTGGCCAGCAGGAGCAGGGAGGTCATTCTGCCCCTGTACACTGCAGTGGTTAGGCCACACCTCGAGTACTGTGTCCAGTTCTGGGCCCCTCAGTTTAGGAAGGAGGTTGAGTTGCTGGAAGGTGTCCAGAGAAGGGCAACGAAGTTGGTGAGGGTCTTGGAACACAGCCCTGTGAGGAGAGGCTGAGGGAGCTGGGGTTGCTTAGCCTGGAGAAGAGGAGACTCAGGGGTGACCTTATTGCTCTCTCCAACTCCCTGAAGGGAGGTTGTAGACAGGCAGATGTTGGTCTCTTCTCCCAGGCAGCCAGTACCAGAACAAGGGGACACAGTCTCAAGCTGCACCAGAGGAGGTGTAGGCTGAAGGTTAGCAAGAAATTCTTCACAGAGTGACTGCCCATTGGAATGGGCTGCCCTGGGAGGTGGTGGAGTCGCCATCGATGGAGGTGTTCAGGAGGAGACTTGACAGGGTGCTTGGTTGCATGGTTTAGTTGATTAGGTGGTGTTGCATGATAGGTTGGACTTGATATTGAAGGTCTCTTCCAACCTGGTCTGGTCTATTCTATTCTATTCTATTTGTGAGGCTGGAATTCTGCCCTTACTAGGCAGTGCCACGAGCATCCCATGCAGGGGTGCATGTTGCTGTTTACCCCTGGGAAGGCAGTCTGGGTTGTTTACTTGACTGGCTGGTACCCTGGTGTGCTGGGTTACACTCATCCTGGGGAGCAGAGGGGAGGCTGAAAGAGGCCAGCTCATCAGGAGGACACAAGAAACTTGACCCAGGTGGGCAGAGAAGGACTTGGTTTCCCCTTTCCAGGAGGTCAAAGGTGCTCTATTCCACTCCCCCTGCCTGCCCAGCAAGCCTATAAAGAGAGGACATTTGCTGCTGCCCTCTGCTCCTGCCTTGCCTGCTTGAAAGAGCATTCAGCTGCTGCTGGTTTCCTGTGCTGGCCACGTGGTCAGGCCTGGTTCTCTCTCCAAGCTGCATCCAAGCTTTCTGAAGGACTGAATCCACTTCCATCCAGGGAAATCCAAGGCCATCCAGGCTTGGGTTTGTACATTTTCCTATCTATCCTTATCCCTTGCCCTTGTGAACCCTCCCTGCTATTGCTATATATATATTTTGTTAAAAAAGTTACTTCTCCTACTTCCAAACCAAGTCCAAACTACTCTTTTGTAGAGTCACCTCCTTCCCTTTTTTCCTATCCCCCCTGTGACCATTTGAGGTGGTGCCTTTAACAAAGGGACACCATGTGTCGAGGGTTGGAAGGGTAAGGCCAAAAAGCCTCCTCCCTCCTCCCTGTAAAGTAAAGGGAAAGAAAATTGAAGGGAAAGGGGAAAAAAAACCTCACAGCTGAATTAGCAAAGCAATGGAGCTGTATATTTACAAAAGCAATACAGGATATGCAGGGGAATTTACAGAATTTACAATATTTGCAATATATACAAAAATATACAACAAAGCAGCACAGAAATGAGAGTTCCCCCCTCTGCTGAGGGGGGAATGACTCTCCCCCTTTCCCCAGAGCGGGTTAGAAAGAGAGAGAAAGAGAAAAAAGTTAGAGGCAGTTATGTGTTAATTGGAAAGCAGTTAATACAGGCCTTGCAGCTTATCAGTTTCAAGGTCAAGCCTTGGCCGAAAGCCCAGAACGCTGTGAGCTGCAAACCACCGAAGGAGCGGAAGAAAGACAGAACTGAACTGAACTGGAAAAGTGCAGGAAAGCCCAAGATACCCTGCTGCACTCCCAGTCCTGAAGGTGCTTCCTCCCAATCTACCAATGAAATTAGTTTAGATCCTTCTTTTCGTTTACCAACTTCCATCCACCATATTCCCTTTCTTAAGGGGACAGCCTCAACCGGTCACACCATGGCAGAATGTTTTATAAACAAGACAGGTCTAAACTAATTTCATTGGTGGAGAAGCAGAGGCACTGCCTTAGGTTTTGATTCCCAGTGGGACTTGTCTTAGTTCAGTCTTGCACTTTCTCCTTCCCACTGCTCACAGGTTCTGGGCTTTCAGCCAGACTGACCTTGGAAAAAGATAAGGCCTCTGCTAACACACTTGCTCTAACCATATAACTGCTTTTAATTAACAACTTCTCTTTTTCTCTCTTTCTAACCCTCTTCTGGGAAAAAAAGGGGAGAGAAGGGGGTACAGGGGGAAACCCTTCCTCCTGGCGGGGGAGGGGAATCTCATTTCTGTGTTACTTCGTTGTATATTTCTGTATATATTGTAAATACTGTAAATTCTGTATATTCCCCTGCATTTCCCAAACTGCTTTGTAAATATAGCACACAATCCTTTGCTAATCCAGCTGTAGGTTTTTTTCCTTTCAATTTTCTTCCCTTTACTTACGGGGGGGTGGGGGGGGAAGAAGGCTTGAGGCCTTCCCCCCAACCCTCGACACCCCCTTTTTTTTTCCTTTTCTCCTTTTCCTTTCCCCTTCCTTACTAGGGAAAGGGAGGGGGAGGGGGGAGGAATTCTCAGTCTGTTCTCATCTGAGCTGTTAAACTCCAGTTAAGGCTCAAACCAGCACACCTGGTCTTTGTTCCTCAGCTCTGGGCTGAGTACCCACTCTGGAAAGGAGGGTGGAAGGGGGAATGTGGCCAAACATGTTGGGGTAAGTTTGACAGTATTGGGGGCATAATTCTAGGCACCTGGTGCCTTCAGCACAGAACCTTGAGCAGAAGGGCCTGGGCACTGCGGGGGGTGCAAGAGGAGCCAGCAGGGAATGCTCACCGTGAACAAGGCCATTGTGTACCCAGGTCTGTGTTAGGAGGAGCTGGGTCTTCTACACCAGGGCAGTTGTCATCCCCCTCCACTGAGCCCTAGTGTGGCCACGAGAGGACCAGTGAGTCCCTCTGGGGGGCTTCCTGTTGGAGAGAGGTGGGGAGGAGTGGAGAGAGTCCAGAGGGGCTCTGACAAGCTGAGATTGGAAGCCTTGAGCACAAAGCCTGCCTGGGGAGGCCGAAGGACCTGGGCTTCTTGAGGCAGGTAAAGGAGAGGCTCAGAGCATGCCAGTCACAACCTGCAGGTGGCTGAAGTGTGGTTTCAGAGCTGGTGGAGTTGTTCTGAGTGGTGGGAAAAAAATCAGGAGATAGGAAGTGTGGCTAGGGAGGCTGAGAGCAGAAGTGAGGAGAAGGAAATGTCCCTGCAAGGGCAGTGCTGTGGGACCAGAGGGCACTCAGAGGGAGACTGACCCAGCCCTTGGCTTTCTCTTCCATGGAACAGGCAGGGAGGATGGAGAGATGTCAGTGAGGGGGATGAGAGATTGAGGTGAACTTGGAGAGAGGACTGGGTGTCTTCAAAGGCAGAGGTGCAGCTATGGGAAACCATAGGGCAGGCTGTGGTGGGGATTGGCAAGGCTGAAAGCCCTCATCAGAGATGACCTCTTCATCACCATGGCTGTGGCCATTGTCTCTGCAACCAGAAGGTAGCTGAACTTCATTCACAAAGACCTCATTGCCTCCTTGCCCCACCCAGCAGTGTCACACCATAGACCTGCTCCAGCCATTGCACATCCTCACATCCCACTGCCCCAGGAAGAGCCCTGAGCCATGTCTGAGGGACAGGATCTCCCTTCCGAGGGGCTGGGGGCCAGGACTTGGCCCTTTGGCTTGATCAAGCCCATCCAGGTTTGCTCAGCATCAGAGCAACCCTGGCACCGTCTTGAGCTCCAGGTTGTTGCTCTTGCTTCTGCTTTTCTGCTCTAACAAGCCCCTGGGGAGGCTTTGTCAGTGATGGTCCTCAGTGGGACCCATTAGGGCTCCAGCAAAGTTGGCAGTTGGCATTTGGCTTCCTGAGAGGTTTCTTCAGCTTGCTCTCAGTCTCTGAGACTCATGGACTCGACACCAAGGCCACCAGAGGAGTCATTAAATGCCTGGGGCTGGTCCTCTGCTGCTGAGCTGAGCCAGGCTCCTGGGCTGGAGCGAGCTGCTGTTCAAGCAGGCAGCACTGCAGAGAGACAGCTCTGCCCAGGAGCTGCTCCTCTGCACAGGGCAGCAGGACTGAGGGCACTGCCAGGACATCTCAAGGAGATGAGGAAGGCAGAGAGAGCTTCAAGGTAGGCAGGACAGGTTGGGTGCTGAGAGCTCAAAGAGGAGAAAGCTTCCCAGCCCTGGGTGTGGTGAGTCTGTGGTGCAGGAGGATGGATTTGCAGTTTGTGGAGCTTGTAAAGCTGCCACATCCCACAGCCTCTGGCATCTCTCTCTTCTAGAGAGGGGCAGGAGATGCTCCAGAGCAGAGCTTCCCATCTGCACCATCAGAGACACAGGACAGGACAGCTGCCTCCTGCTGGGGTGACTGCAAGGCTGTGAAGCTTGGAGTGCACAAAATTCCTGCACAGAAGGAGAAGTAAATATGAGAGGATTGTCTGGGAAATAGCCAAGGAGTTGTCTGAAGGAATTATCTCCTAATCTGTATGATGTCTTCTCCTCTTCCAACAGTCCTCCATGCCCAGAGACAGACCATGTCCAACAGCAGCTCCATCACCCACTTCCTCCTGCTGGCATTCACAGGCACAAGGCAGCTGCAGCTCCTGCACTTCTGGCTCTTCCTGGCCACCTACCTGGCTGCCCTGCTGGGTAACAGTCTCATCATCACCACCATAGCCTGCGACCACCACCTCCACACCCCCATGTACTTCTTTCTCCTCAACCTTGCCTTCCTAGATCTCATTTCCATCACCACAATTCTTCCCAAATCCATGGCCAATTTCCTCTGGGACACCAGGGCCATCTCCTATGCAGGATGTGCTGCTCAACTCTTTTTCTTTTCCTTGTTCCTTTCAGCAGAGTATTTTCTCCTCACCGTCATGGCCTACGATCGCTACGCTGCCATCTGCAGACCCCTGCACTATGAGACCCTCCTGGGCAGCAGAATTTGTGTCCTCCTGGCAGCAGCTGCCTGGGCCTGTGGCTTTCTCACTGCTCTGCTGCACACAGCCAATACCTTTTCCCTGCCCCTCTGCCAGGGCAACTCTGTGGAGCAGTTCTTCTGTGAAATTCCCCCAGTCCTCAAGCTCTGCTGCTCCACCTCCTGCCTCAGGGAAGTTTGGCTTCTTGCTTTCAGTGCTTTTCCATTTGTGGGATGTTTTGTGTTCATTGTGGTGTCCTATGTGCAGATCTTCAGGGCAGTGCTGAGGATCCCCTCTCAGCAGGGACGCCACAAAGCCTTTGCCACCTGCCTGCCTCACCTGGCTGTGGTCTCTCTATTTATCACCATTGGCATCTTTGTCTACCTGAAGCCCCCCTCCATCTCCTCCCCATCCCTGGATCTGGTGATGGCAGTTCTGTACTCCGTGGTGCCTCCAGCAGTGAACCCTCTCATCTACAGCCTGAGGAACCAGGAGCTGAAGGATGCCCTGAGCAAACTGATCCCTGGGTGTTTTGAGAAGCAATAAACTCTTTGTGTTCTCCTGCAGAGCAGTTCTGATGCCTCTCAGAGCAGGCCCAGCCTGGCTCCTGTACTTTGGGGGGGGTGGAGCTGGGGAGGGGGATTTTTGCTCTTTATAATGTTGTCATCCCCTTTCTAATCCCCTCCCTGCTTTGCTTTTCTGACCCAGAGTTTGTGTAACAGGAGCTGTGCTCCTTCTTTGGTTAAACAACAGAAAGGCTTTTCTGTGAGCATTTGTCTTTTCCTGAGCTCCTTCCTCCAAGCCTTCTCTGCAGCTCCAGGGGCAGTTCATCTCTTCAGAGGTAGAGGTGAAGAGTCCCAGCACAATAGCTCTGCCACACAGCCCCAGCACTCGTTCTTCCAGGGCTGCTCTCTTTCCCCTGCCACACTCTCCTTCAGATCCCTTGTGTTGGTCTAAGGCCTGAGTGCTGTGGCACCTTGCTCATGGCTCTGCCGTGTGCAGCCCTGTGACCGCAGGCAGGGACAGGCCATGAGCACTTCTGTGACTGAGCTGGCCCCCAAGGGCAGTTCCATGAAGACAGGTGATCTGCTGAGGGCAGTGTCTGGAGGCTTAGGTCTTCATCTAAAGTTTCTTTCAAGAGCATGCCCAAGAAATTGCCCCCCAGAGACAAACACCAGGGAAGGGTTGAAGTGTGGAGTGTGCAGGGATGGGGCACACAGCGGTGTCCTCACACAGCCAGGCCTCCTGCAGGAGTCCTGAAGAGCATCAGAGCAGGGTCTGACCTGTGCCTGTGCTCACTGCACACCCTGGGGAAGCTGTCCCAGGGCAGTCACCCTGGACTAGTCCCTCACAACCACCACTTCCAGCACTGGCCTCTCACCCCAGCTTGGATAGGTTCCTAGGTCCCTCCCTGGGAGGCCAGCAGTGCCTGCTTGCATTGTGCAGGTGAGAGGTCAGCAGGGGCACTGTGTGTGGGGTGAGGGGAACCTGAGTGAGCACAAACACCAACAGCCAAGGCACTGGAGGTTGGAGGAGCCTCTCAGCCTCTGGCAGGGGCAGCAGGAGGCCAGGGAGACCCTGTGACTGCTGCAGTGCAGGGTCTGTGTGAGTGATGGGGAAAGATTCTGTCTCTAAACATCCCAAGGTGAGGAAGGAGTTCATGAGGCCAGCTCAGATGTGGACACCTGACAGAGCTCTGACCTTTCTGTGTGTGACTGCAGAACAAACTCTCTGCTCCAGGGAGATTCATCTCAGGTGCCTTGGACAGGTTCATTGCAACAGTTCCTGTCTGCTCACATCACCCTACCTGGACTGTGCCCTGCACTGTGCACAGAACCAGCAGAGAGGTTTTGGGTCTTTGGAAAATGCATCTTCAAGGAGGCCAAGAAGGAGGATGGGACACATTCCAGACTGGTCACCCTCAGCACAGTCCCTGGGAAGGTGATTGGCCAAACCCCCCTGCAGCTATTTGCAGGCCAAGAGAGAGAGTAAGGAATATCTGTGAGTAGGGGAAAGAAGATGGTTTGTCCCTGGACCTTAGCCAGGGCTTTGCCATGGTCTCTCATAGTTTCTTTAGAGCCAGAATGGTGATAGCTGGAGAGAAGCAATGGATGAGGTGGTGGATGGGAAGCCAGCTGGTGGATCAAGCCCAAATGTCACCAGCTTGGAGTGCTCCTGGCAGATGCTTTCCAGTGACATCCCCCTCAGGGCAAGCCCTTGGGCCAGCACTGTGCAATGTCTTCATCAGCTCCCTGCACCATCTGACCCAGGGCCTGTGCAGCTCCTTTGGGGATGAGGCCAATCTGGACAGAGCCTTTGAGGGACCTCATCTGCCTCACCCTGCCTTGAGTAGGGTCATTGGACAGGATGATGTGCAGGGACCCCTTCCACCAGGACAGACCCAGCAGCTCCTCTGAGGAAGGTTTCTCCACTCAAACCCTTGGCAGGAAAGGTACCAGATGGGTTTGATGAAACTGTGATCTGCTCAGGCTCTGGCCACAAGGAGGGGGATGGTTGGGTGTGAGATCATGTGGTCAGTTGTGTGTCAGGTGCTCACAATTCACTAGGGAGACTGTGAGGTGACTTCTGGCTCAGGAGGGGATTGGCCAGCAGCAGGAGCATGGCTGGAAAGGGACTGTGAGGTCAGTTCTGTCTGCAGGAGCTGATAGGGCAGCCCTGGGCTCCTGGCTGGCAGATGAGCTTTTAAGTTGCCATCTGACAGCATCTCTGCCAGGCCAGCAGAAGGCAGCTGGCTGGCACAGGGACTGTCAGATGCCCTCTGCCAAAGGGACCTGGGCTCACTGCAGGAAGGGGCTCAGGTATTGGTTGCCAGGTCTCTGCTGCCTGAGTACCTGATGGGACAGCAGCAGGCACAGGGCTCAGTGGTGTCTGTCTGAGAAGCTGCAAGGCCAGCAGCCTTGGGAGCTCCTGGTGAGGCCACTTCTGCCTGCTCAGCTGAAAGGCCACAAGAAGGCTGATGGAATGGGTGCCTGCTTGAAGGGTGCTTCCCAGATGGAGCTTTCCTTGGAGGTAGGAAGCAGCAGGAGAGAGAAACACTGCCACATGGTGCAGCTTGGCAGGTGGGGACTGGACATGAGGAGCATGAAACCTCTCTCAAAGGGGAGTGCTGTGGTAGGAGAAGGTCTCCAGAAGGAGTCTGAGCTCAGCTCAGCAATTTGTGTTCCAAGGAGCAGAGTGTGAGTGTGGACAGACATCAGGGAAGGTCTGGAAATGCCAAGGTGGGGAAGTGAGATGAGGGTCTCCAGCCTGCAGGGAAGCAGAAGCAGCTGTGAGACAGTGCAGGGCAGTCTGTGGTGGAGATGGCAAAGGGCACAGACAATGCTGGGAGTGATCAAGAGAACCCAAGGCTGTGCCCCTTGGCTATGACAACCATCTGCCACCAAGGCCTGTGAGGAGACATTGTCCTAAGGCACTAGCAGGGCCTCAGTGCCTCCTTGCACTTCCCCAGGAAGGCTGGGGGCTGTCATCCCCTTGTCCTTCACTCAGCATCACAACATCCACACCCCCCTGCACCACACATGAGGGACAGGATCTGCCTGCCCCAGGGGCTGTGGTCAGATCTTGACCTTTCTACTTCATCAACCAAACCCAGGTTTTGCTGCCCTGCACTTTGCCTTTGTCTCCCTGCAGTCATGGCCTCCAATGAGCTGCTCTAAGGAGTCCCTGGGGAGGCTTTGGCAGTAACAAGCCTCAGTGGGGCCCATTCCTACTTCAAGGAGCTTGTGTTTTGCTTCTGACTTCTTGAGCAGTCTCTTCAGTCTTCTCTCAGTGCCTGAGGTTCCTGTAATGAGCCCAAGTGCCCTAAGGAGCTATTTGGGTCTCTGTAACTTCCTTCAAGATTCCAAAGTGCACCTAATAAAGCTCATTTGGTGATCATTCATCAAGTGATATGAGCCAGGCTGTCTCACCAGCACAGCTGCACTTGCAGAACATCTGTTTCTTCAGCTCTGACACTGTATGGACAACTTTGCTCCTCACCTCCCCAGCCTCCCCATGATTGTCCCTGCCCACCTGGGGCTTACTTACTGCTCCTTGCATCAGACTTCTCCACTGCTCTCTGCAGCTGGAGCTCACAGCTCCATGGCACCAGCTCCCCCCCTGCTCTCCTTAGAGACGAGTCTGCACACAGCCACAACAGAATTGTTGCTGTTTGGAAGCTAAGCAAAGTAAAGCCTGAGAAAGTCCCATCAGCAATGCAGCCCCCCTGGAGCCAGCTGCTCAGCACAAGCTGTCTCTCAGCAGGTGGCCTCTCTACAAGCCTGTGGCCACACCAACAAGTTGAGGCATGGTTATGATTTATCAGCCAGGCAGAATTTCTGGGTAGTGAGAAGGAGGTTGGGTCATAGCAGCCACTTTGCAATCCCCAAGGTGATTCAGCAGAATGTGTTATAGCCAAACAGCCACTGAACAGCCTCCTCCTCCTCCAGAACAAGAGGACACCGTCTCAAGCTGCACCAGGGGAGGTTTAGGCTGGATGTTAGGAAGAAGTTCTTCATAGAAAGAGTTGTTAGCCATTGCCATGTGCTGCCCAGGGAGGTGGTGGAGTCACCATCACTGGAGGTGTTTAGGAAGAGACTGGATGGGGTGCTTGGTGCCATGGTTCAGTTGATTAAATAGTGTTGGATGATAGGTTGGACTTGAGGATTGCAAAGGTCTTTTCCAACCTGGTTAGTTCTATTCTATTCTATTCTATTCTATTCTATTCTATTCTATTCTATTCTATTCCATTCCATTCCATTCCATTCCATTCCATTCCATTCCATTCCATTCCATTCCATTCCATTCCATTCCATATCACAACTCTGGAAGTGCCTCACACAGGAAATTCTCCTGAATAGGTTTTGGTTAATTCTTCCATAAGCTCTCACGTTTGGCTTGATCTGTGTCCTTGACTCTATTACTGAATCGCAGGTTCCACCTTGTGACCAAAACCAGAACTGCAGCTTTTCTCTTTCCCAAACATTGCTTTCCCTAATTTTCCCAAGTTTCTGATTTTCCTGAATGATTTCTACTGTTGTGTAGAAACCTTTTGTGTAAATAACCAAAGCACCACCGAATCTGCAAATGAGCTCTGGTGAGACTTTTGCATTAATAAATAATGTATGTATTTGTGTGAATATCTTTGCCTGATTATTGATATATAAATGAATAATTCATATCCTCATGGTGCAGTGAGCAGGGTATTCCATCCTGGAGGCCTTGCCCACGAGGGGACATGGATTTACAAGCTCAGATTTGGAATGGGTGGATGAGGCTCTGTCCAGCCTGATCTAGTGTGGGGTGTCCCTGCCCATGGCAGGGGGGTTGGAACTAGATGATCCTTGTGGTCCCTTCCAACCCTGAATGAAACTATGAAACTATGAAACTATGAAAAATTGTTAAATTCCAGATCCCACTGAGGAAGACTTAGCCAAGGCTCCTGCGAACCCACAGTGACCCTGCTGTGACCCTGCTGCGACCCTGCTGCGAACCCAGCAGTGACCCTGCTGTGACCTTGCTGTGACCCTGCTGCGACCCTGCTGTGACCCTGCTGCGAACCACAGTGACCCTGCTGCGACCCTACTGTGACCCTCTGAGACCCTGCTGCAACCCTGCTGTGACCCTACTGCAAACCCAGCAGTGACCCTGCTGCAAACCCAGCAGTGACCCTGCTGCAAACCCAGCAGCGACCCTGCTGTGACCCCAGCAGTGACCCTGCTGTGACCCTACTGTGACCCCAGCAGCAACCCTGCTGTGACTCTGCTGTGAACCCAGCAGTTACCCTGCTGCGACCCTGCTGCAAACCCAGCAGCAACCCTGCTGTGCTCCAGCAGCGACCCCAGCAGTGACCCTGCTGTGACCCTGCTGTGACCCTGCTGCAAACCCAGCAGCAACCCTGCTGCAACCCCAGCAGTGATCCTGCTGTGACCCTACTGTGACCCCAGCAGCAACCCTGCTGTGCTCCAGCAGCGACCCCAGCAGTGACCCTGCTGTGACCCTGCTGCGACCCTGCTGCAACCCTGCTGCAACCCTGCTGCAAACCCAGCAGCGACCCTGCTGCGACCCTGCTGCCACCCTACTGTGACCCTGCTGCGACCCTGCTGCAACCCTGCTGTGACCCCAGCAGTGACCCTGCTGTGACCCTACTGTGACCCCAGCAGCAACCCTGCTGTGACTCTGCTGAGAACCCAGCAGTGACCCTGCTGCGACCCTGCTGTGACCCTGCTGCAAACCCAGCAGCGACCCTACTGTGACCCCAGCAGTGACCCTGCTGTGACCCTACTGTGACCCCAGCAGCAACCCTGCTGTGCTCCAGCAGCGACCCCAGCAGTGACCCTGCTGTGACCCTGCTGTGACCCTGCTGCAACCCTGCTGCAAACCCAGCAGCGACCCTGCTGCGACCCCAGCAGTGACCCTGCTGTGACCCTACTGTGACCCCAGCAGCAACCCTGCTGTGACTCTGCTGTGAACCCAGCAGTGACCCTGCTGCGACCCTGCTGCAAACCCAGCAGCAACCCTGCTGCGACCCCAGCAGCAACCCTGCTGTGCTCCAGCAGCGACCCCAGCAGTGACCCTGCTGTGACCCTGCTGCGACCCTGCTGCAAACCCAGCAGCGACCCTACTGTGACCCCAGCAGTGACCCTGCTGTGACCCCAGCAGCAACCCTGCTGTGCTCCAGCAGCGACCCCAGCAGTGACCCTGCTGTGACCCTGCTGCAACCCTGCTGCAAACCCAGCAGCAACCCTGCTGTGACCCCATCAGTGACCCTGCTGTGCTCCAGCAGCGACCCCAGCAGTGACCCTGCTGTGACCCTGCTGCAACCCCGCTGCAAACCCAGCAGCGACCCTACTGTGACCCCAGCAGCGACCCTGCTGTGACCCTACTGCAAGCCTGCTGCAAACCCAGCAGCAACCCTGCTGTGCTCCAGCAGCGACCCCAGCAGTGACCCTGCTTTGACCCTACTGTGACCCTAGCAACAACCCTGCAGTGACTCTGCTGCGAACCCAGCAGTGACCCTGCTGCGACCCTGCTGCAAACCCAGCAGCAACCCTGCTGCGCTCCAGCAGCGACCCCAGCAGTGACCCTGCTGTGACCCTGCTGTGACCCTGCTGCAAACCCAGCAGCAACCCTGCTGCGACCCCAGCAGTGATCCTGCTGTGACCCTACTGTGACCCCAGCAGCAACCCTGCTGTGCTCCAGCAGCGACCCCAGCAGTGACCCTGCTGTGACCCTGCTGCGACCCTGCTGCAACCCTGCTGCAACCCTGCTGCAAACCCAGCAGCGACCCTGCTGCGACCCTGCTGCCACCCTACTGTGACCCTGCTGCGACCCTGCTGCAACCCTGCTGTGACCCCAGCAGTGACCCTGCTGTGACCCTACTGTGACCCCAGCAGCAACCCTGCTGTGACTCTGCTGAGAACCCAGCAGTGACCCTGCTGCGACCCTGCTGTGACCCTGCTGCAAACCCAGCAGTGACCCTACTGTGACCCCAGCAGTGACCCTGCTGTGACCCTACTGTGACCCCAGCAGCAACCCTGCTGTGCTCCAGCAGCAACCCCAGCAGTGACCCTACTGTGACCCTGCTGTGACCCTGCTGCAACCCTGCTGCAAACCCAGCAGCGACCCTGCTGCGACCCCAGCAGTGACCCTGCTGTGACCCTACTGTGACCCCAGCAGCAACCCTGCTGTGACTCTGCTGAGAACCCAGCAGTGACCCTGCTGCGACCCTGCTGCAAACCCAGCAGCAACCCTGCTGTGCTCCAGCAGCGACCCCAGCAGTGACCCTGCTGTGACCCTACTGTGACCCCAGCAGCAACCCTGCTGTGACTCTGCTGAGAACCCAGCAGTGACCCTGCTGCGACCCTGCTGTGACCCTGCTGCAACCCTGCTGCAAACCCAGCAGCAACCCTGCTGCGACCCCAGCAGTGACCCTGCTGTGACCCTACTGTGACCCTAGCAACAACCCTGCAGTTACTCTGCTGAGAACCCAGCAGCAACCCTGCTGTGCTCCAGCAGTGACCCCAGCAGCAACCCTGCTGTGACCCTGGGCTCCTGCGGCGAGCAGGTGCTGGACGAACTTGAAAATGATGAGGCAAAAAAATGGATATTTTCATAAGAGGATTTTTTATTTGGAGAAAGAGTTGAGAGGTTGGAGATAAAGAGCCAGAGGCTTCATGGTTAAGGAGTCTAATGCTGTCTTTAGATCACTTGTGGAGTCAGACACTGATTGTGTTTCCAGCTCCTCCCAGAGCCCAAACAGCTGTGCAATCCCAACATGGTTCGTGGAGACCACGCCTGGGTGTCCGGAGCCAGACCCTCTTCACCTTCTTTATTTCAAACTGCCTGAACTGTGGTGCCACAAAAGGGATTTTAAGGAGATAGACTCTAAAGTGGTGTCTTTTACTGTGGCACAAGACTTTAAGCTGATAGCAGCCATGGATGTTCTGGTTGTGCCAGCTGCTCTGGGCACTGTGGCACTGAACCTTTCTGCGATGTGCATTTTGAAGGAGCTGCAGCGTGTTTCACCACCAGATGTCGATTCGGCCTTAGCCTTACCAAGGATCACCACTCCACCAGCTCTGTACCCAGCCTGTCACTTGCCAAGCCTCTACAGGACATGGAATGTAATGGTACTGTGACACTATTGCACTGTGACCACATAGTACTGTGATGTTCTGGCACTCTAACACTCTGTCACTCTGATCCTATGGGACTGTGATGCTCTGGTAGTGTGATGCTATGCACTGTTTTGATATGGCAGTGTGAATCTGGGGCACTGTGAGCTCTGGCTATGTGATGGTATGGCACCAGGATGCTCTGATCTTGTGGAGCTCTGGTATTGTGGTGCTCTTGTACTGTGATGCTCTAGCTCTGTGATACTCTGGCACTATGATGCTCTGAGGTTGTGAAGCTCTGGTACTGTGATGCTCTTTTACCGTGAATCTGTGGTACTGTGAAACTGGCACTGTGAAGCTCTGGCACTGTGACACTATGGCACTGTGAAGCTCTGTTGTTGTGGTGCTCTGCCACTGTGACACCATTGTATTTTGACCCTCTCTCATTGTGGCACTATTGCATTGCTACACTTTGGCAGTGTGACTCTGGCACTGGGACGTTATGGTACTGTGATGCTATGGCACTGTGTCGATATGGCACTGTGATGCTAGGGAACTGTGATACTGTGATATTGTGATGCTCTGGTTCTGTGATGCTGGGGCACTATGATGCTCTGAAGTTGTGACGCTCTGGCACTGTGACACTCTGGAATTGTGATGTTCTGGAACTGTGACACTCCAGTACTGTGATGCTATGCTATTGTGATGCTCTGGCATTGTGATGCTCTGGCTCTTGATGCTCTGGCACTGTCTTGCTCTCTCACTGTGATGCTATGGCACAGTGATGCTATGGCACAGTGATGCTCTGGTACTGTGATGCTATGGTACTATGACACTCTGGCACTGTGATGCTCTGTCGTTGTGATGCTCTGGTGTTGTGATGCTCTGGTTCTGTGACTCTATGGCATTGTAATGTTCTGGCACTGTGACACTCTGGCACTGTGACACTTTTTTACTGTGACATTCTGGCACTGTGATGCTCTGTCACTGTGATGCTCTGGCTCTACCATGCTCTGTCACTGTGACGCTCTGTCACTGTGACGCTATGTTACTGTGACACTATGGTACTGTGATCTGCTACTGTGATGCTATGGCACTGTGATGCTGTGGAACAGTGATGCTATGGCAATTTGATGGTATGGTAGTGGGACACTATGATATTGTGATGCTATGGCTCTCTGATGCTCTGGCATTGTTACAATCTGGCATGGTGATGCTCTGGCTCTACCACACTCTGGCACCATGATGCCCTAGCACTGTGACAGTATGGCACAGTGACACTCTGGCACTGTGATTCTCTGTCATTGTGGTGCTCTGATACTGTGACACTCTGGAATTGTTACTTTCTGGCACTGTAATCCTCTGGTATTGTGGCACTATGCTACTGTGATGCTCTGGCATTGTGATGCTCTGATACACTGACACTCTGGTATTGTTACTCTCTGGCACTGTGATCCTGTGGTGCTGTGATGCTCCGGCACTGTGATGCATGGACATTGTGACACCTGCACTGAGATGCTATGGTACTGTGATGCTACGGTGTTGTAATGCTCTGCTACTGTGACACTCTGATACTGTGATGCTATTGTACTGTGACACACTGGCACTGTGACACTCTGGCACTGTGATACTCTGGAACTGTGGTGGTCTGGCACTGTCACACTCTGGAAGTCTGGCACTTTGGCACTGTGACACTCCGGAACTGTAACACTCCGGAACTGTAACACTCCAACACTGTGAAACTCTGGCAGTGTGACGTTCTGGCACTGTGAGGCTGTGGTACTGTGATGCTCTGGCACTGTGATAATTTGGCAGCGTGATACTTTGGCACCGTGTCTCTCTGGCACTGTGACACTCTGCCTCTATGACACTTGTAGTGGTTTGAGCCTTAACTGGGAGTTAAGAGCTCAGATGGGGGCAAGGCTGAGAATCTCTCCCCTGCTCACCCCTCCTCCCTCCCAACAGAGGGGGGAAAAAGGAAAAATGGAAAGGGAAGGAGCAAATCCACCAAGCAATAATTTGGAGTCAGCCTGGAAGTAGAGAGGTAAAGAGTTTTCTTTAAACAATATATAACAATATATATAACAATATATAATAAGAGCAGGTAAGGTTCACAAGGGCAATAAAAACCTTTATTAGAATAAACCAAACCAGGTTGGAAGAGACCTTCAAGATCATCGTGTCCAACCCATCAACCAATCCAACCCTCCCAAACTGCTAACCCATGGCACCAAGTACCCCATCAAGTCTCCTCCTGAACACCTTCAATGACGGCTACTCCACCACCTCCCCAGACAGCCCATTCCATAGCGAAATCACTCTTTCTGTATAGAACTTCTTCCTAACATCGAATCTGAAACTCCCCTGGCGCAGCCTGAGACTGTGTCCTCTTGTTCTGGTACTGGCTGCCTGGGAGAAGAGACCATCATCCGCCTGTTTACAACCTCCCTTCAGGTAGTTGTAGAGAGTGATAAGGTCACCCCTGAGTCTCCTCCAGGCTGAGCAACCCCAGCTCCCTCAGTCTTTCCTCATAGGGCTTGTGTTCCAAACCCCTCACCAACTTTGTTGCTCTTCTCTGGACTCGTTCCAGCAAGTCAACATCCTTCCTAACCTGAGGGGCAAGGAACAAGGATGGATAGGAGGGGGGAAAAAAACCAAGAATACAAAACTAGTCTCTCCCTCTGCAGAGGCATGGAGGCAGCTGGGAGAATTACATAGAATAGAATTACATAGAATAAACCAGGTTGGAAGAGACCTTCAAGATCATCGCATCCAACCCATCAACCAATCCAACCCACCTAAACAACTAACCCATGCCACCAAGCACCCCATCAAGTCTCCTCCTGAAAACCTCCAATGACGGCGACTCCACAACCTTCCCAGGCATCCCATTCCAATGGGCAATCACTCTCTCTGTATAGAACTTCTTCCCAACCACATGGCAGAGGATCAGGAGGGCAGCCGCAGTAGCTCTCATCCAGGAGAGGCAGGAGCCAAAAGGAGAGAGCCTAATGACTGCAATGTCCTGCTTTTTATAGCCTAGCTGGGCAGGGAGGGGGGAGTGGAACAGACTCAGTTTCCCAGGGGGAAAATGCCCTGCAGGGAGGGCAAAGCACCTGCAAGCCCTCCACCCTGCTCTGTGTTATTTTCAGAATGGGTGTTAACCCACCACAATCCACCCCTCTGTTCCACTTCCACTCTTCTGTCACAGCCCCTTCATCCAATCTTGACATGTGGTATTGGAATCCTTGGTGCAAATCCCTTGTTATCCCGGCTCGCTCTCTCTCAGGGCAGTCTCTCTCTCTGGTGCTGGTCAATGTAGGTGGTGCTTGAACTGGGCAGGGATGTGGAGAAGAATCAGGAATCAGTCTGTTTTTGAAAGGGAAAGGAAAAAATCAGGAACAGTCCGTTGCTGTAGGGAAGCAGGTGAGATGACCCAGGAGTTCTCTGGGCTGGTGTGTGGTGTGTATGCTGAGTCCTGGATGCTAGGCTGATATTAAGCTAGGAGGGAGAAACTTTGAACAACTTATAACTATTCACACAGTGACTATAATACATTGATCCGCGCTGCCCCCTCTCAGTTCATCCCCTCTCAGACAGAGTCACATTCTGCTGTGGGATACACTGAATGTCCCCAGTTTCTAACATGACTCAGTAGGTGTCACCAGGCCCCTCAGCCGAGACCACCCCTCGGGTTAGTCTGCACCCACCAGCAGCAGGGAAAACCCACACTGACTTCCCCAGCAGGTTCTTCTCAGCAATCACAGGAACTCCATCTCCATCCACTGTTTGCAGCAGGTCGGACTGGGCAGGACCAGCTCATTTCACAGATCCTCTGCTGGTCACTAACCAAGTGGCTTGAGCTAGGTGTCTCTCCCAGTTCCTAAAGGCTCCACTCCCCATGGCTTTTAGGGCGGTTTTTAGCAAGCCAGTGTAGCGCTCAACCTTCCCTGCAGCTGGTACAAGGTATGGGATGTGGTAAATCCACTCAATGCCATGTTCCTTTGCCCAGTCCCTTAGGAGATGGTTCTTGAAGTGGGTTCCATTGTCTGATTCAATCCTCCCGGGGGTGCTGTGTCTCCACAGGACATGTCTCTCTAGGTACAGGATGGTGTTGCGAGCAGTGGCATGAGGTACTGGGTAGGTCTCCAGCCACCCTGTACTTGCCTCTACCATGGTCAGTAGGTACTGCTTGCTGCTGTGAGACCGAGGAATGGTGATGTGGTCGATCTGCCAGGCCTCTTCATACTTATATTTCGACCATCTCCCTCCATACCACAGAAGCTTTGTGCGCTTGGCCTGCTTGATGGCAGCACAGATGTCACACTCATGGATTGACGAGAATGGAGACAGGGATGGCAGCACTCAATATGAGTAATAGAAATCATCCAACTTTTTTGTTCCATGCTTTATTATTTATAGTCTTATCTTATGCATAGTTAGTTCTATTCTAATTTAACACATACTATTGGTTTAACTCTAAAAGGTTACATCATTATTTCACTACTCTGTGTTTTTTTCTACTCAGTCTAATTGCTCTTTTTCCCAGATCTTGCCTCCTCCTTATCTTGTCTCTTCTCAGGTGCAGCTTGACCTTAGCATACCAGGCGCTTTTCCACAACTCCCACTCCATTGCTATATTTTCAACAGAAGTCCTTCAAGGCCTGAATTGCACAGATATTCCTGGGACCATTGTCCCTTCTCCCTAAGCCAATCCCCAACAATTCCCCCATTTTTCTTTTGTGCAAGTAAGGCCTTGGAGGTTATCCTTTGAACACTTTGCATGATACAATTATAGGCAAGTTTAACAACAATCAAAATTAGTACAATAATACCTAAAAACCTTAAAGCTTCTTTTATCCATTGTATAACCCACTGTGACACATTCCCAAATATTGATCTTAACCAATCATCCAAGGGACTTTTTACAATTGCAACAGCACGCGTGTGATTCCTTAGCCACTTAATCTCAGCATGCATTGACACTCCATGATCTGACAGGTTCAAACAACACATTCCATCAAAGTCTTCACACCCGTACCCTTGAGTCATTGTTCCAGTACTGTAGGACTGTAGAGCAAGCATAGTGAGTATAGCACAGTAAAGAAGGTAAAATAAAGCAAAGAAGAAGAAGTGCATATCAAGGGAACTTCTACAACTTATATAAACTCAGAGAGCCTCATTGGCATAGCTTCATTGGTTCCCTATGAGTGACCACACATCACACTGTTATGGATTATTGGTCCAACTCCTAATGACATGTGAGGTTGTTGATGCAGGTGTGTGTCCTGTTATTCCCACATAACTTTCTGTGTTTATAGCTACCAGTGTCCTGCTTTAGTTACATGCTGCAGGCACAGCACTGTTTTGCTACACTGCTAGCCACTTCTGCACTTATGCTGAGCATGGCCTACCACCATGTCAGGCTCTAGGCCTACACTGCCTGATCGCTCACACTGTTCGTCACTGGCATTTGGTCATAGGAGTTGTTCTTATCCTATACAAGATACTACATGCATATACAGAAGCTAGCAAATTAAACCTAAGCTATATAGCAAAAGCAGGAGTTCTGTAGCGCAGCATGTCTAACAGACTGATGTAACCCATACAAGGCACAAAGCTTAAGCTGAACTAGTTACAATGTTCTAACAGAGCTGGCATAATACATGGTCAAAGATAACAGACATTGTAAAGAAGAACTTCGATCTTCATAGTTCCGATCTTTACATTTCACTCCTGACAGAGAAGACTTGATCATGCCTGAACACATTGCACACAGACATTAAGACACAAATCCTGTCTCACCCTTCTCATCTGAGGGACACTGGGAGCAATGAACGCAGGAGAAGCTGTCTTGATCCTGCTGTTATTTCTGAGCTATCAAGTAATGGCCACCTGCTAGTGCTTGCCTCAGACAATCCCTTTTGGATGCAGCCAGCTCTTTACAGGGTGCACAGTGGTCTAACATCATCCTCCATGTGCCAGAGCCCAGCAGAGGGGAAAAAGTCAAATTTGTGTGCTGAAATAAAGACAGTTTAATAGGACAGAAAATGAAAGGGAGATGTAATAATAACGATGATGCAAATCAAATTAGAATGTTGTCTTAGTTTAGAGAGTGGACAGAGATCATTTTACTCCCAACGGAAGTAAACCAAAGACACTCTTGTGGAACTGGAGATAAGTACAGAAATTGTATTCAAAAATAGATAGGAAAAATACAGAATGCATGAAAATGCACAAAACTCATCCCCCAAGCAGACTGAACCACAAACCCCAGCTGCTCCTTTTCTCCCCCACTCATTGTCTCCCTGGCCTAAGCAGGCCATAATTGCACAGGAGAAAATTAGTCAGGCCTCTGCAGGTCTGCCCTTCATGTTAGCAGGAGATAAGGACTCCCTCCAAAGAGCTGGGTTGGTCTCTTCTCCCAAGCAACCAGCACCAGAACAAGAGGACACAGTATCAAACTGCGCCAGGGGAAGTTTAGGCTGGAGATGAGGAGAAAGTTCTTCACTGAGAGAGTCATTTGTCATTGGAATGTGCTGCCCAGGGAGGTGGTGGAGTCACTGTCTCTGGAGGTGTTCAAGAGGGGACTGGATATGGCACTTGGTGCCATGGTCTAGTTCTGTGGTGACAGGTTGGACTCGTTGACCTTTGAGGTCTTTCCTCTGCCCAGCTGGAGACAGGACCCTTTACTTCTGGTCAGCATAGGCAGGGTTTGGGTTTTGTAACTGCAGGGCAGAATTGGAGGCCAGTGACAAGCGGAGTCCCTCAGGGATCAGTCCTGGGACCTGTCTTATTCAACATCTTTGTGGGGGACATGGACAGTGGCATTGAGTGCACCCTCAGCAAGTTTGCTGATGACACCAAGCTGTGTGGTGCAGCAGACACGCTGGAGGGAAGGGATCCATCCAGAGGGACCTTGACAGGCTGGAGAGGTGGGCACAAGCCAACCTCATGAAGTTCAATAAGAGCAAGTGCAGGGTCCTGCAGCTGGGTCGAGGCAATCCCAGGCACAAATACAGGCTGGGCAGTGACTGGCTGGAAAGTAGCCCTGAAGAGAGAGACTTGGGGGTGCTGGTGGACAAAAAGCTCAACATGAGCTCTCAGTGTGCACTTGCAGCCCGCAAAGCCAATCAGATCCTGGGCTGCATCAGGAGAAGTGTGAAAATCTCTGAGCACCTCACAACAACTGATTCTGAAGAGGGTTTAGGGACTTTCTAGGCTTATTGGTCAGTTTTGGCACACTCCAAGCACACTTACAAATGGTTACAAACTGCCCTAAAAATCATCAACAACTCTTTAGAACTCTTAAACCCCATTAAAAACTGACTGAAATCTTTCAAAAGCTTTAGAACTTCCTAAAACCACCTAAAGCTGCACTCAAACAGCTTCCTTGAAGACTTGGGAAAGTTTATTTAGAATAAACCTTTATTTAGAATAAACCAAACCAGGTTGGAAGAGACCTTCAAGATCATGGTGTCCAACCCATCAACCAATCCAACCCACCCAAACAGCTAACCCATGGCACCAAGCACCCCATCAAGTCTTCTCCTGAACACCTCCAATGATGGCGACTCCACCACCTCCTTGGGCAGCCCATTCCAATGGGCAATCACTCTCTCTATATAGAACTTCTTCCTAACATCCAACCTGAACCTCCCCTGGTGCAGCCTGAGACTGTGTCCTCTTGTTCTGGTGCTGGGTGCCTGGGAGAAGAGACCATCATCCTCCTGTCTACAACCTCCCTTCAGGGAGTTGTAGAGAGTGATAAGGTCACCCCTGAGTCTCCTCTTCTCCAGGCTGAGCAACGCCAGCTCCCTCAGCCTCTCCTCACAGGGCTGTGTTCCAAGACCCTCACCAACTTTGTTGCTCTTCTCCGGACTCGTTCCAGCAAGTCAACCTCCTTCCTAAACTGAGGGGCCCAGAACTGGACACAGGACTCGAGGTGTGGCCTAACCAGTGCAGTGTACAGGGGCAGAATGACCTCCCTGCTCCTGCTGGCCACACTGTTCCTGATGCAGCCCAGGATGCCATTGGCCCTCTTGGCTGCCTGGGCACACTGCAGGCTCATGTTCAGCCTACCATCGACCAGTACCCCCAGGTCCCTCTCTACCTGGCTGCTCTCAGCCACTCTGACCCCAGCCTGTAGCACTGCATGGGGTTGTTGTGGCCAGTGTGCAGAACCTGGCACTTGGATGTGTTCAATCTCATGCCCTTGGCCTCTGCCCATCTGTCCAGCCTGTTGAGGTCCCTCTGCAGAGCTTCTCTACCCTCCAGCAGATCAACTCCTGCCCCCAGCTTGGTGTCATCCAAAAATTTATTGATGATGGACTCAATGCCCTCATCCAGATCATCAATAAAGATGTTAAAGAGCACAGGGCCCAGCACTGATCCCTGGGGCACACCACTGGTGCCTGGCCACCAGCTGGATGTGGCACCATTCACCACCACTCTCTGGGCTCGGCCATCCAGCCAGTTCCTAACCCATTGCAGTGTGCTCCCGTCCAAGCCATGGGCTGACAGCTTGGCCAGGAGTTTGCTATGGGGGACAGTGTCAAAGGCCTTGCTGAGGTCCAGGTAGACTACATCCACAGCCTGCCCCACATCCACCAGGCAGTCACCTGATCATAGAAGGAGATCAGGTTGGTCAGGCAGGACCTGCCCTTCCTAAATCCATGCTGGCTGGGCCTGATCCCTTGGCCATCCTGTTAGTGCTGTGTGATTGCACTCAGGATGACCTGTTCCATGATCTTGTCTGGCACTGAGGTCAGGCTGACAGGCCTATAATTCCTTGGCTCATCCAACCGGCCCTGCTTGTGGATGGGCACCACGTTGGCCAGCTTCCAGTCTTCTGGGACCTCTCCAGTGAGCCAGGACTGCTGCAAGATTATGGAGAGTGGCTTGGCCAGCTCATCTGCCAGCTCTCTCAGCAACCAACCCCTCAGCTGACAGCAGAGCAGAGGAGAAATGGGAAGGGAAAGAACTGCATCGACTGAGGTTCAGTGCTGGAGAGCAGAGGAAGGAAAGGTCTGGGTGTGAGGTGCTGGAGCCGAGGGGAGCCAGAGGGGCAGGAGGGAAGCTGTGAGCTGAGGGCAGTGCAGGAGCTGCAGACTCTACAAGGCCAGAGGAGGTTGCAGAGGGGAGACCCTCTCCTTGCCCCCTGTGTCTAGCAGGTCTGGAGAGGTTCTCCTGCCCCTCTGCTCTGCCCTGGTGACACCACAGCTGGAGTATTGTGTCCAGGTCTGCGCTCCCCAGCTCAAGAGGGACAGGAAACTACTGGAGAGAGTCCAGTGGGGGCTGTGAGGATGAAGAAGGGCCTGGAATGTCTGTGTGAGGAGCAAAGGGTGAGGCCCTGGGGCTGTTTGGCCTGGAGAGGAGCAGCCTGAGAGGAGATCTGCTCAATGATGACAAATATCTGAGGATGGGGGAAGGGGGCAAGAGGAAGGGGCTGGGCTCAGTGCCCAGTGCTAGGACAAAGGGTGACAGACAGACTGGAACCCAGGAATTTCCTTCTCAACATGAGGAGAAACTCCTTTGGTGTGAGGGTTCAGAGCGGGCTGCAGGTTGTGGAGTCTCCTTCTCTGGGGGCTCTGGCCCTGACCACACCCAAATCATGCTGGGAAATGGAAAAATCCAACTTCTGGGGGGAAAAGTGAGAAAAAGGCAACTTTTGTCTGCAGGAAGAGGGGACACAGTGAGGAGTCACTGCCAGGGGCTGCTCTGGGCTCACCAGGACCCTTCCAAGGGAGACCCAGAGCCCAGGGTGCTGAGGGGGAAGGTGTTGGAGGATGGAAAAGTCCTGCCCCCAGATGCAGTTTGGGGGTCTCCCACCCAGGGGGCTTTGTGAGGTGCCCCCAGTGTCCATCTCTACAGGTTCCCAACTCACCCTCCATGAGCTCCAAGGCAAAGAGGCTTTTCCACTCCAGCTTCTCAGCCCCAACTGGGAATGTGGCTGCATCCCAAACTCTGGCCAGGATCTGCTGGGATGTGGAGAATGGAGCAGAGCTACAACCCCCTGCTGCTCCAAGACACCCTGGACCTTGGCCAAGGATAGGAGAAAGGACAACTGCTACAAACTGGAGCCCAGGAGGTTTCACCTGAACTTCAGGAGAAACTTCTTCACTTGGAGGCTGCTGGAGCCCTGCAGCAGGCTGCCCAGAAGGTTGTGGAGTCTCCTTCTCTGGAGACTTCCAAACCCTACCTGGATAGCTTCCTGTGCAGCCTGATGTGGAACCTGCTTCAGCAGGGAGGTTGGACCAGATGATCTCCAGAGGTCCCTTCCAGCCCTCACCACTCTGTGATTCTTGGCTTGGGCATAACCACCTCTGCCAGTGGTCCCCACCGCACTGCAGCCCAATGCTCACCCTCCCCCCTCTCTTTCCTTGAGGTTTTCCCCCAGCTCATGGCCTGTAACTCCTTGCTTGGTCCAGGGCAAGGTGGTGGATGTGAACATCTGGGATCCCACCAATTTCAGCTCTCCCAGCTCCATCCCCAACCAGCCCAAGGCTTTTCAGCCCACACCCAGGAGGCCTGGTGCTGGGTGGTGGCACATTGGCATCCTCAGCTTGTCCTGCCCAGGATGTTCTGAGCTCAGAGTCTCTTGGGAGCCTCCATCCTGCCTCAGCTCCTACAGAGGAGATGTCAACTTTCCATATGTTCTCCAGCACCTCTAAGGGTTGGGGGATGTGGGAGCTGCTCCAGACTTGCATCTCCAAGTCCTCCAACCTCGGTGGCAAAAGGGGTTGGAGGAGAGGCATCTCCCCTCACCTGTCCTGCAGATTTCCCTTCTCCTTTCTCCTCCCTCAGCTTTTCTGCAGAATCCTTAAATGCCTCACAGAGTGGTCTGGCTTGAAGGCACCTTTCAAGGTCGCTGCTCCATGACTCCAGCTGGATCAGGTTGCTCAGATCCCAGTCCAACCTGACCTGGGATGCTTCCAGGGTCTCCCCTCTGCTCCTGCTCCTTTTTTGGACAAAGCAGCTGCTTGAGGGACTTCCACCAAGAGAAAGAAACCAGCCCAGAAGGTGGCAGCAGCTCCAAAACCTCCTCCCAAGGCATCAGTCAAGAGGTCACCATCTTAACCCAGCAGCCCCAGGGTGAGTTGGTGTGGTGAGTTGAAGAGGCTGATGCTCCCACCACGGGCAGAAAATAAGACTCAGACAAATGGATTGCACAAAGTGGTGGAAAGTTGCAATGGAAAAGCAGTGAAAGTTTTACAGAGAACCACGAGCACAGTGACAAAAGAGGTCCCAAAGCATACCCAGAAGCATCCCATCCCCACCTGAGGGTACAACCAAACCCCCCAGGGCTCTTTCTTCCCCCTCCCCTCCACTGTTAGGCTAATCTCAGCTGGCCAGATGTGAGATTGCCCTTCCCCCTGGCCTTGGCCCTAGCCAGGCCCAAAAGGCCCTGAGATAGCTCCCCCCATTACCAGATAGCAGTGAGGGCAGAAAGAGGAAGTGCAGGACTTTGCAGGTCAGTTTATAGGGAGCAGGACATAATAGGATGAAATGCACAGCATCCTGTGTCCACCCACTGGGCTGGACCCCTCTGGGACAGGGGAGGTGTTCCTCATGTGGGCACAGCAGGGGGCACCTGGCCCAAAGTGCTACACACAGTGTCACAGTACCAGGGTGTCACAGTGCCAAAGCGTCAGGGTGTGTGGCAGTGTGAAGGTTTAACCCTCCCACCACGTAAAGCACAGCTCACTCAGTGGGAGGAGCAAAGGAAATTGCTGCATTGGACAAGCAGAATGAAATGCAATGAAGATATCATAGTATCATTCAGGGTTGGAAGGGGCCACAAGGATCAGCTAGTTCCAACCCCCCTGCCATGGGCAGGGACACCCCACACTAGATCAGCCTGGCCACAGCCTCATCCAGCCTGGGCTTAAACACCTCCAGGGACGGGGCCTCGACCACCTCCCTGGACAACCCATTCCAGGGCTTCACCACTCTCATGGGGAAGAACTTCCTCCTCACCTCCAACCTGAATCTTCCCACCTCCAGCTTCATTCCATTCCCCACAATTAGGTTACCTCAGAGCCTTCTCTTCTGCAGACTGAACAGCCCCAACTCCTTCAGTCTGTCCTCACAGGAGAGCAGCTCCAGCCCTCTGATCATCCTCCTGGCCCTTCTCTGGACACCTTCCATCACCTCCACATCCCTCTTGTCCTAGGGGCTCCAGAACTGGAGGCAGTACTCCAGGTGGGGTCTCCCCAGAGCTGAGTAGAGGGGGAGAATCACCTCCCTCGACCTGCTAGCCACACTTCTCCTGCTGCAGCCCAGGATCTGATTGGCTTTGCGGGCTGCAAGTGCACACTGAGAGCTCCTGCTGAGCTTCTCCTCCCCCAGCACCCCCAAGTCTCTCTCCTCAGTGCTGCTTTCCAGCCAGTCCCTGCCCAGCCTGTATTTGTGCCTGGGATTGCCTCGACCCAGATGCAGGACCTTGCACTTGCTCTTATTGAACCTCCAGAGGTTGGCTTGTGCCCACCTCTCCAGCCTGTCCAGGTCCCTCTGGATGGCCTCCCTTCCCTCCAGCTGTCTGCTGCACCACACAGCTTGGTGTCATCAGCAAACTTGCTGAGCGTGCACTCAATGCCACTGTCCATGGCACCCACAGAGATGTTGAACAAGACAGGTCCCAGGACTGATCCCTGAGGGACTGCGTTTGTCACTGGCCTCCACTGGGACATGGACCCATGGACAGCCACTCTTTGGGTGCAGCCATCAAGCCAGTTCCTTATCCATCTAGTTCCCACCCATCACACCCATGTGTCACCAGTTTGGAGACCAGGATGTGGTGTGGGACAGAGTCAAAGGCTTTGCTCAGCCCCAGGCAAACGACATCAGCTGCTCTCCCCTCATCTATTAATTTTGTCACCTGCTCATAGAAGGCAACCAGGTTGGTCAGGCAGGATTTGCCCTTGGCGAAGCCATGCTGACTGTTCCCAATCACCTCTTCACTATTCTTCTGAGCCAGTAGTGCCTCCATATACAAAGCATGCAGCATTTACAGTATGCCCAAAAATACACAGGGAAGAATGTAACACAGAAACTCCCTCCCGAGGAGAATGCACTCGGCCAGGAGCAGAAGAGAGGCAGAACTGGCTGAGAGGAAGGACTGTGAGGGATCTGTTGCTGTGGTAGTCTCACAGCTGACCAATGAAATTCATGTAGACATCTTCCTTTTGTTTTCCTTCTTACAGCAAAGCTTTCAGCTAGAGAACTCTGCAGCTATCTTTCTTGAAGGCACAGCCTGAAACTGTCACAGTTCCTAAGTGCTGCTCCCCAGGGGACTCTCAGGATCAGCTGCTTAAGTAAGCTGAAGTCTGCCCTCTGGAAGGCCAAGGTCAGGGTTTTGTTGTTGCTCCTCCTTATTTCCCTGCATAGTGAAAACTCCACTGTCTCATGGTTGCTGCACCCTAGACAGCCTCCTACCATCACATCTCCCACCAGCAGGTCAAGCAGGGCCTGACCCCTGGTAAGCTCACTTAAGAACTGTGCCAAGAAGCTGTCCTCCATACACTCTAGGAACCTTCTGGGCTGCCTCCTCTCTGCTGTGCTAAGGCCCCAGCAGATATCTGGCAGGTTAAAGTCACCACAAGAGCAAGGGCTGGCGATCTTGAGACAGCCTCCAGCTGCTTGTAGAGCACTTCACCTACCTCTTCATCCTGGTTGGGTGGTCTTTAGCAGACTCCAACCAGGATGTCAGTTTTGTTAGCCCTCTCTCTGATTTTAACCCACAGGCACTCGATCCTTTCATCCTCTACCTCAAGTTCTGTGGCCTTGAGAGATTCCCTGACACCCAGAGCCACCCCTCCTCCTCTTCTGCCTCACCTGTCTCTCCCAAAGAGATTGGAAGCATGCAGTGCAGTGCTCCAGCCCTGGGGATCACCACCCCACGCTTCTGTGACGGCAACTACACCATGAGATGCAGACTCTGCCACTCGGCACATTCCCTTGCAGGGTTCAGGTGGCTACCTCGGGGCAGTGTGCAGTGGCCATGGAGCTTCCCCTTGGCTCAGAGGAGCTGGCAGAACTTTCACAGCTAGTCCTGGCTTTGAGGTACCCTGGGGGTTACAGGGCTGCAGAGCAGGCACAGGTGGTGATTCCTCTTCCCCCGTGACGGAGCAGGGTCGGGCAGGATGCGGCTGGGCACTGTTCCTGCTTTACAAGCTGGCACACAGGGTTGTGGCTCCGCTGCTTGGAGCTGTGGTAGATGTTTGGACTGCCGAGATTCAGGCTAGTCCCTTCCCCCACCCCTGGGCACTCTCACCCTCAGGGCTGCAGTCCTCTTGGAGACACAGCAGCTGTCTCCCGCCAGTGGGACTGGCAAATGCAACGCTGGCCGCCTGGAGCTGCAGCGAAGGCCTCTCCTTTGCAGGCTCTGGAGGGTGCTGGCTTCTCTCCAGACTGCAGAGGCTGCTAGTTTGCTTGTGTGTGGAATGAGAAGGCTTCCTAGCAAAGAGAGAGTGGCTTGTTTGCAGCTTGGGGCAATACTTGTAAGTTTCTGGAGGCTGAAGTTGGCCAGTGGGCAATCTTGTCAACAGAGAGCTTTAGCCTCCAGAAAGTCCCAGGCAAGATCATGGAACAGGTCATCTTGAGTGCAATCACACAGCACTTACAGGATGGCCAAGGGATCAGGTCCAGCCAACATGGATTTAGGAAGGGCAGGTCCTGCCTGACCAACCTGATCTCCTTCTATGATCAGGTGACTGCCTGGTGGATGTGGGGAGGCCTGTGGATGTGGTCTACCTGGACCTCAGCAAGGCCTTTGACACTGTCCCCCATAGCAAACTCCTGGCCAAGCTGTCAGCCCATGGCTTGGATGGGAGCACACTGAGATGGGTTAGGAACTGGCTGGATGGCCGAGCCCAGAGAGTGGTGGTGAATGGTGCCGCATCCAGCTGGCAGCCAGTCAGTAGTGGAGTCCCCCAGAGATCAGTGCTGGGCCCCATCCTCTTTAACATCTTTACTGATGAGCTGGATGAGGGTATTGAGTCCATCATCAGTAAATTTGTTGACAACACCAAGCTGGGGGCAGAAGTTGATCTGCTGGAGGGTAGAGAGACTCTGCAGAGGGACCTTGACAGGCTGGACAGATGGGCAGAGTCCAAGGGCATGAGATTGAACACATCCAAGTGCCGGGTTCTGCACATTGGCCACAGCAACCCCATGCAGAGCTATAGGCTGGGGTCAGAGTGGCTGGAGAGCAGCCAGGTAGAGAGGGACCTGGGGGTACTGGTCGATGGTAGGCTGAACATGAGCCTGCAGTGTGCCCAGGCAGCCAGGAGGGCCAATGGCATCCTGGCCTGCATCAGGAACAGTGTGGCCAGCAGGAGCAGGGAGGTCATTCTGCCCCTGTACACTGCAGTGGTTAGGCCACACCTCGAGTACTGTGTCCAGTTCTGGGCCCCTCAGTTTAGGAAGGAGGTTGAGTTGCTGGAAGGTGTCCAGAGAAGGGCAACGAAGTTGGTGAGGGTCTTGGAACACAGCCCTGTGAGGAGAGGCTGAGGGAGCTGGGGTTGCTTAGCCTGGAGAAGAGGAGACTCAGGGGTGACCTTATTGCTCTCTCCAACTCCCTGAAGGGAGGTTGTAGACAGGCAGATGTTGGTCTCTTCTCCCAGGCAGCCAGTACCAGAACAAGGGGACACAGTCTCAAGCTGCACCAGAGGAGGTGTAGGCTGAAGGTTAGCAAGAAATTCTTCACAGAGTGACTGCCCATTGGAATGGGCTGCCCTGGGAGGTGGTGGAGTCGCCATCGATGGAGGTGTTCAGGAGGAGACTTGACAGGGTGCTTGGTTGCATGGTTTAGTTGATTAGGTGGTGTTGCATGATAGGTTGGACTTGATATTGAAGGTCTCTTCCAACCTGGTCTGGTCTATTCTATTCTATTCTATTTGTGAGGCTGGAATTCTGCCCTTACTAGGCAGTGCCACGAGCATCCCATGCAGGGGTGCATGTTGCTGTTTACCCCTGGGAAGGCAGTCTGGGTTGTTTACTTGACTGGCTGGTACCCTGGTGTGCTGGGTTACACTCATCCTGGGGAGCAGAGGGGAGGCTGAAAGAGGCCAGCTCATCAGGAGGACACAAGAAACTTGACCCAGGTGGGCAGAGAAGGACTTGGTTTCCCCTTTCCAGGAGGTCAAAGGTGCTCTATTCCACTCCCCCTGCCTGCCCAGCAAGCCTATAAAGAGAGGACATTTGCTGCTGCCCTCTGCTCCTGCCTTGCCTGCTTGAAAGAGCATTCAGCTGCTGCTGGTTTCCTGTGCTGGCCACGTGGTCAGGCCTGGTTCTCTCTCCAAGCTGCATCCAAGCTTTCTGAAGGACTGAATCCACTTCCATCCAGGGAAATCCAAGGCCATCCAGGCTTGGGTTTGTACATTTTCCTATCTATCCTTATCCCTTGCCCTTGTGAACCCTCCCTGCTATTGCTATATATATATTTTGTTAAAAAAGTTACTTCTCCTACTTCCAAACCAAGTCCAAACTACTCTTTTGTAGAGTCACCTCCTTCCCTTTTTTCCTATCCCCCCTGTGACCATTTGAGGTGGTGCCTTTAACAAAGGGACACCATGTGTCGAGGGTTGGAAGGGTAAGGCCAAAAAGCCTCCTCCCTCCTCCCTGTAAAGTAAAGGGAAAGAAAATTGAAGGGAAAGGGGAAAAAAAACCTCACAGCTGAATTAGCAAAGCAATGGAGCTGTATATTTACAAAAGCAATACAGGATATGCAGGGGAATTTACAGAATTTACAATATTTGCAATATATACAAAAATATACAACAAAGCAGCACAGAAATGAGAGTTCCCCCCTCTGCTGAGGGGGGAATGACTCTCCCCCTTTCCCCAGAGCGGGTTAGAAAGAGAGAGAAAGAGAAAAAAGTTAGAGGCAGTTATGTGTTAATTGGAAAGCAGTTAATACAGGCCTTGCAGCTTATCAGTTTCAAGGTCAAGCCTTGGCTGAAAGCCCAGAACGCTGTGAGCTGCAAACCACCGAAGGAGCGGAAGAAAGACAGAACTGAACTGAACTGGAAAAGTGCAGGAAAGCCCAAGATACCCTGCTGCACTCCCAGTCCTGAAGGTGCTTCCTCCCAATCTACCAATGAAATTAGTTTAGATCCTTCTTTTCGTTTACCAACTTCCATCCACCATATTCCCTTTCTTAAGGGGACAGCCTCAACCGGTCACACCATGGCAGAATGTTTTATAAGCAAGACAGGTCTAAACTAATTTCATTGGTGGAGAAGCAGAGGCACTGCCTTAGGTTTTGATTCCCAGTGGGACTTGTCTCAGTTCAGTCTTGCACTTTCTCCTTCCCACTGCTCACAGGTTCTGGGCTTTCAGCCAGACTGACCTTGGAAAAAGATAAGGCCTCTGCTAACACACTTGCTCTAACCATATAACTGCTTTTAATTAACAACTTCTCTTTTTCTCTCTTTCTAACCCTCTTCTGGGAAAAAGGTACAGGGGGAAACTCTTCCTCCTGGCGGGGGAGGGGAATCTCATTTCTGTGTTACTTCGTTGTATATTTCTGTATATATTGTAAATACTGTAAATTCTGTATATTCCCCTGCATTTCCCAAACTGCTTTGTAAATATAGCACACAATCCTTTGCTAATCCAGCTGTAGTTTTTTTTCCTTTCAATTTTCTTCCCTTTACTTACGGGGGGGTGGGGGGGGAAGAAGGCTTGAGGCCTTCCCCCCAACCCTCGACACCCCCTTTTTTTTCCCTTTTCTCCTTTTCCTTTCCCCTTCCTTACTAGGGAAAGGGAGGGGGAGGGGGGAGGAATTCTCAGTCTGTTCTCATCTGAGCTGTTAAACTCCAGTTAAGGCTCAAACCAGCACACCTGGTCTTTGTTCCTCAGCTCTGGGCTGAGTACCCACTCTGGAAAGGAGGGTGGAAGGGGGAATGTGGCCAAACATGTTGGGGTAAGTTTGACAGTATTGGGGGCATAATTCTAGGCACCTGGTGCCTTCAGCACAGAACCTTGAGCAGAAGGGCCTGGGCACTGCGGGGGATGCAAGAGGAGCCAGCAGGGAATGCTCACCGTGAACAAGGCCATTGTGTACCCAGGTCTGTGTTAGGAGGAGCTGGGTCTTCTACACCAGGGCAGTTGTCATCCCCCTCCACTGAGCCCTAGTGTGGCCACGAGAGGACCAGTGAGTCCCTCTGGGGGGCTTCCTGTTGGAGAGAAGTGGGGAGGAGTGGAGAGAGTCCAGAGGAGCTCTGACAAGCTGAGATTGGAAGCCTTGAGCACAAAGCCTGCCTGGGGAGGCTGAAGGACCTGGGCTTCTTGAGGCAGGTAAAGGAGAAGCTCAGAGCATGCCAGTCACAACCTGCAGGTGGCTGAAGTGTGGTTTCAGAGCTGGTGGAGTTGTTCTGAGTGGTGGGAAAAAAATCAGGAGATAGGAAGTGTGGCTAGGGAGGCTGAGAGCAGAAGTGAGGAGAAGGAAATGTCCCTGCAAGGGCAGTGCTGTGGGACCAGAGGGCACTCAGAGGGAGGCTGAGCCAGCCCTTGGCTTTCTCTTCCATGGAACCAGCAGGGAGGATGGAGAGATGTCAGTGAGGGGGATGAGAGATTGAGGTGAACTTGGTGAGAGGACTGGGTGTCTTCAAAGGAAGAGGTGCAGCTATGGGACACCATAGGGCAGGCTGTGGTGGGGATTGGCAAGGCTGAAAGCCCTCATCAGAGATGACCTCTTCATCACCATGGCTGTGGCCATTGTCTCTGCAACCAGAAGGTAGCTGAACTTCATTCACAAAGACCTCATTGCCTCCCGGCCCCACCTAGCACTGTCACACCATAGACCTGCTCCAGCCATTGCACATCCTCACATCCCACTGCCCCAGGAAGAGCCCTGAGCCATGTCTGAGGGACAGGATCTCCCTTCCGAGGGGCTGGGGGCCAGGACTTGGCCCTTTGGCTTGATCAAGCCCATCCAGGTTTGCTCAGCATCAGAGCAACCTTGATATTGTCTTAGTCTTCCTAGTTCTTGCTTCTGCTTTTCTGCTCTAACAAGCCCCTGGGGAGGCTTTGTCAGTGATGGTCCTCAGTGGGACCCATTAGGGCTCCAGCAAAGTTGGCAGTTGGCATTTGGCTTCCTGAGAGGTTTCTTCAGCTTGCTCTCAGTCTCTGAGACTCATGGACTCGACACCAAGGCCGCCAGAGGAGTCATTAAATGCCTGGGGCTGGTCCTCTGCTGCTGAGCTGAGCCAGGCTCCTGGGCTGGAGGGAGCTTCTGTCAAGCAGGCAGCACTGCAGAGAGACAGCTCTGCCCAGGAGCTGCTCCTCTGCACAGGGCAGCAGGGCTGAGGGCACTGCCAGGACATCTCAAGGAGATGAGGAAGGCAGAGAGAGCTTCAAGGTAGGCAGGACAGGTTGGGTGCTGAGAGCTCAAAGAGGAGAAAGCTTCCCAGCCCTGGGTGTGGTGAGTCTGTGGTGCAGGAGGATGGATTTGCAGTTTGTGGAGCTTGTAAAGCTGCCACATCCCACAGCCTCTGGCATCTCTCTCTTCTAGAGAGGGGCAGGAGATGCTCCAGAGCAGAGCTTCCCATCTGCACCATCAGAGACACAGGACAGGACAGCTGCCTCCTGCTGGGATGACTGCAAGGCTGTGAAGCTTGGAGTGCACAAACTTCCTGCACAGAAGGAGAAGTAAATGTGAGAGGATTGTCTGGGAAATAGCCAAGGAGTTGTCTGAAGGAATTCTCTCCTAACCTGTGTGATGTCTTCTCCTCTTTCAACAGTCCTCCATGGCCAGAGACAGACCATGTCCAACAGCAGCTCCACCACCCACTTCCTCCTGCTGGCATTCACAGGCACAAGGCAGCTGCAGCTCCTGCACTTCTGGCTCTTCCTGGCCACCTACCTGGCCACCCTGCTGGGTAACAGTCTCATCATCACCACCATAGCCTGGGACCACCACCTCCACACCCCCATGTACTTCTTTCTCCTCAACCTTGCCTTCCTAGATCTCGTTTCCATCACCACAATTCTTCCCAAATCCATGGCCAATTTCCTCTGGGACACCAGGGCCATCTCCTATGCAGGATGTGCTGCTCAACTCTTTTTCTTTTCCTTGTTCCTTTCAGCAGAGTATTTTCTCCTCACCGTCATGGCCTACGATCGCTACGCTGCCATCTGCAGACCCCTGCACTATGAGACCCTCCTGGGCAGCAGAGTTTGTGTCCTCCTGGCAGCAGCTGCCTGGGCCTGTGGCTTTCTCACTGCTCTGCTGCACACCGCCAATACCTTTTCCCTGCCCCTCTGCCAGGGCAACTCTGTGGAGCAGTTCTTCTGTGAAATTCCCCCAATCCTCAAGCTCTGCTGCTCCACCTCCTGCCTCAGGGAAGTTTGGCTTCTTGCTTTCAGTGCTTTTGCATTTGCGGGATGTTTTGTGTTCATTGTGGTGTCCTATGTGCAGATCTTCAGGGCAGTGCTGAGGATCCCTTCTCAGCAGGGACGCCACAAAGCCTTTGCCACCTGCCTGCCTCACCTGGCTGTGGTCTCTCTATTTATCACCATTGGCATCTTTGTCTACCTGAAGCCCCCCTCCATGTCCTCCCCATCCCTGGATCTGGTGATGGCAGTTCTGTACTCGGTGGTGCCTCCAGCAGTGAACCCTCTCATCTACAGCCTGAGGAACCAGGAGCTGAAGGATGCCCTCAGCAAACTGATCCCTGGGTGTTTTGAGAAGCAATAAACTCTTTGTGTTCTCCTGCAGAGCAGTTCTGATGCCTCTCAGAGCAGGCCCAGCCTGGCTCCTGTACTTTGGGGGGTTGGAGCTGGGGAGGGGGATTTTTGCTATTTATAATGTTGTCATCCCCTTTCTAATCCCCTCCCTGCTTTGCTTTTCTGACCCAGAGTTTGTGTAACAGGAGCTGTGCTCCTTCTTTGGTTAAACAACAGAAAGGCTTTTCTGTGAGCATTTGTCTTTTCCTGAGCTCCTTCCTCCAAGCCTTCTCTGCAGCTCCAGGGGCAGTTCATCTCTTCAGAGGTAGAGGTGAAGAGTCCCAGCACAACAGCTCTGCCACACAGCCCCAGCACTCGTTCTTCCAGGGCTGCTCTCTTTCCCCTGCCACACTCTCCTTCAGATCCCTTGTGTTGGTCTAAGGCCTGAGTGCTGTGGCACCTTGCTCATGGCTCTGCCGTGTGCAGCCCTGTGACCGCAGGCAGGGACAGGCCATGAGCACTTCTGTGACTGAGCTGGCCCCCAAGGGCAGTTCCATGAAGACAGGTGATCTGCTGAGGGCAGTGTCTGGAGGCTTAGGTCTTCATCTAAAGTTTCTTTCAGGAGCATGCCCAAGAAATTGCCCCCCAGAGACAAACACCAGGGAAGGGTTGAAGTGTGGAGTGTGCAGGGATGGGGCACACAGCAGTGTCCTCACACAGCCAGGCCTCCTGCAAGAGACCTGAAGAGCATCAGAGCAGGGTCTGACCTGTGCCTGTGCTCACTGCACACCCTGGGGAAGCTGTCCCAGGGCAGTCACCCTGGACTAGTCCCTCACAACCACCACTTCCAGCACTGGCCTCTCACCCCAGCTTGGATAGGTTCTTTGTCCCTCCCTGGGAGGCCAGCAGTGCCTGCTTGCATTGTGCAGGTGAGAGGTCAGCAGGGGCATTGTGTGTGGGGTGAGGGTAGCCTGAGTGAGCACAGACACCAACAGCCAAGGCCCTGGAGGTTGGAGGAGCCTCTCAGCCTCTGGCAGGGGCAGCAGGAGGCCAGGGAGACCCTGTGACTGCTGCAGTGCAGGGTCTGTGTGAGTGATGGGGAAAGATTCTGTCTCTAAACATCCCAAGGTGAGGAAGGAGTTCATGAGGCCAGCTCAGATGTGGACACCTGACAGAGCTCTGACCTTTCTGTGTGTGACTGCAGAACAAACTCTCTGCTCCAGGGAGATTCATCTCAGGTGCCTTGGACAGGTTCATTGCAACAGTTCCTGTCTGCTCACATCACCCTACCTGGACTGTGTCCTGCACTGTGCACAGAACCAGCAGAGAGGTTTTGGGTCTTTGGAAAATGCATCTTCAAGAAGGCCAAGAAGGAGGATGGGACACATTCCAGACTGGTCACCCTCAGCACAGTCCCTGGGAAGGTGATTGGCCAAACCCCCCTGCAGCTATTTGCAGGCCAAGAGAGAGAGTAAGGAATATCTGTGAGTAGGGGAAAGAAGATGGTTTGTCCCTGGACCTTAGCCAGGGCTTTGCCATGGTCTCTCATAGTTTCTTTAGAGCCAGAATGGTGATAGCTGGAGAGAAGCAATGGATGAGGTGGTGGATGGGAAGCCAGCTGGTGGATCAAGCCCAAATGTCACCAGCTTGGAGTGCTCCTGGCAGATGCTTCCCAGTGACATCCCCCTCAGGGCAAGCCCTTGGGCCAGCACTGTGCAATGTCTTCATCAGCTCCCTGCACCATCTGACCCAGGGCCTGTGCAGCTCCTTTGGGGATGAGGCCAAGTTTTGCAGAGCCTCTGAGGGACTTCATCTGCTTCCCCCTGCCTTGAGTAGGGTCACTGGACAGGATGATGTGCAGGGACCCCTTCCACCAGGACAGATCCAGCAGCTCCTCTGAGGAAGGTTTCTCCACTCAAACCCTTGGCAGGAAAGGTACCAGATGGGTTTGATGAAACTGTGATCTGCTCAGGCTCTGGCCACAAGGAGGGGGGTGGTTGGGTGTGAGATCATGTGGTCAGTTGTGTGTCAGGAGCTCACAATTCACTAGGGAGACTGTGAAGGGGCTGTGAGGTGACTTCTGCCTCAGGAGGGGATTGGCCAGCAGCAGGAGCATGGCTGGAAAGGGACTGTGAGGTCAGTTCTGTCTGCAGGAGCTAATAGGGCAGCCCTGGGCTCCTGGCTGGCAGATGAGCTTTTAAGTTGCCATCTGACAGCATCTCTGCCAGGCCAGCAGAAGGCAGCTGGCTGGCACAGGGACTGTCAGATGCCCTCTGCCAAGGGACCTGGGCTCATGGCAGGAAGGGGCTCAGGTATTGGTTGCCAGGTCTCTGCTGCCTGAGTACCTGATGGGACAGCAGCAGGCACAGGGCTCGGTGGTGTCTGTCTGAGAAGCTGCAAGGCCAGCAGCCTTGGGAGCTCCTGGTGAGGCCACTTCTGCCTGCTCAGCTGAAAGGCCACAAGAAGGCTGATGGGATGGGTGCCTGCTTGAAGGGTGCTTCCCAGATGGAGCTTTCCTTGGAGATAGGAAGCAGCAGGAGAGAGGGACACTGTCACATGATGCAGCTTGGCAGGTGGGGACTGGACATGAGGATCAAGAAACCTCTCTCAAAGGGGAGTGCTGTGGTAGGAGAAGGTCTCCAGAAGGAGTCTGAGCTCAGCTCAGCAATTTGTGTTCCAAGGAGCAGAGTGTGAGTGTGGACAGACATCAGGGAAGGTCTGGAAATGCCAAGGTGGGGAAGTGAGATGAGGGTCTCCAGCCTGCAGGGAAGCAGAAGCAGCTGTGGGACAGTGCAGGGCAGTCTGTGGTGGAGATGGCAAAGGGCACAGACAATGCTGGGAGTGATCAAGAGAACCCAAGGCTGTGCCCCCTTGGCTATGACAACCATCTGCCACCGAGGCCTGTGAGGAGACATTGTCCTAAGGCACTGGCAGGGCCTCAGTGCCTCCTTGCACTTCCCCAGGAAGGCTGGGGGCTGTCATCCCCTTGTCCTTCACTCAGCATCACAACAGCCACACCCCCCTGCACCACACATGAGGGACAGGATCTGCCTGCCCCGGGGGCTGTGGTCAGACCTTGGCCTTTCTGCTCCATAAACCAAACCCAGGTTTTGCTGCCCTGCACTTTGCCTTTGTCTCCCTGCAGTCATGGCCTCCAATGAGCTGCTCTAAGGAGTCCCCGGGGAGGCTTTGGCAGTAACAAGCCTCAGTGGGGCCCATTCCTACTTCAAGGAACTTGTGTTTTGCTTCTGACTTCTTGAGCAATCTCTTCAGTCTTCTCTCAGTGCCTGAGGTTCCTGTAATGAGCCCAAGTGCCCTAAGGAGCTATTTGGGTCTCTGTAATTTCCTTCAAGATTCCAAAGTGCACCTAATAAAGCTCATTTGGTGATCATTCATCAAGTGACATGAGCCAGGCTGTCTCACCAGCACAGCTGCACTTGCAGAGCATCTGTTTCTTCAGCTCTGACACTGTATGGACAACTTTGCTCCTCACCTCCCCAGCCTCCCCATGATTGTCCCTGCCCACCTGGGACTGACTTACTGCTCCTTGCATCAGACTTCTCCACTGCTCTCTGCAGCTGGAGCTCACAGCTCCATGGCACCAGCTCCCCCCCTGCTCTCCTTAGAGACGAGTCTGCACACAGCCACAGCAGAATTGTTGCTGTTTGGAAGCTAAGCAAAGTAAAGCCTGAGAAAGTCCCATCAGCAATGCAGCCCCCCTGGAGCCAGCTGCTCAGCACAAGCTGTCTCTCAGCAGGTGGCCTCTCTACAAGCCTGTGGCCACACCAACAAGTTGAGGCATGGTTATGATTTATCAGCCAGGCAGCATTTCTGGGTAGTGAGAAGGAGGTTGGATCATAGCAGCCACTTTGCAATCCCCAAGGTGATTCAGCAGAATGTGTTATAGCCAAGCAGCCACTGAACAGCCTCCTCCTCCTCCAGAACAAGAGGACACAGTCTCAAGCTGCACCAGGGGAGGTGTAGGCTGGACGTTAGGAAGAAGTTCTTCATAGAAAGACTTGTTAGCCATTGCCATGTGCTGCCCACGGAGGTGGTGGAGTCACCATCACTGGAGGTGTTTAGGAAGAGACTGGATGGGGTGCTTGGTGCCATGGTTTAGTTGATTAAATAGTGTTGGATAATAGGTTGGACTTGAGGATTGCAAAGGTCTTTTCCAACCTGGTTAGTTCTATTCTATTCTATTCTATTCTATTCTATTCTATTCTATTCTATTCTATTCTATTCTATTCCATTCCATTCCATTCCATTCCATTCCATTCCATTCCATTCCATTCCATTCCATTCCATTCCATTCCATTCTATTCTATTCTATTCTATTCCATTCCATTCCATTCCATTCCATTCCATTCCATATCACAACTCTGGAAGCGCCTCACACAGGAAATTGTCCTGAATAGGTTTTGGTTAATTCTTCCATAAGCTCTCACATTTGGCTTGATCTGTGTCCTTGACTCTATTACTGAATCGCAGGTTCCACCTTGTGACCAACACCAGAACTGCAGCTTTTCTCTTTCCCAAACATTGCTTTCCCTAATTTTCCCAAGTTTCTGATTTTCCTACATGATTTCTACTGTTGTGTAGAAACCTTTTGTGCTAATAACCAAACCACCACCGAATCTGCAAATGAGCTCTGGTGAGACTTTTGCATTAATAAATAATGTATGTATTTGTGTGAATATCTTTGCCTGATTATTGATAGATAAATGAATAATTCATATCCTCATGGTGCAGTGAGCAGGGTATTCCATCCTGGAGGCCTTGCCCACAAGGGGACATGGATTTACAAGCTCAGATTTGGAATGGGTGAGACAAAATTGTAAAATTCCAGATCCCACTGAGGAAGACTTAGCCAAGGCTGCTGCGAACCCACTGTGACCCTGCTGTGACCCCAGCAGTGACCCTGCTGTGACCCTGCTGCAAACCCACAGTGACTCTGCTGTGACCCCATCAGTGACCCTGCTGCGACCCTGCTGTGACCCCATCAGTGATCCTGCTGTGACCCCTCTGCGACCCTGCTGTGACCCTGCTGTGAACCCACTGTGACCCTGCTGTGACCCTGCTGTGACCCTGCTGCAACCCTGCTGTGAACCCAGCAGTGACCCTGCTGTGACCCTGCTGCGACCCTGCTGTGACTCTGCTGCAACCCTGCTGTGACCCTGCTGTGAACCCAGCAGTGACCCTGCTGTGACCCTGCTGTGACCCTGCTGCAAACCCAGCAGCGACCCTACTGTGACCCCAGCAGTGACCCTGCTGTGACCCTACTGTGACCCCAGCAGCAACCCTGCTGTGCTCCAGCAGCGACCCCAGCAGTGACCCTGCTGTGACCCTGCTGCAACCCTGCTGCAACCCTGCTGCAAACCCAGCAGCGACCCTGCTGCGACCCCAGCAGTGACCCTGCTGTGACCCTACTGTGACCCCAGCAGCAACCCTGCTGTGACTCTTCTGTGAACCCAGCAGTGACCCTGCTGCAACCCTGCTGTGCTCCAGCAGCGACCCCAGCAGTGACCCTGCTGTGACCCTGCTGCGAACCACAGTGACCCTGCTGTGACCCCATCAGTGACCCTGCTGCGACCCTGCTGTGACCCCAGCAGTGACCCTGCTGTGACCCTGCTGTGACCCTGCTGTGAACCCACAGTGACCCTGCTGTGACCCTGCTGCAACCCTGCTGTGACCCTGCTGCAACCCTGCTGTGACCCTGCTGTGAACCCAGCAGTGACCCTGCTGTGACCCTGCTGCAAACCCAGCAGCGACCCTACTGTGACCCCAGCAGCGACCCTGCTGTGACCCTACTGTGACCCCAGCAGCGACCCTGCTGTGACCCTACTGTGACCCCAGCAGCAACCCTCCTGTGCTCCAGCAGCGACCCCAGCAGTGACCCTGCTGTGACCCTGCTGTGACCCTGCTGCAACCCTGCTGCGACCCCAGCAGTGACCCTGCTGTGACCCTACTGTGACCCCAGCAGCAACCCTGCTGTGACTCTGCTGTGAACCCAGCAGTGACCCTGCTGCAACCCTGCTGCAAACCCAGCAGCAACCCTGCTGTGCTCCAGCAGCGACCCCAGCAGTGACCCTGCTGTGACCCTGCTGCGAACCCACAGTGACCCTGCTGTGACCCCATCAGTGACCCTGCTGTGACCCCATCAGTGACCCTGCTGCGACCCTGCTGTGACCCCATCAGTGATCCTGCTGTGACGCCTCTGCGACCCTGCTGTGACCCTGCTGTGAACCCACAGTGACCCTGCTGTGACCCTGCTGCGACCCTGCTGTGAACCCACAGTGACCCTGCTGTGACCCTGCTGTGACCCTGCTGCGACCCTGCTGTGACCCTGCTGCAACCCTGCTGTGACCCTGCTGTGAACCCACAGTGACCCTGCTGTGACCCTGCTGTGACCCTGCTGCAAACCCAGCAGCGACCCTACTGTGACCCCAGCAGTGACCCTGCTGTGACCCTACTGTGACCCCAGCAGCAACCCTGCTGTGCTCCAGCAGCGACCCCAGCAGTGACCCTGCTGTGACCCTGGGCTCCTGCGGTGAGCAGGTGCTGGACAAACTTGAAAATTTTGAGGCAAAAAAGTGGATATTTTGATAAGAGGATTTTTTATTTGGAGAAAGAGTTGAGAGGTTGGAGATAAAGAGCCAGAGGCTTCATGGTTAAGGAGTCTAATGCTGTCTTTAGATCACTTGTGGAGTCAGACACTGATTGTGTTTCCAGCTCCTCCCAGAGCCCAAACAGCTGTGCAATCCCAACATGGTTCATGGAGACCACGCCTGGGTGTCCGGAGCCAGACCCTCTTCACCTTCTTTATTTCAAACTGCCTGAACTGTGGTGCCACAAAAGGGATTTTAAGGAGATAGACTCTAAAGTGGTGTCTTTTACTGTGGCACAAGACTTTAAGCCGATAGCAGCCATGGATGTTCTGGTTGTGCCAGCTGCTCTGGGCACTGTGCCACTGAACCTTTCTGCGATGTGCATTTTGAAGGAGCTGCAGCGTGTTTCACCACCAGATGTCGATTCGGCCTTAGCCTTACCAAGGATCACCACTCCACCAGCTCTGTACCCAGCCTGTCACTTGCCAAGCCCCTACAGGACATGGAATGTAATGGTACTGTGACACTATTGCACTGTGACCACATAGTACTGTGATGTTCTGGCACTCTAACACTCTGTCACTCTGATCCTATGGGACTGTGATGCTCTGGTAGTGTGATGCTATGCACTGTTTTGATATGGCAGTGTGAATCTGGGGCACTGTGAGCTCTGGCTATGTGATGGTATGGCACCAGGATGCTCTGATCTTGTGGAGCTCTGCTATTGTGGTGCTCTTGTACTGTGATGCTCTAGCTCTGTGATACTCTGGCACTATGATGCTCTGAGGTTGTGAAGCTCTGGTACTGTGATGCTCTTTTACCGTGAATCTGTGGTACTGTGACTCTGGCACTGTGAAGCTCTGGCACTGCGACACTATGGCACTGTGAAGCTCTGTTGTTGTGGTGCTCTGCCACTGTGACACCATTGTATTTTGACCCTCTCTCATTGTGGCACTATTGCATTGCTACACTTTGGCAGTGTGACTCTGGCACTGGGACGTTATGGTACTGTGATGCTATGGCACTGTGTCGATATGGCACTGTGATGCTAGGGAACTGTGATACTGTGATATTGTGATGCTCTGGCTCTGTGATGCTGGGGCACTATGATGCTCTGAAGTTGTGACGCTCTGGCACTGTGACACTCTGGAATTGTGATGTTCTGGAACTGTGACACTCCAGCACTGTGATGCTATGCTATTGTGATGCTCTGGCTCTTGATGCTCTGGCACTATCTTGCTCTCTCACTGTGATGCTATGGCACAGTGATGCTCTGGTACTGTGATGCTATGGTACTATGACACTCTGGCACTGTGATGCTCTGTCGTTGTGATGCTCTGGTGTTGTGATGCTCTGGTTCTGTGATGCTATGGCATTGTAATGTTCTGGCACTGTGACACTCTGGCACTGTGACACTTTTTTACTGTGACATTCTGGCACTGTGATGGTCTGGCATTGTGATGCTCTGGCTCTACCATGCTCTGTCACTGTGACGCTCTGTCACTGTGACGCTATGTTACTGTGACACTATGGTACTGCGACGTTCTGGTACTGTGATGCTATGGCACTGTGATGCTGTGGAACAGTGATGCTATGGCAATTTGATGGTATGGTAGTGGGACACTATGATACTGTGATGCTATGGCTCTCTGATGCTCTGGCATTGTTACAATCTGGCATGGTGATGCTCTGGCTCTACCACACTCTGGCACCATGATGCCCTAGCACTGTGACAGTATGGCACAGTGACGCTCTGGCACTGTGATTCTCTGTCATTGTGGTGCTCTGATACTGTGACACTCTGGAATTGTTACTTTCTGGCACTGTAATCCTCTGGTATTGTGGCTCTATGCTACTGTGATGCTCTGGCATTGTGATGCTCTGATACACTGACACTCTGGTATTGTTACTCTCTGGCACTGTGATCCTGTGGTGCTGCAATGCTCCGGCACTGTGATGCATGGACATTGTGACACCTGCACTGAGATGCTATGGTACTGTGATGCTACGGTGCTGTAATGCTCTGCTACTGTGACGCTCTGATACTGTGATGCTATGGTACTGTGACACACTGGCACTGTGACACTCTGGCACTGTGATACTCTGGAACTGTGATGGTCTGGCACTGTCACACTCTGGAAGTCTGGCACTTTGGCACTGTGACACTCCGGAACTGTAACACTCCGACACTGTGAAACTCTGGCAGTGTGACGCTCTGGCACTGTGAGGCTGTGGTACTGTGATGCTCTGGCACTGTGATAATTTGGCAGCGTGATACTTTGGCACCGTGTCTCTCTGGCGCTGTGACACTCTGCCTCTATGACACTTGTAGTGGCTTGAGCCTTAACTGGGAGTTAAGAGCTCAGATGGGGGCAAGGCTGAGAATCTCTCCCCTGATCACCCCTCCTCCCTCCCAACAGAAGGGGGGAAAAGGAAAAATGGAAAGGGAAGGAGCAAATCCACCAAGCAATAATTTGGAGTCAGCCTGGAAGTAGAGAGGTAAAGAGTTTTCTTTAAACAATATATAACAATATATATAACAATATATAATAAGAGCAGGTAAGGTTCACAAGGGCAATAAAAACCTTTATTAGAATAAACCAAACCAGGTTGGAAGAGACCTTCAAGATCATCGTGTCCAACCCATCAACCAATCCAACCCTCCCAAACTGCTAACCCATGGCACCAAGCACCCCATCAAGTCTCCTCCTGAACACCTTCAATGACGGCGACTCCACCACCTCCCCAGGCAGCCCATTCCATAGCGCAATCACTCTTTCTGTATAGAACTTCTTCCTAACATCCAACCTGAACCTCCCCTGGCACAGCCTGAGACTGTGTCCTCTTGTTCTGGTACTGGCTGCCTGGGAGAAGAGACCATCATCCGCCTGTCTACAGCCTCCCTTCAGGTAGTTGTAGAGAGTGATAAGGTCACCCCTGAGTCTCCTCTTCTCCAGGCTGAGCAACCCCAGCTCCCTCAGTCTTTCCTCATAGGGCTTGTGTTCCAAACCCCTCACCAACTTTGTTGCTCTTCTCTGGACTCGTTCCAGCAAGTCAACATCCTTCCTAAACTGAGGGGCAAGGAACAAGGATGGATAGGAGGGGGGGAAAAAAACCAAGAATACAAAACTAGTCTCTCCCTCTGAAGAGGCATGGAGGCAGCAGGGAGAATTACATGGAATAAAATTACATAGGATAAACCAGGTTGGAAGAGACCTTCAAGATCATCGCATCCAACCCATCAACCAATCCAACCCACCTAAACAACTAACCCATGCCACCAAGCACCCCATCAAGTCTCCTCCTGAAAACCTCCAATGACGGCGACTCCACAACCTTCCCAGGCATCCCATTCCAATGGGCAATCACTCTCTCTGTATAGAACTTCTTCCCAACCACATGGCAGAGTATCAGGAGGGCAGCCGCAGTAGCTCTCATCCAGGAGAGGCAGGAGCCAAAAGGAGAGAGCCTAATGACTGCAATGTCCTGCTTTTTATAGCCTAGCTGGGCAGGGAGGGGGGAGTGGAACAGACTCAGTTTCCCAGGGGGAAAATGCCCTGCAGGGAGGGCAAAGCACATGCAAGCCCTCCACCCTGCTCTGTGTTGTTTTCAGAATGGGTGTTAACCCACCACAATCCACCCCTCTGTTCCACTTCCACTCTCCTGTCGCAGCCCCTTCATCCAATCTTGACATGTGGTATTGGAATCCTTGGTGCAAGTCCCTTGTTATCCCGGCTCGCTCTCTCTCAGGGCAGTCTCTCTCTCTCTGGTGCTGGTCAATGTAGGTGGTGCTTGAACTGGGCAGGGATGTGGAGAAGAATCAGGAATCAGTCTGTTTTTGAAAGGGAAAGGAAAAAATCAGGAACAGTCCATTGCTGTAGGGAAGCAGGTGAGATGACCCAGGAGTTCTCTGGGTTGGTGTGTGGTGTGTATGCTGAGTCCTGGATGCTAGGCTGATATTAAGCTAGGAGGGAGAAACTTTGAACAACTTATAACTATTCACACAGTGACTATAATACATTGATCCGCGCTGCCCCCTCTCAGTTCATCCCCTCTCAGACAGAGTCACATTCTGCTGCGGGATACACTGAATGTCCCCAGTTTCTAACATGACTCAGTAGGTGTCACCAGGCCCCTCAGCCAAGACCACCCCTCGGGTTAGTCTGCACCCACTAGCAGCAGGGAAAACCCACACTGGCTTCCCCAGCAGGTTCTTCTCAGCAGTCACAGGAACTCCATCTCCATCCACTGTTTGCAGCAGGTGGGACTGGGCAGGACAAGCTCATTTCACAGATCCTCTGCTGGTCACTAACCAACTGGCTTGAGCTAGGTGTCTCTCCCAGTTCCTAAAGGCTCCACTCCCCATGGCTTTTAGGGTGGTCTTTAGCAAGCCAGTGTAGCGCTCAACCTTCCCTGCAGCTGGTGCAAGGTATGGGATGTGGAAAATCCACTCAATGCCATGTTCCTTTGCCCAGTCCCTTAGGAGAAGGTTCTTGAAGTGGGTTCCATTGTCTGATTCAATCATCCCGGGGGTGCTGTGTCTCCACAGGACATGTCTCTCTAGGTACAGGATGGTGTTGCGAGCAGTGGCATGAGGTACTGGGTAGGTTTCCAGCCACCCTCTACTTGCCTCCACCATGGTCAGTAGGTACTGCTTGCCACTGTGAGACCGAGGAAGGGTGATGTGGTCGATCTGCCAGGCCTCTCCGTACTTATATTTCGACCATCTCCCTCCATACCACAGAAGCTTTGTGCGCTTGGCCTGCTTGAAGGCAGCACAGATGTCACACTCATGGATTGACGAGAATGGAGACAGGGACGGCAGCACTCAATATGAGTAATAGAAATCATCCAACTTTATTGTTCCATGCTTTATTATTTATAGTCTTATCTTATGCATAGTTAATTCTATTCTAATTTAACACATACTATTGGTTTAACTCTAAAAGATTACATCATTATTTCACTACTCTGTGTTTTTTTCTACTAAGTCTAATTGCTCTTCTTCCCAGATCTTGCCTCCTCCTTATCTTGTTTGTCTCTTCTCAGGGGAAGCTTGACCTTAGCATACCAGGCTCTTTTCCACAACTCCTACTCCATTGCTATATTTTCAACAGAAAGTCCTTCAAGGCCTGAATTGCACAGATGTTCCTGGGACCATTGTCCCTTCTCCCTAAGCCAATCCCCAACAATTCCCCCATTTTTCTTTTGTGCAAGTAAGGCCTTGGAGGTTATCCTTTGAACACTTTGCATGATACAATTATAGACAAGTTTAACAACAATCAAAATTAGTACAATAATACTTAAAAACCTTAACACTTCTTTTATCCATTGTATAACCCACTGTGACACATTCCCAAATATTGATCTTAACCAATCATCCAAGGGACTTTTTACAATTGCAACAGCACGCGTGTGATTCCTTAGCCACTTAATCTCAGCATGCATTGACACTCCATGATCTGACAGGTTCAAACAACACATTCCATCAAAGTCTTCACACCCATACCCTTGAGCCATTGTTCCAGTATTGTAGGACTACAGAGCAAGCATAGTGAGTATAGCACAGTAAAGAAGGTAAAATAAAGCAAAGAAGAAGAAGTGCATATCAAGGGAACTTCTACAACTTATATAAACTGGGAGAGCCTCGTTGGCATAGCTTCATTGGTTCCCTATGAGTGACCACACATCACACTGTTATAGATTATTGGTCCAACTACTAATGACATGTGAGGTTGTTGATGCAGGTGTGTGTCCTGTTATTCCCAGATAACTTTCTGTGTTTATAGCTACCAGTGTCCTGCTTTAGTTACATGCTGCAGGCACAGCACTGTTTTGCTACACTGCTAGCCACTTCTGCACTTATGCTGAGCATGGCCTACCACCATGTCAGGCTCTAGGCCTACACTGCCTGATCGCTCACACTGTTCGTCACTGGCATATGGTCATAGGAGTTGTTCTCATCCTATACAAGATACTACTTGCATACACAGAAGCTAGCAAATTAAACCTAAGCTATATAGCAAAAGCAGGAGTTCTGTAGCGCAGCATGTCTAACAGACTGATGTAACCCATACAAGGCACAAAGCTTAAGCTGAACTAGTTACAATGCTCTAACAGAGCTGGCATAATACATGGTCAAAGATAACAGACATTGTAAAGAAGAACTTCGATCTTCATAGTTCCGATCTTTACATTTCACTCCTGACAGAGAAGACTTGATCATGCCTGAACACATTGCACACAGACATTAAGACACAAATCCTGTCTCACCCTTCCCATCTGAGGGATGCTGGGAGCAATGAACGCAGGAGAAGCTGTCTTGATCCTGCTGTTATTTCTGAGCTATCAAGTAATGGCCACCTGCTAGTGCTTGCCTCAGACAATCCCTTTTGGATGCAGCCAGCTCTTTACAGGGTGCACAGTGGTCTAACATCATCCTCCATGTGCCAGAGCCCAGCAGAGGGGAAAAAGTCAAATTTGTGTGCTGAAATAAAGACAGTTTAATAGGACAGAAAGTGAAAGGGAGATGTAATAATAATGATGATGATGATGATGATGCAAATCTAATTAGAATGTTGTCTTAGTTTAAAGAGTGGACAGAGATCATTTTACTCCCAATGGAAGTAAACCAAAGACACTCTTGTGGAATTGGAGATAAGTACAGAAATTGTATTCAGAAATAGACAGGAAAAGTACAGAATGCATGAAAATGCACAAACCCCATCCCCCAAGCAGACTGAACCACAAACCCCAGCTGCTCCTTTTCTCCCCCACCCATTGTCTCCCTGGACTAAGCAGGCCATAATTGCACAGGAGAAAATTAGTCAGGCGTCTGCAGGTCTGCCCTTCATGTTAGCAGGAGATAAGGACTCCCTGCAAAGAGCTGGGTTGGTCTCTTCTCCCAAGCAACAAGCACCAGAACAAGAGGACACAGTATCAAACTGCGCCAGGGGAAGTTTAGGCTCAAGGTGAGGAGAGAGTCATTCATCATTGGAATGTGCTGCCCAGGGAGGTGGTGGAGTCACCGTCCCTGGAGGTGTTCAAGAGGGGACTGCACATGGCACTTGGTGCCATGGTCTAGTCATGAGTTCTGTGGTGACAGGTTGGACTCATTGATCTTTGAGGTCTCTTCCAACCTTGGTGATACTGTGATACTGAGCTGGCAGGAGGCAGAACAAGAGCGAGTTGGCCTTGCTGCCAGCTGTAAAGAAAGAGCAGAATCCTGCCATTGAATAACAAAGGCACAATTTTCCACTCCATCCTAGAGGACTCAACTCTGTGCTTTTTTAAAGAGGCACCACCTCAACCCATGACAAATCTGCACAAGACACATTTGATCATAAGAGAAAACATCCTTGTCTCACTTTTTAGTTCCATATTCTTATTTAGCCCAGCTGGAGACAGGACTCTCTACTTCTGGTCAGCATAGGCAGGGTTTGGGTTTTGTAGCTGCAGAGCAGAATTCCCTTCCTCCAGGTGGAAAGTAGGAGCAGCCCTTCTGCTCCACCCAACAGACCCTTCAGCAGCACTTTTCCTGGGTCCATGGCCTTTGGCTGTTGGTTGTTCTTGCACTTCCTATCCCCAAGGTTCCAGTCCCCAGGTAGGTTCACCATGCCACCTCCTCACGTCCTCCCTGGTCACACAGGGTGGCATGTGGTGTGTGCCAGCAGTGCCCTTTCCCTTGAGCAGAAAAAGCCTGAGCCTTAACTGCAGAGACACAGCTCAGTGTGAGAGAGGAAGGCATCCCCTTGGAAATGCTGGCACAAGGGCTGGGATACAGGCTTGTGGGGAGGAGGTGAGATTCTCTTGCAGTCCTGGAGGGAACTCCAGAACACCAATCAGCTCACAGCACAGTGTTGATAGGCTCAATAATTCATCCCTGAGCCACTCAGCTCTGACAAAGAGCTCCCAGAGCAGGAGCTGTCACAGTGACCATGTGCCAGGTGACTGCCTGCTCTTGGGCAGCTTCCAAAGCAAACTCTCAAGTCTGTTGCCTTAGGCCTTTGCACAACTGCCCCACAGCAGAGCTCTTGTTTACAGTTAGTGTCCTGTAAAGAGAGACCAATGGCCCTTCAAAATGCCCCAGGAGGTCAGTGCTGAAGGGGCTCTTTGTGCCACAGGCCCTGGGCACTCACAGCTGATCAGAGGTGCTGCAGGAACAAACATCCTTCCTCTTGCCAGGGCAGCTCTGGCCCCACCATTAGCTCCAAGTAGCTGCCTGGGCACAAGAGCCCTCTTCATTGTGGCCCTGTGGATGGTCGCACCCTGCTCAGGGACAGTGCTGGCCTGGGCCAAGGAAAAGGGCATTGAAAGGACACTCAAGGGCCTTGGGTGAGCTGTGGCCAAGTTCCAGCTAGGGACAGGGCTGGAGCCAGAGTCTTGTTGGGGCCAGGGTCACTGGGACCTACCATCCAGGGGCAGCTCTGCAGAGTGGGACCCAGGTTGTCTGGGAGGGCTCAGTGGCCCCAGGCATTGTCAGGGTGAGGGCCAGGGCAGAGGATATTCCCCTCTGGTCTCTGCTCTGGGGAAGCAGACATGACCAGTTTGGGTCCTGGAGTGCAAGGGCAATGGGGTGGGCTGGAGCTGAGCACTGCAACCACCCCAGCACTTCCCCCAAATGAGCTCTCATCTCCCAGTGGTCAGCACCCCCCAGTGCTCCCCAGCAGTGCTTCCAGTCACTGAAGATCTCAGTGTCGAGGCTTTAAGCACTGGGGTGTCTTAAACCATACCTTACAGGCCTCCTAGATAGGTCCCAGAGGGGGACCAAAAAGTGTAATCTCCTGTTATTTCATGCCCATAAGCCCTGCATTTCTAGAAACACTGCCATTTCTCTTTGTTCTTCCATTTTTTGTACCTCTCTGCTCCCAGGAGGACAGGTGGAGCTTTATCTTGGGTTTGTGCAGGGGACTCAGGCTTGTTCAGCCTTGGCCAGGCTGCCACTTGGGGCCTGGAGTGGCCTGGCTTGGCCTGGAGCTGGCAAGCAGAATTTCTCTTGGGGGTGGGGAGGAGGGTGCATGTGAGGCCTGGGTGTTTGGCCTGGTTTGGAGGAAGGTGGTGTGAAGCTTTGGCTTAAGGAGGTTCTTGGAGAGCCATGGCTGAGGTGGATGATGGATTTTGTGCTGCTGTATGCAGTTGTGATTGATACTTCCACTGCCACTTCTTTCTTTCATAGCCAGCAGGGAGCATTGTCCTTTACTCCCCTGGGAAGGGCTGAAGAGCAGCTGTCTCGCTCCTCAAACCAAGACACTCAGCCACTCTGCTGTCCCTACCGCCCAGGCCACCAATTGTCCTCCCATCTCCCAGTGTTCCCAAGAAGAGGAGTCAGTCTCAGCCCCAAATTTCCCCAGGGGGCTGGAGAGGTGTCAGGGATGGCTCTTAGTGACCCTGGGTTTGAGTTTGGTGTCACCTCTGGAGCATTCCTGGGGTGAAAGACTGGGCTGGGAGGTGAGGGAGACTGGAAGGTGGCAGTGCAGGGAAAGGAGAGGCACTGGGAGATGGGGAGGGTCTGGCTTTTGGAGTCTTCATGTGGAAGCAGTGAGTGGTCACTGCTGTCAGCAGTACTCTATCCACCCCACCCCCCAGTGCCCCTGGAGGCCTGGGCTGTTTGATTTGCAGCTGCCCCATGCAGGAAGCTGGAGAGATGCCAAGGAAGGTGGATGGATCCGTGCCAGAGGTGAGGGTGACTCCGTGCCAGGGCTGGGCTTGTTGCCAGGGCTGGTGCCACTGCCAAGCCTGCCTTTCCCTGGGGGCTCTTAGGAGGAAGAAGGAGGAGTCCTGGGAGGGATAAATCTGCCCCTCACCTTCCCCAGCTTCACCCAGGACTTACCACACCACAGAGGAAAATGAAGGTGGCAGTGGTCGGCGTGGCTCTGCTCTTCACCATCCTGCTGTGCACCCCAGCAGATGCCAAGGTAGGACTCCAGTGCCACAGGGAGGGGCTCATGGGGATGGGTCATGGCTACACGACATGTGGAATGAAATTGGAGTGGTGAGGATGAAACCCCTTGATTTGGCCTCTCCCTTGCCCAAGCAAGAGGCTCCTCCAGGCTCCCCTGCCTCTCCTGGCAATGCAGCTCTCTCCCTCCCACAGCTCCATCTCTTCCCTCCACTTCCCCCACTAAGCAGCTTCTTGTGCCCAAGGCCTGAGTTCCTCAGTATTCAGTATCACTAAGGTTGGAAGAGACCTCAAAGATCATCGAGTCCAACCTGTCACCTCATGACTAGAGTAGGGAGGACACTACTGCCCACTTCAGGCTTGAACTCACGACCTTCCCATTAAGGGTCTGATGCGCTACCAACTGAGCCACATCCTGACTCTGTGAATGCCTGGAGCTGTTCCCTCCCTGGGAAGGTCCAACACCAAAGCTGGGAAGGCTCCCACCAGTTTCTTCTCTTGGTGACCCCACACCCCTCCCTTCTGCAACTCCCCAGCCCATGCTTTTGCTCCCCTCAAACATCTTCTGCCTGGGATCTCCTCCATGTCCTATCTAATGTCCCCAGATGCCCTCCCTTTGATCTCTCCCAATGCCTTTCTTTCCATCTTGTCCCTCAGCCCTTTGCCTTTCATCCTCTCCATTGCAGTGGTCACCCCAAATCCTCTTCCTGCCATAGCCATTCCCAAACACTCTCCCAGTCCCTTTGGTTTTGGCCTCTTTCTTCTGCCCCAACCAACCAGCTCTCTTGATGTCCCCATGCCCCCTCATCTTGAATTCTTTACCTATCAATTGCATCCCACACTGTCCTGCCCCTTCAACACTCCAGCCCAGTCCATTGGGGTCCATTAATTCACCCCAGGGCTCTGTTGTTGGAAGCCTTTTCCTTAACCTCATCCTCTTTGGAGACCTGAATTCCCTACACTCTTCTTGTCTCCATCCCCAGCCCTGGACCCTGCATGGAGAGGCATCCCAGGGGAACTTGGAGGAATCAGGCTGAGGGGAGCAGAAGGCATTTTCCCCTTCAGACCAGAGGGAAGCCTTTGGCCTGCTGGGACTGAGGACACTTGTGCCCCACTCAGGGCCCCACTGAGGTTCCTTCCAGGTCACCTCTTTGCTCTTCCTCCCTAGGCACTGCTGGAAAGCATTGAGGAAAATTCTCAACTGGATGTAAGTAGTGAGGTGGACTTGGAGGGCATCCAGTCTGGGGGACGGGAGGGCATTTTGGCCCTCCCATCTCTTGCTGGGACTGGAGGTATCCCAGTGACCAGTGAGGTCTCCTGGTCTCTCTGCAGGTGAATGTAGCCAAACCTGAGCCATTGGAGAGTGTCGAGGTGGGTACCACGAGTTCTGCTGGCCCCACCCCCTCCCTTCCCATGGCCACAACACTGCAGAGCATCCCAGGGTGCTCCAGCACACCCCAGTGCATCCCACTGCAACTCCAGAGAATACCCCAGCACCCCAGTGCTTTCCAAGGGAGGACCTCTCCCCCAGAGCCCCCTTTGCATCCCCATCCACCCCAGTACAACCCAGTACACCCCCGGCTGCCCCAGTACACAACCACACAGCCAGGTGGGCCCCTTCCCAGGACCCTCACTGCCTTCTGGGCACCACCATCCCAGCTCATCTGCTCCAGAAGCAACTTCCCCAAGGACTCCATTGCTTCCCCCCATCCTCCCAGCACACCCCAGTGCACCCAGACTTGTCCCTAACCTCCCTTTCTCCCCAGCTGCCTGCGGCTGATGTCCTGCTGGAGCGGGTGCGCCAGAAGCGCCTGGCTGTAGCTGCTAAAGCTGCTGTCTAGGTGAGCAGCACCAGGGCATTCCTAACCCCACAAAGAATCCTGGGCCCTGGGGCATCCCTGAGCCCTCTGGGGTGGGCAGACCTTAGGTGTGAGAAAAGGAAACAGAGGTCACTGTCCCTGATCCGTGCCCCAGGGTACACAGCACAGAGCTGGCTCTGTGCCTTTGCTTCAACTCACTAGGGCTCTACAGACCCAGAGGGTCGCTGTGCAGGCCAGGCAGAGGCTTTGGTGCCACACAGACCCCCACAGGCACAGTAAGAGCTGGGCAGAGCTCTGGGAGATTTAGGGACATCCCAGGGTAACGACACACTGGGCAAGGGACTCTGGTGGCATCTGGATCTCAGGAGAGCCAAATCCTGTCCAGGGTATATTGAGAGCTCCAATTCCCTTCTCTTTCCCCAAGTCTCTGCAAAGAGACATAGTGGGGACAAGGTTCCTCTTATGTCCTAGCTGACCCTGGGAGTCTCTCTCTTTCAGGACTGGAACTGCTGGTGACACCTCTGTCGTGGCCTCCTTCAGAGGAAAGAGGAGATGATCATCCCTGGATGTCCCCACCTGATCCCCTGGGAGCCCTGGGCCATGTCCCTCTCATGATCAATAAACCCCCTCAGCAAAGCTACACTCTGTGTGTCCAGGCCCATGTTGCCACTCCTCTGCCATTACCCCAACACCTGCATCCTCTGGCAGCACCATGGTGAGGAGCAGACTGGCAGAGGGCAGGTCTGGGAGCCTGGATACCTGGGAGCCTTTGTCCAGAGAGGGTTCCCTTGGAGCATCCTGCCCTGAGGCTGGGAGATGCAGGCAGTCACAATGCCAGGCCTTGGGCAGATGGTGTTTGGGAGGGGTGAAACGCTCTGGTGTTTTGGGGTGAGGGCAGGTGAGAAGCATGGAGAGGCAGCTGGGACCCCTGGTTCCTCTGCCCCACTCTGGCAGGGGTGGTGGTTCCCTGTCCCATGGGCTCAGCACCCCTGGGCTTACAGGAGATTTCAGAGCCCCATGCAGGGCCCAGGGGCCTTCCTGGCCCTCAGCCCACACTCTTCTCTGGGGTACCCCAATGCAGACCAGGAGGGCAGGCCATGGGCACAAGACACTGGTTGGATGCTCCTCTGTCCCCTGCCCTGTGTGGCCCAGCCTTGGGGACTTTGTGTCCATTCTCTGGGCTGTGCTTCGGTCTCTCCAGGCATGCACTGAGTTACCAGCCACTGTCACAGCGGCAATGTTTCCCTCACCCCATGGCATGTGGTGATCTCAAGGGTCTTTTCCAGCCTCAGTGGTTCCATGATTGCATCATTTCCTCTCTTCAGTGGGGGTGACTTCAGGGGAATATTTCCCTGGATGCAGAGGGAGACCTTAGCATCCCCAGGGCAGCCAAATGCAAGAGGAATGGTGGGCAGCAGCTTCCTGTGGCTTATCCCTGGGCTGTGGGGCAGGGACTGGAGCTGTCATCTGGGGAACCAACAGGAAAAGGGGAAACCACAACTGGGGCCTAACAGTACTTAAAGGGCTGATCAGAAAGCTGTGGAGGGATTCTGAGCAGGGCCTGGTGTGACAAGGCAGGGGCTGATGGTTTGACCTGAGGGAGATTCAGACTGGAGAGAAGGAAGAAATGTTTGACACTGAGGGAGGTGAGAGCCTGGCCCAGGTTGCCCAGGGAGGTGGGAGATGCCCAATCCTGGAACCATTCCAGAGGAGATTGGAGGGGGGCTTTGAGCAGCCTGCTCTAGTTGCAGATGTTCCTGATCATTGCAAGCAGGTTGGTCTCTGTGATCTTTAAAGGTCTCTTCCAACCCAAATCATTGTATGATTCTGGGATTCTTTGGGATTCTTGAGGACAAAACATGGAGAGGTGTCCTGGCTTGAGCTGGAATAGAGCCAACTCTGTTCAGGGATCTGACTGCTCAGCTCAGTCTCTGCTCAGTGCCAGCACTTTCTGATGTTCAGAGCAGGTTTGCATGGTGGCTGCCTCTGGCAGTGAGAATGCTGATGTTCAGAGTGCCTGCCAAGGATTGGTGTGCAGGCCAAGGTCACTGCTCCATCTTGTGTTCCACCTTGGGGAAGCAGAGTACAAGGCTGCACACCAACACCCGAGGGGGACTCTGTTCTGCCTTCTGTCACAATCCATGAGTTCCTATTACAGTCTGAAGGGGGAACTTCAGCCTAGTCCCTGACTGCAACGAGTGAACGTAAAAAACCTTTTTAGTACCCACTGGACACAAAAGCAAAATAATGCTAAGGTCTACAGAAGTCATTCCTGTGATCCTGTGATCCTGGGATAGAGAGCAGTGTCACAGCAGATTGGTCACAGACTCCAATATGATAATTGAAGGGGTTCATGAGAGCATCTGAGGGCCCTTGTTCATGCCCCAAATAGCTGCTGTAAGCCAGCAAAAAACCAGAGCTGGGTCAATGAGCTCATTCTGACACAATTGACACAATAGGTCCCAGAAGACTGGAAGCTGGCCAACGTGGGGCCCATCCACAAGCAGGGCCGGTTGGATGAGCCAGGGAATTATAGGCCTGTCAGCCTGACCTCAGTGCCAGGCAAGATCATGGAACAGGTCATCCTGAGTGCAATCACACAGCACTTACAGGATGGCCAAGGGATCAGGCCCAGCCAGCATGGATTTAGGAAGGGCAGGTCCTGCCTGACCAACCTGATCTCCTTCTATGATCAGGTGACTGCCTGGTGGATGTGGGGCAGCCTGTGGATTTAGCCTATCTAGACCTCAGCAAGGCCTTTGACACTGTCCCCCATAGCAAACTCCTGGCCAAGCTGTCAGCCCATGGCTTGGATAGGAGCACACTGCATTGGGTTAGGAACTGGCTGGAGGCTGAGCACAGAGAGTGGTGGTGAATGGTGCCACAGCCAGCTGGCAGCTAGGCACCAGTGGTGTGCCCCAAGGATCAGTGCTGGGCCCTGTGCTCTTTAACATCTTTACTGATGAGCTGGATGAGGGCATTGAGTCCATCATCAGTAAATTTGCAGATGACACCAAGCTGGGGGCAGGAGTTGATCTGCTGGAGGGTGGAGAGGCTCTGCAGAGGGACCTCAACAGGCTGGACAGATGGGCAGAGTCCAACGGCATGAGATTGAACACATCCAAGTGCCAGGTGCTGCACATTGGCCACACCAACCCCATGCAGTGCTATAGGCTGGGGTCAGAGTGGCTGAGAGCAGCCAGGTAGAGAGGGACCTGGGGATGCTGGTCGATGGTAGGCTGAACATGAGCCTGCAATGTGCCCAGGCAGCCAAGAGGGCCAATGGCATCCTGGCCTGCATCAGGAAGAGTGTGGCCAGCAGGAGCAGGGAGGTCATTCTGCCCCTGTACACTGCACAGGTTAGGCCACACCTCGAGTACTGTGTCCAGTTCTGGGCCCCTCAGTTTAGGAAGGAGGTTGACTTGCTGGAAGTTGTCCAGAGAAGGGCAACAAAGTTGGTGAGGGGTTTGGAACACAAGCCCTATGAGGAGAGGCTGAGGGAGCTGGGGTTGCATAGCCTGGAGAAGAGGAGACTCAGGGGTGACCTTACTACTCTCTCCAACTACCTGAAGGGAGGTTGTAGACAGGCAGAGGTTGGTCTCTTCTCCCAGGCAGCCAGTACCAGAACAAGGGGACACAGTCTCAGGCTGCACCAGGGGAGGTTTAGGTTGGATGTTAGGAAGAAGTTCTATATAGAGAGAGTGATTGCCCATTGGAATGGGCTGCCTGGGGATGTGGTGGAGTCGCTGTCATTGGAGGTGTTCAGGAGGAGACTTGATGGGGTGCTTGGTGCCATGGCTTAGTTGATTGGGTGGTGTTGGATTGGTTGAAGGGGGACACGATGATCTTGGAGGTCTCTTCCAACCTGGTTTATTCTATATTCTATATTCTATATTCTATATTCTATATTCTATATTCTACTTCCTCCTGATTACCCTGAGGATATTAAATTCACTGCTTCATGGTCACTGCAGCCAAGGATGTCTCTGAGCCTCACATTGGTTACCAGCCCTTCCCTGTTGGTGAGAACAAGGTCCAGCATAAATTGATAACCTCTGGGACCAGAGGACACTCAGAGGGAGGCTGACCCAGCCCTTGGCTTTCTCTTCCATGGAAAAGGCAGGGAGGATGGAGAGATGTCAGTGAGGGGGATGAGAGATTGAGGTGAACTTGGAGAGAGGACTGGGTGTCTTCAAAGGCAGAGGTGCAGCTATGGGACACCATAGGGCAGGCTGTGGTGGGGACCACTGAGGGCATTGGCAAAGCTTAAAGCCCTCATCAGAGATGACCTCTTCATCACCATGGCTGTGGCCATTGTCTCTGCAACCAGAAGGTAGCTGAACTTCATTCACAAAGACCTCATTGCCTCCTTGCCCCACCCAGCACTGTCACACCATAGACCTGCTCCAGCCATTGCACATCCTCACATCCCACTGCCCCAGGAAGAGCCCTGAGCCATGTCTGAGGGACAGGATCTGCCTTCCAAGGGGCTGGGGGCCAGGACTTGGCCCTTTGGCTTGATCAAGCCCATCCAGGTTTGCTCAGCATCAGAGCAACCCTGGCACCGTCTTGAGCTCCAGGTTGTTGCTCTTGCTTCTGCTTTTCTGCTCTAACAAGCCCCTGGGGAGGCTTTGTCAGTGATGGTCCTCAGTGGGACCCATTAAGGCTCCAGCAAAGTTGGCAGTTGGCATTTGGCTTCCTGAGAGGTTTCTTCAGCTTGCTCTCAGTCTCTCAGACTCATGGACTCGACACCAAGGCCACCAGAGGAGTCATTAAATGCCTTGGGCTGGTCCTCTGCTGCTGAGCTGGGCCAGGCTCCTGGGCTGGAGGGAGCTGCTGTCAAGCAGGCAGCACTGCAGAGAGACAGCTCTGCCCAGGAGCTGCTCCTCTGCACAGGGCAGCAGGACTGAGGGCACTGCCAGGACATCTCAAGGAGATGAGGAAGGCAGAGAGAGCTTCAAGGTAGGCAGGACAGGTTGGGTGCTGAGAGCTCAAAGAGGAGAAAGCTTCCCAGCCCTGGGTGTGGTGAGTCTGTGGTGCAGGAGGATGGATTTGCAGTTTGTGGAGCTTGTAAAGCTGCCACATCCCACAGCCTCTGGGATCTCTCTCTTCTAGGGAGGGGCAGGAGATGCTCCAGAGCAGAGCTTCCCATCTGCACCATCAGAGACACAGGACAGGACAGCTACCTCCTGCTGGGGTGACTGCAAGGCTGTGAAGCTTGGAGTGCACAAAGTTCCTGCACAGAAGGAGAAGTAAATGTGAGAGGATTGTCTGGGAAATAGCCAAGGAGTTGTCTGAAGGAATTCTCTCCTAACCTGTGTGATGTCTTCTCCTCTTCCAACAGTCCTCCATGGCCAGAGACAGACCATGTCCAACAGCAGCTCCACCACCCACTTCCTCCTGCTGGCATTCACAGGCACAAGGCAGCTGCAGCTCCTGCACTTCTGGCTCTTCCTGGCCACCTACCTGGCTGCCCTGCTGGGTAACAGTCTCATCATCACCACCATAGCCTGGGACCACCACCTCCACACCCCCATGTACTTCTTTCTCCTCAACCTTGCCTTCCTAGATCTCGTTTCCATCACCACAATTCTTCCCAAATCCATGGCCAATTTCCTCTGGGACACCAGGGCCATCTCCTATGCAGGATGTGCTTCTCAACTCTTTTTCTTTTCCTTGTTCCTTTCAGCAGAGTATTTTCTCCTCACCGTCATGGCCTACGATCGCTACGCTGCCATCTGCAGACCCCTGCACTATGAGACCCTCCTGGGCAGCAGAGTTTGTGTCCTCCTGGCAGCAGCTGCCTGGGCCTGTGGCTTTCTCACTGCTCTGCTGCACACAGCCAATACCTTTTCCCTGCCCCTCTGCCAGGGCAATGCTGTGGAGCAGTTCTTCTGTGAAATTCCCCCAATCCTCAAGCTCTGCTGCTCCACCTCCTACCTCAGGGAAGTTTGGCTTCTTGCTTTCAGTGCTTTTGCATTTGCAGGATGTTTTGTGTTCATTGTGGTGTCCTATGTGCAGATCTTCAGGGCAGTGCTGAGGATCCCTTCTCAGCAGGGACGCCACAAAGCCTTTGCCACCTGCCTGCCTCACCTGGCTGTGGTCTCTCTATTTATCACCATTGGCATCTTTGTCTACCTGAAGCCCCCCTCCATCTCCTCCCCATCCCTGGATCTGGTGATGGCAGTTCTGTACTCGGTGGTGCCTCCAGCAGTGAACCCTCTCATCTACAGCCTGAGGAACCAGGAGCTGAAGGATGCCCTCAGCAAACTGATGCCTGGGTGTTTTGAGAAGCAATAAACTCTTTGTGTTCTCCTGCAGAGCAGTTCTGATGCCTCTCAGAGCAGGCCCAGCCTGGCTCCTGTACTTTGAGGGGTTGGAGCAGGGGAGGGGGATTTTTGCTCTTTATAATGTTGTCATCCCCTTTCTAATCCCCTCCCTGCTTTGCTTTTCTGACCCAGAGTTTGTGTAACAGGAGCTGTGCTCCTTCTTTGGTTAAACAACAGAAAGGCTTTTCTGTGAGCATTTGTCTTTTCCTGAGCTCCTTCCTCCAAGCCTTCTCTGCAGCTCCAGGGGCAGTTCATCTCTTCAGAGGTAGAGGTGAAGAGTCCCAGCACAACAGCTCTGCCACACAGCCCCAGCACTCGTTCTTCCAGGGCTGCTCTCTTTCCCCTGCCACACTCTCCTTCAGATCCCTTGTGTTGGTCTAAGGCCTGAGTGCTGTGGCACCTTGCTCATGGCTCTGCCGTGTGCAGCCCTGTGACCGCAGGCAGGGACAGGCCATGAGCACTTCTGTGACTGAGCTGGCCCCCAAGGGCAGTTCCATCAAGACAGGTGATCTGCTGAGGGCAGTGTCTGGAGGCTTAGGTCTTTATCTAAAGTTTCTTTCAAGAGCATGCCCAAGAAATTGTCCCCCAGAGACAAACACCAGGGAAGGGTTTAAGTGTGGAGTGTGCAGGGATGGGGCACACAGCAGTGTCCTCACACAGCCAGGCCTCCTGCAAGAGACCTGAAGAGCATCAGAGCAGGGTCTGACCTGTGCCTGTGCTCACTGCACACCCTGGGGAAGCTGTCCCAGGGCAGTCACCCTGGACTAGTCCCTCACAACCACCACTTCCAGCACTGGCCTCTCACCCCAGCTTGGATAGGTTCCTAGGTCCCTCCCTGGGAGGCCAGCAGTGCCTGCTTGCATTGTGCAGGTGAGAGGTCAGCAGGGGCATTGTGTGTGGGGTGAGGGGAACCTGAGTGAGCACAAACACCAACAGCCAAGGCCCTGGAGGTTGGAGGAGCCTCTCAGCCTCTGGCAGGGGCAGCAGGAGGCCAGGGAGACCCTGTGACTGCTGCAGTGCAGGGTCTGTGTGAGTGATGGGGAAAGATTCTGTCTCTAAACATCCCAAGGTGAGGAAGGAGTTCATGAGGCCAGCTCAGATGTGGACACCTGACAGAGCTCTGACCTTTCTGTGTGTGACTGCAGAACAAACTCTCTGCTCCAGGGAGATTCATCTCAGGTGCCTTGGACAGGTTCATTGCAACAGTTCCTGTCTGCTCACATCACCCTCCCTGGACTGTGCCCTGCACTGTGCACAGAACCAGCAGAGAGGTTTTGGGTCTTTGGAAAATGCATCTTCAAGGAGGCCAAGAAGGAGGATGGGACACATTCCAGACTGGTCACCCTCAGCACAGTCCCTGGGAAGGTGATTGGCCAAACCCCCCCTGCAGCTATTTGCAGGCCAAGAGAGAGAGTAAGGAATATCTGTGAGTAGGGGAAAGAAGATGGTTTGTCCCTGGACCTTAGCCAGGGCTTTGCCATGGTCTCTCATAGTTTCTTTAGAGCCAGAATGGTGATAGCTGGAGAGAAGCAATGGATGAGGTGGTGGATGGGAAGCCAGCTGGTGGATCAAGCCCAAATGTCACCAGCTTGGAGTGCTCCTGGCAGATGCTTCCCAGTGACATCCCCCTCAGGGCAAGCCCTTGGGCCAGCACTGTGCAATGTCTTCATCAGCTCCCTGCACCATCTGACCCAGGGCCTGTGCAGCTCCTTTGGGGATGAGGCCAAACTGGACAGAGCCTTTGAGGGATGTCATCTGCCTCACCCTGCCTTTAGTAGGGTCACTGGACAGGATGATGTGCAGGGACCCCTTCCACCAGGACAGATCCAGCAGCTCCTCTGAGGAAGGTTTCTCCACTCAAACCCTTGGCAGGAAAGGAACCAGATGGGTTTGATGAAACTGTGATCTTCTCAGGCTCTGGCCACAAGGAGGGGGGTGGTTGGGTGTGAGATCATGTGGTCAGTTGTGTGTCAGGAGCTCACAATTCACTAGGGAGACTGTGAGGTGACTTCTGCCTCAGGAGGGGATTGGCCAGCAGCAGGAGCATGGCTGGAAAGGGACTGTGAGGTCAGTTCTGTCTGCAGGAGCTGATAGGGCAGCCCTGGGCTCCTGGCTGGCAGATGAGCTTTTAAGTTGCCATCTGACAGCATCTCTGCCAGGCCAGCAGAAGGCAGCTGGCTGGCACAGGGACTGTCAGATGCCCTCTGCCAAGGGACCTGGGCTCATGGCAGGAAGGGGCTCAGGTATTGGTTGCCAGGTCTCTGCTGCCTGAGTACCTGATGGGACAGCAGCAGGCACAGGGCTCGGTGGTGTCTGTCTGAGAAGCTGCAAGGCCAGCAGCCTTGGGAGCTCCTGGTGAGGCCACTTCTGCCTGCTCAGCTGAAAGGCCACAAGAAGGCTGATGGGATGGGTGCCTGCTTGAAGGGTGCTTCCCAGATGGAGCTTTCCTTGGAGATAGGAAGCAGCAGGAGAGAGGGACACTGCCACATGATGCAGCTTGGCAGGTGGGGACTGGACATGAGGAGCAAGAAACCTCTCTCAAAGGGGAGTGCTGTGGTAGGAGAAGGTCTCCAGAAGGAGTCTGAGCTCAGCTCAGCAATTTGTGTTCCAAGGAGCAGAGTGTGAGTGTGGACAGACATCAGGGAAGGTCTGGAAATGCCAAGGTGGGGAAGTGAGATGAGGGTCTCCAGCCTGCAGGGAAGCAGAAGCAGCTGTGGGACAGTGCAGGGCAGTCTGTGATGGAGATGGCAAAGGGCATAGACAATGCTGGGAGTGATCAAGAGAACCCAAGGCTGTGCCCCCTTGGCTATGACAACCATCTGCCACCAAGGCCTGTGAGGAGACATTGTCCTAAGGCACTGGCAGGGCCTCAGTGCCTCCTTGCACTTCCCCAGGAAGGCTGGGGGCTGTCATCCCCTTGTCCTTCACTCAGCATCACAACATCCACACCCCCCTGCACCACACATGAGGGACAGGATCTGCCTGCCCCAGGGGCTGTGGTCAGATCTTGACCTTTCTGCTCCATAAACCAAACCCAGGTTTTGCTGCCCTGCACTTTGCCTTTGTCTCCCTGCAGTCATGGCCTCCAATGAGCTGCTCTAAGGAGTCCCTGGGGAGGCTTTGGCAGTAACAAGCCTCAGTGGGGCCCATTCCTACTTCAAGGAGCTTGTGTTTTGCTTCTGACTTCTTGAGCAGTCTCTTCAGTCTTCTCTCAGTGCCTGAGGTTCCTGTAATGAGCCCAAGTGCCCTAAGGAGCTATTTGTGTCTCTGTAATTTCCTTCAAGATTCCAAAGTGCACCTAATAAAGCTCATTTGGTGATCATTCATCAAGTGACATGAGCCAGGCTGTCTCACCAGCACAGCTGCACTTGCAGAACATCTGTTTCTTCAGCTCTGACACTGTATGGACAACTTTGCTCCTCACCTCCCCAGCCTCCCCATGATTGTCCCTGCCCACCTGGGGCTTACTTACTGCTCCTTGCATCAGACTTCTCCACTGCTCTCTGCAGCTGGAGCTCACAGCTCCATGGCACCAGCTCCCCCCCTGCTCTCCTTAGAGACGAGTCTGCACACAGCCACAACAGAATTGTTGCTGTTTGGAAGCTAAGCAAAGTAAAGCCTGAGAAAGTCCCATCAGCAATGCAGCCCCCCTGGAGCCAGCTGCTCAGCACAAGCTGTCTCTCAGCAGGTGGCCTCTCTACAATCATGTGGCCACACCAACAAGTTGAGGCATGGTTATGATTTATCAGCCAGGCAGAATTTCTGGGTAGTGAGAAGGAGGTTGGATCATAGCAGCCACTTTGCAATCCCCAAGGTGATTCAGCAGAATGTGTTATAGCCAAACAGCCACTGAACAGCCTCCTCCTCCTCCAGAACAAGAGGACACCGTCTCAAGCTGCACCAGGGGAGGTTTAGGCTGGATGTTAGGAAGAAGTTCTTCATAGAAAGACTTGTTAGCCATTGCCATGTGCTGCCCAGGGAGGTGGTGGAGTCACCATCACTGGAGGTGTTTAGGAAGAGACTGGATGGGGTGCTTGGTGCCATGGTTCAGTTGATTAAATAGTGTTGGATGATAGGTTGGACTTGAGGATTGCAAAGGTCTTTTCCAACCTGGTTTATTCTATTCTATTCTATTCTATTCTATTCTATTCTATTCTATTCTATTCTATTCCATTCCATTCCATTCCATTCCATTCCATTCCATTCCATTCCATTCCATTCCATATCACAACTCTGGAAGTGCCTCACACAGGAAATTCTCCTGAATAGGTTTTGGTTAATTCTTCCATAAGCTCTCACATTTGGCTTGATCTGTGTCCTTGACTCTATTGCTGAATCGCAGGTTCCACCTTGTGACCAACACCAGGACTGCAGCTTTTCTCTTTCCCAAACATTGCTTTCCCTAATTTTCCCAAGTTTCTGATTTTCCTGAATGATTTCTACTGTTGTGTAGAAACCTTTTGTGCAAATAACCAAACCACCACCGAATCTGCAAATGAGCTCTGGTGAGACTTTTGCATTAATAAATCATGTATGTATTTGTGTGAATATCTTTGCCTGATTATTGATAGATAAATGAATAATTCATATCCTCATGGTGCAGTGAGCAGGGTATTCCATCCTGGAGGCCTTGCCCACGAGGGGACATGGATTTACAAGCTCAGATTTGGAATGGGTGGATGAGGCTCTGTCCAGCCTGATCTAGTGTGGGGTGTCCCTGCCCATGGCAGGGGGGTTGGAACTAGATGATCCTTGTGGTCCCTTCCAACCCTGAATGAAACTATGAAACTATGAAACTATGAAAAATTGTTAAATTCCAGATCCCACTGAGGAAGACTTAGCCAAGGCTCCTGCGAACCCACAGTGACCCTGCTGTGACCCTGCTGCGACCCTGCTGCGAACCCAGCAGTGACCCTGCTGTGACCTTGCTGTGACCCTGCTGCGACCTTGCTGTGACCCTGCTGCGACCCTGCTGTGACCCTGCTGCGAACCACAGTGACCCTGCTGTGACCCTACTGTGACCCTCTGAGACCCTGCTGCAACCCTGCTGTGACCCTACTGCAAACCCAGCAGTGACCCTGCTGCAAACCCAGCAGTGACCCTGCTGCAAACCCAGCAGCGACCCTGCTGTGACCCCAGCAGTGACCCTGCTGTGACCCTACTGTGACCCCAGCAGCAACCCTGCTGTGACTCTGCTGTGAACCCAGCAGTTACCCTGCTGCGACCCTGCTGCAAACCCAGCAGCAACCCTGCTGTGCTCCAGCAGCGACCCCAGCAGTGACCCTGCTGTGACCCTGCTGCGAACCCACAGTGACCCTGCTGTGACCCTGCTGCGAACCCACAGTGACCCTGCTGTGACCCTGCTGTGACCCTGCTGTGACCCCATCAGTGACCCTGCTGCGACCCTGCTGTGACCCCATCAGTGATCCTGCTGTGACGCCTCTGCGACCCTGCTGTGACCCTGCTGTGAACCCACAGTGACCCTGCTGTGACCCTGCTGCGACCCTGCTGCGACCCTGCTGTGACCCTGCTGCGACCCTGCTGTGACCCTGCTGCAACCCTGCTGTGACCCTGCTGTGAACCCACAGTGACCCTGCTGTGACCCTGCTGTGACCCTGCTGTGACCCTGCTGCAAACCCAGCAGCGACCCTACTGTGACCCCAGCAGTGACCCTGCTGTGACCCTACTGTGACCCCAGCAGCAACCCTGCTGTGCTCCAGCAGCGACCCCAGCAGTGACCCTGCTGTGACCCTGCTGCAACCCTGCTGCAACCCTGCTGCAAACCCAGCAGCGACCCTGCTGCGACCCCAGCAGTGACCCTGCTGTGACCCTACTGTGACCCCAGCAGCAACCCTGCTGTGCTCCAGCAGCGACCCCAGCAGTGACCCTGCTGTGACCCTGCTGCAACCCTGCTGCAACCCTGCTGCAAACCCAGCAGCGACCCTGCTGCGACCCCAGCAGTGACCCTGCTGTGACCCTACTGTGACCCCAGCAGCAACCCTGCTGTGACTCTGCTGTGAACCCAGCAGTGACCCTGCTGCGACCCTGCTGCAAACCCAGCAGCAACCCTGCTGTGCTCCAGCAGCGACCCCAGCAGTGACCCTGCTGTGACCCTGCTGCGAACCACAGTGACCCTGCTGTGACCCCATCAGTGACCCTGCTGCGACCCTGCTGTGACCCCAGCAGTGACCCTGCTGTGACCCTGCTGTGACCCTGCTGTGAACCCACAGTGACCCTGCTGTGACCCTGCTGCAACCCTGCTATGACCCTGCTGCAACCCTGCTGTGACCCTGCTGTGAACCCAGCAGTGACCCTGCTGTGACCCTGCTGCAAACCCAGCAGCGACCCTACTGTGACCCTACTGTGACCCCAGCAGTGACCCTGCTGTGACCCTACTGTGACCCCAGCAGCGACCCTGCTGTGACCCTACTGTGACCCCAGCAGCAACCCTGCTGTGCTCCAGCAGCGACCCCAGCAGTGACCCTGCTGTGACCCTGCTGTGACCCTGCTGCAACCCTGCTGCAAACCCAGCAGCAACCCTGCTGTGACCCCAGCAGTGACCCTGCTGTGACCCTACTGTGACCCCAGCAGCAACCCTGCTGTGACTCTGCTGTGAACCCAGCAGTGACCCTGCTGCAACCCTGCTGCAAACCCAGCAGCAACCCTGCTGTGCTCCAGCAGCGACCCCAGCAGTGACCCTGATGTGACCCTGCTGTGACCCTGCTGTGACCCCATCAGTGACCCTGCTGCGACCCTGCTGTGACCCCAGCAGTGATCCTGCTGTGACCCCTCTGCGACCCTGCTGTGACCCTGCTGTGAACCCACAGTGACCCTGCTGTGACCCTGCTGCGACCCTGCTGTGACTCTGCTGCAACCCTGCTGTGACCCTGCTGTGACCCCAGCAGTGACCCTGCTGTGACCCTGCTGCGACCCTGCTGCGACCCTGCTGCAACCCTGCTGCAAACCCAGCAGCAACCCTGCTGCGACCACAGCAGTGACCCTGCTGTGACCCTACTGTGACCCCAGCAGCAACCCTGCTGTGACTCTGCTGCAACCCTGCTGCAAACCCAGCAGCGACCCTGCTGTGACCCCAGCAGTGACCCTGCTGTGACCCTACTGTGACCCCAGCAGCAACCCTGCTGTGACTCTGCTGTGAACCCAGCAGTGACCCTGCTGTGACCCTTCTGCGACCCTGCTGCGAACCACAGTGACCCTGCTGCGACCCTGCTGCGACCCTACTGTGACCCTGCTGCGACCCTGCTGCGACCCTGCTGTGACCCTACTGCAAACCCAGCAGTGACCCTACTGCAAACCCAGCAGCGACCCTGCTGTGACCCCAGCAGCGACCCTGCTGTGACCCTACTGTGACCCTAGCAACAACCCTGCAGTGACTCTGCTGCGAACCCAGCAGTGACCCTGCTGCGACCCTGCTGCAAACCCAGCAGCAACCCTGCTGTGCTCCAGCAGCGACCCCAGCAGTGACCCTGCTGTGACCCTACTGTGACCCTAGCAACAACCCTGCAGTGACCCTGCTGCGAACCCAGCAGTGACCCTGCTGCGACCCTGCTGTGACCCTGCTGCAACCCTGCTGCAAACCCAGCAGCAACCCTGCTGCGACCCCAGCAGTGACCCTGCTGTGACCCTACTGTGACCCCAGCAGCAACCCTGCTGTGACTCTGCTGTGAACCCAGCAGTGACCCTGCTGCGACCCTGCTGCAAACCCAGCAGCAACCCTGCTGTGCTCCAGCAGCGACCCCAGCAGTGACCCTGCTGTGACCCTGCTGCGAACCCACAGTGACCCTGCTGTGACCCCATCAGTGACCCTGCTGTGACCCCATCAGTGACCCTGCTGCGACCCTGCTGTGACCCCATCAGTGATCCTGCTGTGACGCCTCTGCGACCCTGCTGTGACCCTGCTGTGAACCCACAGTGACCCTGCTGTGACCCTGCTGCAACCCTGCTGTGACCCTGCTGTGAACCCAGCAGTGACCCTGCTGTGACCCTGCTGCGACCCTGCTGTGACCCTGCTGTGACCCTGCTGCGACCCTGCTGTGAACCCACAGTGACCCTGCTGTGACCCTGCTGTGACCCTGCTGCGACCCTGCTGTGACCCTGCTGCAACCCTGCTGTGACCCTGCTGTGAACCCACAGTGACCCTGCTGTGACCCTGCTGTGACCCTGCTGTGACCCTGCTGCAAACCCAGCAGCGACCCTACTGTGACCCCAGCAGCAACCCTGCTGTGCTCCAGCAGCGACCCCAGCAGTGACCCTGCTGTGACCCTACTGTGACCCCAGCAGCAACCCTGCTGTGACTCTGCTGTGAACCCAGCAGTGACCCTGCTGCAACCCTGCTGCAAACCCAGCAGCAACCCTGCTGCAACCCCAGCAGTGACCCTGCTGTGACCCTACTGTGACCCTGCTGCAAACCCAGCAGCAACCCTGCTGCGACCCCAGCAGCAACCCTGCTGTGCTCCAGCAGCAACCCCAGCAGTGACCCTGCTGTGACCCTGCTGTGACCCCACAGTGACCCTGCTGCAAACCCAGCAGCGACCCTACTGTGACCCCAGCAGTGACCCTGCTGTGACCCTGCTGCAACCCTGCTGCAAACCCAGCAGCAACCCTGCTGCGACCACAGCAGTGACCCTGCTGTGACCCTACTGTGACCCCAGCAGCAACCCTGCTGTGACTCTGCTGTGAACCCAGCAGTGACCCTGCTGCGACCCTGCTGCAAACCCAGCAGCAACCCTGCTGTGCTCCAGCAGCGACCCCAGCAGTGACCCTGCTGTGACCCTGCTGTGACCCTGCTGCAACCCTGCTGCAAACCCAGCAGCAACCCTGCTGTGACCCCAGCAGCAACCCTGCTGTGCTCCAGCAGCGACCCCAGCAGTGACCCTGCTGTGACCCCATCAGTGATCCTGCTGTGACCCCTCTGCGACCCTGCTGTGACCCTGCTGTGAACCCACAGTGACCCTACTGTGACCCTGCTGTGACCCTGCTGCAACCCTGCTGTGACCCTGCTGTGAACCCAGCAGTGACCCTGCTGTGACCCTGCTGTGACCCTGCTGCAAACCCAGCAGCGACCCTACTGTGACCCCAGCAGTGACCCTGCTGTGACCCTACTGTGACCCCAGCAGCAACCCTGCTGTGACTCTGCTGAGAACCCAGCAGTGACCCTGCTGTGACCCTGCTGCAAACCCAGCAGCGACCCTGCTGCGCTCCAGCAGTGGCCCCAGCAGTGACCCTGCTGTGACCCTGGGCTCCTGCGGCGAGCAGGTGCTGGACGAACTTGAAAATGATGAGGCAAAAAAATGGATATTTTGATAAGAGGATTTTTTATTTGGAGAAAGAGTTGAGAGGTTGGAGATAAAGAGCCAGAGGCTTCATGGTTAAGGAGTCTAATGCTGTCTTTAGATCACTTGTGGAGTCAGACACTGATTGTATTTCCAGCTCCTCCCAGAGCCCAAACAGCTGTGCAATCCCAACATGGTTCGTGGAGACCACGCCTGGGTGTCCGGAGCCAGACCCTCTTCACCTTCTTTATTTCAAACTGCCTGAACTGTGGTGCCACAAAAGGGATTTTAAGGAGATAGACTCTAAAGTGGTGTCTTTTACTGTGGCACAAGACTTTAAGCCGATAGCAGCCCTGGATGTTCTGGTTGTGCCAGCTGCTCTGGGCACTGTGCCACTGAACCTTTCTGCGATGTGCATTTTGAAGGAGCTGCAGCGTGTTTCACCACCAGATGTCGATTCGGCCTTAGCCTTACCAAGGATCACCACTCCACCAGCTCTGTACCCAGCCTGTCACTTGCCAAGCCCCTACAGGACACGGGATTCAATGGTACTGTGACACTATTGCACTGTGACCGTATAGTACTGTGATGTTCTGGCACTCTAACACTCTGTCACTCTGATCCTATGGGACTGTGATGCTCTGGTAGTGTGATGCTATGCACTGTTTTGATATGGCAGTGTGAATCTGGGGCACTGTGAGCTCTGGCTATGTGATGGTATGGCACCAGGATGCTCTGATCTTGTGGAGCTCTGCTATTGTGGTGCTCTTGTACTGTGATGCTCTAGCTCTGTGATACTCTGGCACTATGATGCTCTGAGGTTGTGAAGCTCTGGTACTGTGATGCTCTTTTACCGTGAATCTGTGGTACTGTGAAACTGGCACTGTGAAGCTCTGGCACTGTGCCACTATGGCACTGTGAAGCTCTGTTGTTGTGGTGCTCTGCCACTGTGACACCATTGTATTTTGACCCTCTCTCATGGTGGCACTATTGCATTGCTACACTTTGGCAGTGTGACTCTGGCACTGGGACGTTATGGTACTGTGATGCTATGGCACTGTGTCGATATGGCACTGTGATGCTAGGGAACTGTGATACTGTGATATTGTGATGCTCTGGTTCTGTGATGCTGGGGCACTATGACGCTCTGAAGTTGTGATGCTCTGGCACTGTGACACTCTGGAATTGTGATGTTCTGGAACTGTGACACTCCAGCACTGTGATGCTATGCTATTGTGATGCTCTGGCATTGTGATGCTCTGGCTCTTGATGCTCTGGCACTATCTTGCTCTCTCACTGTGATGCTATGGCACAGTGATGCTCTGGTACTGTGATGCTATGGTACTATGACACTCTGGCACTGTGATGCTCTGTCGTTGTGATGCTCTGGTGTTGTGATGCTCTGGTTCTGTGATGCTATGGCATTGTAATGTTCTGGCACTGTGACACTCTGGCACTGTGACACTTTTTTACTGTGACATTCTGGCACTGTGATGCTCTGGCATTGTGATGCTCTGGCTCTACCATGCTCTGTCACTGTGACGCTCTGTCACTGTGACGCTATGTTACTGTGACACTATGGTACTGCGACGTTCTGGTACTGTGATGCTATGGCACTGTGATGCTGTGGAACAGTGATGCTATGGCAATTTCATGGTATGGTAGTGGGACACTATGGTACTGTGATGCTATGGCTCTCTGATGCTCTGGCATTGTTACAATCTGGCATGGTGATGCTCTGGCTCTACCACACTCTGGCACCATGATGCCCTAGCACTGTGACACTATGGTACAGTGACGCTCTGGCACTGTGATTCTCTGTCATTGTGGTGCTCTGATACTGTGACACTCTGGAATTGTTACTTTCTGGCACTGTAATCCTCTGGTATTGTGGCACTATGCTACTGTGATGCTCTGGCATTGTGATGCTCTGATACACTGACACTCTGGTATTGTTACTCTCTGGCACTGTGATCCTGTGGTGCTGTGATGCTCTGGCACTGTGATGCATGGACATTGTGATACCTGCACTGAGATGCTATGGTACTGTGATGCTACGGTGCTGTAATGCTCTGCTACTGTGATGCTCTGATACTGTGATGCTATTGCACTGTGACACTCTGGCACTGTGACAGTTTGGCACTGTGACACACTGGCACTGTGACACTGTGGCACTGTGATACTCTGGAACTGTGATGGTCTGGCACTGTCACACTCTGGAAGTCTGGCACTTTGGCACTGTGGCACTCCGGAACTGTAACACTCCAACACTGTGAAACTCTGGCAGTGTGACGCTCTGGCACTGTGAGGCTGTGGTACTGTGATGCTCTGGCACTGTGATAATTTGGCACCGTTATACTTTGGCACCGTGTCTCTCTGGCACTGTGACACTCTGCCTCTATGACACTTGTAGTGGTTTGAGCCTTAACTGGGAGTTAAGAGCTCAGATGGGGGCAAGGCTGAGAATCTCTCCCCTGCTCACCCCTCCTCCCTCCCAACAGAAGGGGGGAAAAGGAAAAATGGAAAGGGAAGGAGCAAATCCACCAAGCAATAATTTGGAGTCAGCCTGGAAGTAGAGAGGTAAAGAGTTTTCTTTAAACAATATATAACAATATATATAACAATATATAATAACAGCAGGTAAGGTTCACAAGGGCAAGGAACAAGGATGGATAGGATGGGGAAAAAAAACCCCAAGAATACAAAACTAGTCTCTCCCTCTGCAGAGGCATGGAGGCAGCTGGGAGAATTACATAGAATAGAATTACATAGGATAAACCAGGTTGGAAGAGACCTTCAAGATCATCGCATCCAACCCATCAACCAATCCAACCCACCTAAACAACTAACCCATGCCACCAAGCACCCCATCAAGTCTCCTCCTGAAAACCTCCAATGACGGCGACTCCACAACCTTCCCAGGCATCCCATTCCAATGGGCAATCACTCTCTCTGTATAGAACTTCTTCCCAACCACATGGCAAAGGATCAGGAGGGCAGCCGCAGTAGCTCTCATCCAGGAGAGGCAGGAGCCAAAAGGAGAGAGCCTAATGACTGCAATGTCCTGCTTTTTATACCTTACTGGGCAGGGAGGGGGGAGTGGAACAGACTCAGTTTCCCAGGGGGAAAATGCCCTGCAGGGAGGGCAAAGCACCTGCAAGCCCTCCACCCTGCTCTGTGTTATTTTCAGAATGGGTGTTAACCCACCACAATCCACCCCTCTGTTCCACTTCCACTCTCCTGTCACAGCCCCTTCATCCAATCTTGACATGTGGTATTGGAATCCTTGGTGCAAGTCCCTTGTTATCCCGGCTCGCTCTCTCTCAGGGCAGTCTCTCTCTCTCTGGTGCTGGTCAATGTAGGTGGTGCTTGAACTGGGCAGGGATGTGGAGAAGAATCAGGAATCAGTCTGTTTTTGAAAGGGAAAGGAAAAAATCAGGAACAGTCCGTTGCTGTAGGGAAGCAGGTGAGATGACCCAGGAGTTCTCTGGGTTGGTGTGTGGTGTGTATGCTGAGTCCTGGATGCTAGGCTGATATTAAGCTAGGAGGGAGAAACTTTGAACAACTTATAACTATTCACTCAGTGACTATAATACATTGATCCGCGCTGCCCCCTCTCAGTTCATCCCCTCTCAGCCAGAGTCACATTCTGCTGTGGGATACACTGAATGTCCCCAGTTTCTAACATGACTCAGTAGGTGTCACCAGGCCCCTCAGCCAAGACCACTCCTCGGGTTAGTCTGCACCCACCAGCAGCAGGGAAAACCCACACTGGCTTCCCCAGCAGGTTCTTCTCAGCAGTCACAGGAACTCCATCTCCATCCACTGTTTGCAGCAGGTCGGACTGGGCAGGACCAGCTCATTTCACAGATCCTCTGCTGGTCACTAACCAAGTGGCTTGAGCTAGGTGTCTCTCCCAGTTCCTAAAGGCTCCACTCCCCATGGCTTTTAGGGCGGTTTTTAGCAAGCCAGTGTAGCGCTCAACCTTCCCTGCAGCTGGTGCAAGGTATGGGATGTGGTAAATCCACTCAATGCCATGTTCCTTTGCCCAGTCCCTTAGGAGATGGTTCTTGAAGTGGGTTCCATTGTCTGATTCAATCATCCAAGGGGTGCTGTGTCTCCACAGGACATGTCTCTCTAGGTACAGGATGGTGTTGCGAGCAGTGGCATGAGGTACTGGGTAGGTCTCCAGCCACCCTGTACTTGCCTCCACCATGGTCAGTAGGTACTGCTTGCCGCTGTGAGACCGAGGAATGGTGATGTGGTCGATCTGCCAGGCCTCTCCGTACTTATATTTCGACCATCTCCCCCCATACCACAGAAGCTTTGTGCGCTTGGCCTGCTTGATGGCAGCACAGATGTCACACTCATGGATTGACGAGAATGGAGACAGGGACGACAGCACTCAATATGAGTGATAGAAATCATCCAACTTTATTGTTCCACACTTCATTATTTATAGTCTTATCTTATGCACAGTTAATTCTATTCTAATTTAACACATACTATTGGTTTAACTCTGAAAGATTACATCATTATTTCACTACTCTGTGGTTTTTTCTACTAAGTCTAATTGCTCTTTTTCCCAGATCTTGCCTCCTCCTTATTTTGTTTGTCTCTTCTCAGGGGAAGCTTGACCTTAGCATACCAGGCACTTTTCCACAACTCCTACTCCCTTGCTATATTTTCAACAGAAAGTCCTTCAAGGCCTGAATTGCACAGATGTTCCTGGGACCATTGTCCCTTCTCCCTAAGCCAATCCCCAACAATTCCCCCATTTTTCTTTTGTGCAAGTAAGGCCTTGGAGGTTATCCTTTGAACACTTTGCATGATACAATTATAGACAAGTTTAACAAGAATCAAAATTAGTACAATAATACCTAAAAACCTTAAAGCTTCTTTTATCAATTGTATAACCCACTGTGACACATTCCCAAATATTGATCTTAACCAATCATCCAAGGGACTTTTTACAATTGCAACAGCACGCGTGTGATTCCTTAGCCACTTAATCTCAGCATGCATTGACACTCCATGATCTGACAGGTTCAAACAACACATTCCATCAAAGTCTTCACACCCATACCCTTGAGCCATTGTTCCAGTATTGTAGGACTGTAGAGCAAGCATAGTGAGTATAGCACAGTAAAGAAGGTAAAATAAAGCAAAGAAGAAGAAGTGCATATCAAGGGAACTTCTACAACTTATATAAACTCGGAGAGCCTCATTGGCATAGCTTCATTGGTTCCCTATGAGTGACCACACATGGCACTATTATAGAGTCTTGGTCCAACTCCTAATGACATGTGAGGTTGTTGATGCAGGTGTGTGTCCTGTTATTCCCAGATAACTTTCTGTGTTTATAGCTACCAGTGTCCTGCTTTAGTTACATGCTGCAGGCACAGCACTGTTTTGCTACACTGCTAGCCACTTCTGCACTTATGCTGAGCATGGCCTACCACCATGTCAGGCTCTAGGCCTACACTGCCTGATCGCTCACACTGCTCATCACTGGCATTTGGTCATAGGAGTTCTTCTCATCCTATACAAGATACTACTTGCATACACAGAAGCTAGCAAATTAAACCTAAGCTATATAGCAAAAGCAGGAGTTCTGTAGCACAGCATGTCTAACAGACTGATGTAACCCATACAAGGGACAAAGCTTAAGTTGAACTAGTTACAATGTTCTAACAGAGCTGGCATAATACATGGTCAAAGATAACAGACATTGTAAAGAAGAACTTAGATCTTAATAGTTCTGATCTTTACATTTCACTCCTGACAGAGAAGACTTGATCATGCCTGAACACATTGCACACAGACATTAAGACACAAATCCTGTCTCACACTTCCCATCTGAGGGACGCTGAGAGCAATGAACGCAGGAGAAGCTGTCTTGATCCTGCTGTTATTTCTGAGCTATCAAGTAATGGCCACCTGCTAGTGCTTGCCTCAGACAATCCCTTTTGGATGCAGCCAGCTCTTTACAGGGTGCACAGTGGTCTAACATCATCCTCCATGTGCCAGAGCCCAGCAGAGGGGAAAAAGTCAAATTTGTGTGCTGAAATAAAGACAGTTTAATAGGACAGAAAATGAAAGGGAGATGTAATAATAATGATGATGATGATGATGATGCAAATCTAATTAGAATGTTGTCTTAGTTTAAAGAGTGGACAGAGATCATTTTACTCCCAATGGAAGTAAACCAAAGACACTTGTGGAATTGGAGATAAGTACAGAAATTGTATTCAGAAATAGACAGGAAAAATACAGAATGCATGAAAATGCACAAACCCCATCCCCCAAGCAGACTGAACCACAAACCCCAGCTGCTCCTTTTCTCCCCCACTCATTGTCTCCCTGGCCTAAGCAGGCCATAATTGCACAGGAGAAAATTAGTCAGGCGTCTGCAGGTCTGCCCTTCATGTTAGCAGGAGATAAGGACTCCCTCCAAAGAGCTGGGTTGGTCTCTTCTCCCAAGAAACCAGCACCAGAACAAGAGGACACAGTCTCAAGCTGCGCCAGGGGAAGTTTAGGCTGGAGATGAGGAGAAAGTTCTTCACTGAGAGAGTTATTCATCATTGGAATGTGCTGCCCAGGGAGGTGGTGGAATCACTGTCTCTGGAGGTTTTCAAGAGGGGACTGGATATGGCACTTGGTGCCATGGTCTAGTTCTGTGGTGACAGGTTGGACTCGTTGACCTTTGACGTCTTTCCTCTGCCCAGCTGGAGACAGGACCCTTTACTTCTGGTCAGCATAGGCAGGGTTTGGGTTTTGTAGCTGCAGAGCAGAATTCCCTTCCTCCAGGTGGAAAGTAGGAGCAGCCCTTCTGCTCCACCCAACAGACCCTTCAGCAGCACTTTTCCTGGGTCCATGGCCTTTGGCTGTTGGTTGTTCTTGCACTTCCTATCCCCAAGGTTCCACTCCCCAGGTAGGTTCACCATGCCACCTCCTCATGTCCTCCCTGGTCACACAGGGTGGCATGTGGTGTGTGCCAGCAGTGCCCTTTCCCTTGAGCAGAAAAAGCCTGAGCCTTAACTGCAGAGACACAGCTCAGTGTGAGAGAGGAAGGCATCCTCTTGGAAATGCTGGCACAAGGGCTGGGACACAGGCTTGTGGGGAGGAGGTGAGATTCTCTTGCAGTCCTGGAGGGAACTCCAGAACACCAATCAGCTCACAGCACAGTGTTGATAGGCTCAAGAATTCATCCCTGAGCCACTCAGCTCTGACAAAGAGCTCCCAGAGCAGGAGCTGTCACAGTGACCATCTGCCAGGTGACTGCCTGCTCTTGGGCAGCTTCCAAAGCAAACTCTCAAGTCTGTTGCCTTAGGCCTTTGCACAACTGCCCCACAGCAGAGCTCTTGTTTACAGTTAGTGTCCTGTAAAGAGAGACCAATGGCCCTTCAAAATGCCCCAGGAGGTCAGTGCTGAAGGGGCTCTTTGTGCCACAGGCCCTGGGCACTCACAGCTGATCAGAGGTGCTGCAGGAACAAACATCCTTCCTCTTGCCAGGGCAGCTCTGGCCCCACCATTAGCTCCAAGTGGCTGCCTGGGCACAAGAGCCCTCTTCATTGTGACCCTGTGGATGGCCACACCCTGCTAAGGAACAGTGCTGGCCTGGGCCAAGGAAAAGGGCATTGAAAGGACACTCAAGGACACCCAATGCCTGGGGTGAGCTGTGGCCAAGTTCTAGCCAGTGACAGGGCTGGAGCCAGAGTCTTGTTGGGGCCAGGGTCACTGGGACCTACCATCCAGGGGCAGCTCTGCAGAGTGGGACCCAGGTTGTCTGGGAGGGCTCAGTGGCCCCAGGCATTGTCAGGGTCAGGGCCAGGGGAGAGGATATTCCCCTCTGGTCTCTGCTCTGGGGAAGCTGTGGCTGCAGACTGGACCACTTTGGGTCCTGGAGTGCAAGGGCAATGGGGTGGGCTGGAGCTGAGCACTGCAACCACCCCAGCACTTCCCCCAAATGAGCTCTCATCTCCCAGTGGTCAGCACCCCCCAGTGCTCCCCAGCAGTGCTTCCAGTCACTGAAGATCTCAGTGTCGAGGCTTTAAGCACTGGGGTGTCTTAAACCATACCTTACAGGCCTCCTAGATAGGTCCCAGAGGGGGACCAAAAAGTGTAATCTCCTGTTATTTCATGCCCATAAGCCCTGCATTTCTATAAACACTGCCATTTCTCTTTGTTCTTCCATTTTTTGTACCTCTCTGCTCCCAGGAGGACAGGTGGAGCTTTATCTTGGGTTTGTGCAGGGGACTCAGGCTTGTTCAGCCTTGGCCAGGCTGCCACTTGGGGCCTGGAGTGGCCTGGCTTGGCCTGGAGCTGGCAAGCAGAATTTCTCTTGGGGGTGGGGAGGAGGGTGCATGTGAGGCCTGGGTGTTTGGCCTGGTTTGGAGGAAGGTGGTGTGAAGCTTTGGCTTAAGGAGGTTCTTGGAGAGCCATGGCCGAGGTGGATGATGGATTTTGTGCTGCTGTATGCAGTTGTGATTGATACTTCCACTGCCACTTCTTTCTTTCATAGCCAGCAGGGAGCATTGTCCTTTACTCCCCTGGGAAGGGCTGAAGAGCAGCTGTCTCGCTCCTCAAACCAAGACACTCAGCCACTCTGCTGTCCCTACTGCCCAGGCCACCAATTGTCCTCCCATCTCCCAGTGTTCCCAAGAAGAGGAGTCAGTCTCAGCCCCAAATTTCCCCAGGGGGCTGGAGAGGTGTCAGGGATGGCTCTTAGTGACCCTGGGTTTGAGTTTGGTGTCATCTCTGGAGCATTACTGGAGTGAAAGACTGGGCTGGGAGGTGAGGGAGACTGGAAGGTGGCAGTGCTGGGAAAGGAGAGGCACTGGGAGATGGGGAGGGTCTGGCTTTTGGAGTCTTCATGTGGAAGCAGTGAGTGGTCACTGCTGTCAGCAGTACTCTATCCACCCCACCCCCCAGTGCCCCTGGAGGCCTGGGCTGTTTGATTTGCAGCTGCCCCATGCAGGAAGCTGGAGAGATGCCAAGGAAGGTGGATGGATCTGTGCCAGAGGTGAGGGTGACTGCGTGCCAGGCCTGGGCTTGTTGCCAGGGCTGGTGCCACTGCCAAGCCTGCCTTTGCCCTGGGGGCTCTTAGGAGGAAGAAGGAGGAGTCCTGGGAGGGATAAATCTGCCCCTCACCTTCCCCAGCTTCACCCAGGACTTACCACACCACAGAGGAAAATGAAGGTGGCAGTGGTCGGCGTGGCTCTGCTCTTCACCATCCTGCTGTGCACCCCAGCAGATGCCAAGGTAAGACTCCAGTGCCACAGGGAGGGGCTCATGGGGATGGGTCATGGCTACACGACATGGGGAATGAAATTGGAGTGGTGAGGATGAAACCCCTTGATTTGGCCTCTCCCTTGCCCAAGCAAGAGGCTCCTCCAGGCTCCCCTGCCTCTCCTGGCAATGCAGCTCTCTCCCTCCCACAGCTCCATCTCTTCCCTCCACTTCCCCCACTAAGCAGCTTCTTGTGCCCAAGGCCTGAGTTCCTCAGTGAATGCCTGGAGCTGTTCCCTCCCTGGGAAGGTCCAACACCAAAGCTGGGAAGGCTCCCACCAGTTTCTTCTCTTGGTGACCCCACACCCCTCCCTTCTGCAACTCCCCATCCCATGCTTTTGCTCCCCTCAAACATCTTCTGCCTGGGATCTCCTCCATGTCCTATCTAATGTCCCCAGATGCCCTCCCTTTGATCTCTCCCAATGCCTTTCTTTCCATCTTGTCCCTCAGCCCTTTGCCTTTCATCCTCTCCATTGCAGTGGTCACCCCAAATCCTCTTCCTGCCATAGCCATTCCCAAACACTCTCCCAGTCCCTTTGGTTTTGGCCTCTCTCTTCTGCCCCCACCAACCAGCTCTCTTGATGTCCCCATGCCCCCTCATCTTGAATCCTTTACCTATGAATTGCATCCCACACTGTCCTGCCCCTTCAACACTCCAGCCCAGTCCATTGGGGTCCATTAATTCACCCCAGTGCTCTGTTGTTGGAAGCCTTTTCCTTAACCTCATCCTCTTTGGAGACCTGAATTCCCTACACTCTTCTTGTCTCCATCCCCAGCCCTGGACCCTGCATGGAGAGGCATCCCAGGGGAACTTGGAGGAATCAGGCCGAGGGGAGCAGAAGGCATTTTCCCCTTCAGACCAGAGGGAAGCCTTTGGCCTGCTGGGACTGAGGACAGTTGTGCCCCACTCAGGGCCCCACTGAGGTTCCTTCCAGGTCACCTCCTTGCTCTTCCTCCCTAGGCACTGCTGGAAAGCATTGAGGAAAATTCTCAACTGGATGTAAGTAGTGAGGTGGACTTGGAGGGCATCCAGTCTGGGGAACGGGAGGGCATTTTGGCCCTCCCATCTCTTGCTGGGACTGGAGGTATCCCAGTGACCAGTGAGGTCTCCTGGTCTCTCTGCAGGTGAATGTAGCCAAACCTGAGCCATTGGAGAGTGTCGAGGTGGGTACCAAGAGTTCTGCTGGACCCACCCCCTCCCTTCCCATGGCCACAACACTGCAGAGCATCCCAGGGTGCTCCAGCACACCCCAGTGCATCCCACTGCAACTCCAGAGAATACCCCAGCACCCCAGTGCTTTCCAAGGGAGGACCTCTCCCCCAGAGCCCCCTTTGCATCCCCATCCACCCCAGTACAACCCAGTACACCCCCGGCTGCCCCAGTACACAACCACACAGCCAGGTGGGCCCCTTCCCAGGACCCTCACTGCCTTCTGGGCACCACCATCCAAGCTCATCTGCTCCAGAAGCAACTTCCCCAAGGACTCCATTGCTTCCCCCCATCCTCCCAGCACACCCCAGTGCACCCAGACTTGTCCCTAACCTCCCTTTCTCCCCAGCTGCCTGCGGCTGATGTCCTGCTGGAGCGGGTGCGCCAGAAGCGCCTGGCTGTAGCTGCTAAAGCTGCTGTCTAGGTGAGCAGCACCAGGGCATTCCTAACCCCACAAAGAATCCTGGGCCCTGGGGCATCCCTGAGCCCTCTGGGGTGGGCAGACCTTAGGTGTGAGAAAAGGAAACAGAGGTCACTGTCCCTGATCCGTGCCCCAGGGGACACAGCACAGAGCTGGCTCTGTGCCTTTGCTTCAACTCACTAGGGCTCTACAGACCCAGAGGGTCGCTGTGCAGGCCAGGCAGAGGCTTTGGTGCCACACAGATCTCCACAGGCACAGTAAGAGCTGGGCAGGGCTCTGGGAGATTTAGGGACATCCCAGGGTAACCACACACTGGGCAAGGGGCTCTGGTGACATCTGGATCTCAGGAGAGCCAAATCCTGTCCAGGGTATATTGAGAGCTCCAATTCCCTTCTCTTTCCCCAAGTCTCTGCAAAGAGACATAGTGGGGACAAGGTTCCTCTTATGTCCTAGCTGACCCTAGGAGTCTCTCTCTTTCAGGGCTGGAACTGCTGGTGACACCTCTGTCCTGGCCCCCTTCAGAGGAAAGAGGAGATGATCATCCCTGGATGTCCCCACCTGATCCCCTGGGAGCCCTGGGCCATGTCCCTCTCATGATCAATAAACCCCCTCAGCAAAGCTACACTCTGTGTGTCCAGGACCATGTTGCCCCTCCTCTGCCATTACCCCAACACCTGCATCCTCTGGCAGCACCATGGTGAGGAGCAGACTGGCAGAGGGCAGGTCTGGGAGCCTGGATGTCTGGGGGCCTCTGTCCAGAGAAGGTTCCCTTGGAGCACCCTGCCATGAGGCTGGGAGATGCAGGCAGTCACAATGCCAGGCCTTGGGCAGGTGGTGTTTGGGAGGGGTGAAACGCTCTGGTGTTTTGGGGTGAGGGCAGGTGAGGAGCATGGAGAGGCAGCTGGGACCCCTGGTTCCTCTGCCCCACTCTGGCAGGGGTGGTGGTTCCCTATCCCATGGGCTCAGCACCCCTGGGCTTACAGGAGATTGCAGAGCCCCATGCAGGGCCCAGAGGCCTTCCTGGCCCTCAGCCCACACTCTTCTCTGGGGTACCCCAATGCAGACCAGGAGGTGCATGGGCACAAGACACTGGTTGGATGCTCCTCTGTCCCCTGCCCTGTGTGGCCCAGCCTTGGGGACTTTGTGTCCATTCTCTGGGCTGTGCTTTGCTCTCTCCAGGCATGCACTGAGTTACCAGCCACTGTCACAGCGGCAATGTTTCCCTCACCCCATGGCATGTGGTGATCTCAAGGGTCTTTTCCAGCCTCAGTGGTTCCATGATTGCATCATTTCCTCTCTTCAGTGGGGGTGACTTCAGGGGAATATTTCCCTGGATGCAGAGGGAGACCTTAGCATCCCCAGGGCAGCCAAATGCAAGAGGAATGGTGGGCAGCAGCTTCCTGTGGCTTATCCCTGGACTGCAGGGAACCAACAGGAAAAGGGGAAACCACAACTGGGGCCTAACAGTACTTAAAGGGCTGATGAGAAAGCTGTGGAGGGATTCTGAGCAGGGCCTGGTGTGACAAGGCAGGGGCTGATGGTTTGACCTGAGGGAGATTCAGACTGGAGAGAAGGAAGAAATGTTTGACACTGAGGGAGGTGAGAGCCTGGCCCAGGTTGCCCAGGGAGGTGGGAGATGCCCAATCCTGGAACCATTCCAGAGGAGATTGGAGGGGGGCTTTGAGCAGCCTGCTCTAGTTGCAGATGGTCCTGATCATTGCAAGCAGGTTGGTCTCTGTGATCTTTAAAGGTCTCTTCCAACCCAAATCATTGCATGATTCTGGGATTCTTTGGGATTCTTGAGGACAAAACATGGAGAGGTGTCCTGGCTTGAGCTGGAATAGAACCAACTCTGTTCAGGGATCTGACTGCTCAGCTCAGTCTCTGCTCAGTGCCAGCACTTTCTGATGTTCAGAGCAGGTTTGCACGGTGGCTGCCTCTGGCAGTGAGAATGCTGATGTTCAGAGTGCCTGCCAAGGATTGGTGTGCAGGCCAAGGTCACTGCTCAATCTTGTGTTCCACCTTGGGGCTGCAGAGTACAAGGCTGCACTTGCAGGGAGGAATGGACAGGAGAGGTGACCCTGAACTGATCCACAAGGGATTCCACTCCATCTACATCACGCTCAGTGTAAAGCTGAGGCACCACCAGCATGACGCGTCTTCCTCAGTGGCCAACACCCGAGGGGGACTCTGTTCTGCCTTCTGTCACAATCCATGAGTTCCTATTACAGTCTGAAGGGGGAACTTCAGCCTAGTCCCTGACTGCAAGGAGTGAAAGTAAAAAAGACTTTTAGTACCCACTGGACACAAAAGCAAAATAATGCTAAGGTCTACAGAAGTCATTCCTGTGACCCTGTGATCCTGGGATAGAGAGCAGTGTCACAGCAGATTGGTCACAGACTCCAATATGATAATTGAAGGGGTTCATGAGAGCATCTGAGGGCCCTTGTTCATGCCCCAAATAGCTGCTGTAAGCCAGCAAAAAACCAGAGCTGGGTCAATGAGCTCATTCTGACACAACTGACACAATAGGTCCCAGAGGACTGGAAGCTGGCCAACGTGGTGCCCATCCACAAGCAGGGCCGGATGGATAAGCCAGGGAATTACAGGCCTGTCAGCCTGACCTCAGTGCCAGGCAAGATCATGGAACAGGTCATCCTGAGTGCAATCACACAGCACTTACAGGATGGCCAAGGGATCAGGCCCAGCCAGGATGCATTTAGGAAGGGCAGGTCCTGCCTGACCAACCTGATCTCCTTCTATGATCAAGTGACTGCCTGGTGGATGTGGGGAGGCCTGTGGATGTGGTCTACCTGGACCTCAGCAAGGCCTTTGACACTGTCCCCCATAGCAAACTCCTGGCCAAGCTGTCAGACCATGGCTTGGATAGGAGCACACTGCATTGGGTTAGGAACTGGCTGGAGGGCCGAGCCCAGAGAGTGGTGGTGAATGGTGCCACATCCAGCTGGCAGCCAGGCACCAGTGCTGTGCCCCAAGGATCAGTGCTGGGCCCTGTGCTCTTTAACATCTTTACTGATGATCTGGATGAGGGCATTGAGTCCATCATCAGTAAATTTGCAGATGACACCAAGCTGGGGGCAGGAGTTGATCTGCTGGAGGGTGGAGAGGCTCTGCAGAGGGACCTCGACAGGCTGGACAGATGGGCAGAGGCCAAGGGCATGAGATTGAACACATCCAAGTGCCAGGTGCTGCACATTGGCCACACCAACCCCATGCAGTGCTATAGGCTGGGGTCAGAGTGGCTGGAGAGCAGCCAGGTAGAGAGGGACCTGGGGATGCTGGTCGATGGTAGGCTGAACATGAGCCTGCAGTGTGCCCAGGCAGCCAAGAGGGCCAATGGCATCCTGGCCTGCATCAGGAACAGTGTGGCCAGCAGGAGCAGGGAGGTCATTCTGCCCCTGTACACTGCACTGGTTAGGCCACACCTCGAGTACTGTGTCCAGTTCTGGGCCACTCAGTTTAGGAAGGAGGTTGACTTGCTGGAATGAGTCCAGAGAAGGGCAACAACGTTGGTGAGGGATTTGGAACACAAGCCCTATGAGGAGAGGCTGAGGGAGCTGGGGTTCCTTAGCCTGGAGAAGAGGAGACTCAGGGGTGACCTTACTACTCTCTCCAACTACCTGAAGGGAGGTTGTAGACAGGCAGATGATGGTCTCTTCTCCCAGGCAGCCAGTACCAGAACAAGGGGACACAGTCTCAGGCTGCGCCAGGGGAGGTTTAGGTTGGATGTTAGGAAGAAGTTCTATATATAGAGAGAGTGATTGCCCATTGGAATGGGCTGCCTGGGGAGGTGGTGGAGTCGCTGTCATTGGAGGTGTTCAGGAGGAGACTTGATGGGGTGCTTGGTGCCATGGGTTAGTTGATTGGGTGGTGTTGGATTGGTTGAAGGAGGACACAATGGTCTTGGAGGTCTCTTCCAACCTGGTTTATTCTATATTCTATATTCTACTTCCTCCTGATTGCCCTGAGGATATTAAATTCACTGCTTCATGGTCACTGCAGTCAAGGATGTCTCTGAGCCTCACATTGGTTACCAGCTCTTCCCTGTTGGTGAGAACAAGGTGCAGCATAAATTGATAACCTCTGGGACAAGAGGGCACTCAGAGGGAGGCTGAGCCAGCCCTTGGCTTTCTCTTCCATGGAACAGGCAGGGAGGATGGAGAGATGTCAGTGAGAGAGATGAGAGATTGAGGTGAACTTGGAGAGAGGACTGGGTGTCTTCAAAGGAAGAGGTGCAGCTATGGGACACCATAGGGCAGGCTGTGGTGGGGACCACTGAGGGCAGTGGCAAAGCTTAAAGCCCTCATCAGAGATGACCTCTTCATCACCATGGCTGTGGCCATTGTCTCTGCAACCAGAAGGTAGCTGAACTTCATTCACAAAGACCTCATTGCCTCCTTGCCCCACCTAGCACTGTCACACCATAGACCTGCTCCAGCCATTGCACATCCTCACATCCCACTGCCCCAGGAAGAGCCCTGAGCCATGTCTGAGGGACAGGATCTCCCTTCCAAGGGGCTGGGGGCCAGGACTTGGCCCTTTGGCTTGATCAAGCCCATCCAGGTTTGCTCAGCATCAGAGCAACCCTGGCACCGTCTTGAGCTCCAGGTTGTTGCTCTTGCTTCTGCTTTTCTGCTCTAACAAGCCCCTGGGGAGGCTTTGTCAGTGATGGTCCTCAGTGGGACCCATTAGGGCTCCAGCAAAGTTGGCAGTTGGCATTTGGCTTCCTGAGAGGTTTCTTCAGCTTGCTCTCAGTCTCTGAGACTCATGGACTCGACACCAAGGCCACCAGAGGAGTCATTAAATGCCTGGGGCTGGTCCTCTGCTGCTGAGCTGGGCCAGGCTCCTGGGCTGGAGGGAGCTGCTGTTCAAGCAGGCAGCACTGCAGAGAGACAGCTCTGCCCAGGAGCTGCTCCTCTGCACAGGGCAGCAGGACTGAGGGCACTGCCAGGACATCTCAAGGAGATGAGGAAGGCAGAGAGAGCTTCAAGGTAGCCAGGAGAAAGCTTCCCAGCCCTGGACGTGGTGAGTCTGTGGTGTCCTAACCTGTGTGATGTCTTCTCCTCTCTCAACAGTCCTCCATGCCCAGAGACAGACCATGTCCAACAGCAGCTCCATCACCCACTTCCTCCTGCTGGCATTCACAGGCACAAGGCAGCTGCAGCTCCTGCACTTCTGGCTCTTCCTGGCCACCTACCTGGCTGCCCTGCTGGGTAACAGTCTCATCATCACCACCATAGCCTGCGACCACCACCTCCACACCCCCATGTACTTCTTCCTCCTCAACCTCGCCCTCATTGACCTGGGCTATGTTTCTACCACTGTCCTCAAATCCATGGCCAATTTCCTCTGGGACACCAGGGCCATCTCCTATGCAGGATGTGCTGCTCAGGTCTTTTTTATTGTCTTTTCCATTTCAGGAGAGCTTTATCTCCTCACCATCATGGCCTATGATCGCTACGCTGCCATCTGCAGACCCCTGCACTATGAGACCCTCCTGGGCAGCAGAGTTTGTGTCCTCCTGGCAGCAGCTGCCTGGGCCTGTGGCTTTCTCACTGCTCTGCTGCACACAGCCAATACATTTTCCCTGCCCCTCTGCCAGGGCAATGCTGTGGAGCAGTTCTTCTGTGAGATCCCCCAGATCCTCAAGCTCTCCTGCTCCACCTCCTACCTCAGGGAACTTGTGCTAATCGTGCTCAGTGCCTCTTTATTCTTTGTTTGCTTTGTGTTCATTGTGGTGTCCTATGTGCAGATCTTCAGGGCAGTGCTGAGGATCCCCTCTCAGCAGGGATACCACAAAGCCTTTGCCACCTGCCTGCCTCACCTGGCTGTGGTCTCCCTATTTATCACCACTGGCTTCTTTGCCTACCTGAAGCCCCCCTCCATCTCCTCTACATCCTTGAATCTGGTGATGGCAGTTCTGTACTCAGTGGTGCCTCCAGCAGTGAACCCTCTCATCTACAGCCTGAAGAACCAGGAGCTGAAGGATGCCCTCAGCAAACTGATCCCTGGGTGTTTTCAGAAGCAATAAACTCTTTGTCTTCTCCTTCAGATGCCTTTCTCCTTCTGATGCCTCTCAGTGCAGGCCCAGCCTGGCTTCTATACCGTTTGCTTCTGGTAGGGGATTTTGACTTGTGAGGATGCTGTCATCTCCTCTCTCTTTTCTTTTCTCTCCAAGGGTTTGTGAAAGAGGAGCTGTGCTCCTTGTTTGTTTAAACAAAATCAAAGCCCTTTCAATAACAGTTTCCTGCCCCAAATCCTTCTTCCAAGACTTTGCTGGAACTTCAGGGACAGTTTCCCAAGTGCCCAAGAGAGTGTCTCATAGATGCAGGCAGCAGTGAGCAGCTAAACCATGGGAGTGTGCAGGGGTGGAGCAGGCAGAACTGTTCTGCAGAGAGAGGCCTCCTGAGAGAGATGTGAAGGAGCAGCAGAGCAGGAGCAGGTCCAAAGCTGTTTGCTGGACCTGAGCCTGGGAAAGCTGCCACAGGTCAATCACCCTGGAGCAGTGGTACAGCTTGAAGGGGGAACTGCAGCCTAGGCCCTGACTGCAAGAACTGAAAGTAAAATAAATGACATTGGCTGTGAAAGGAAAAGAATGATGAGGTCTGCAGAATTAATTTGACTGCTAATGGGCACACAGAGCAGAGGCATCAACAGTTCTTTCTCTTTTCTTCATCTCTCACTTCTGCTTGCAACCTCTCTCCCTGTGGGAGCTTCAGGCTGTGCCTAGAAAATTTTCCACAGATCTTGAACAGAAAGTGGTAGAATGTAAATAAATTGCTGCTCTTTCTCTCATCCCTTTGTGTCGAGGGGCTTAGGGAGGGGGGCAGGGAAGGGGAAGCTATTACCTGCCCTGGTTTGTGTCCAGGGGGCTTCTTGTGGTGTTTCTAAATTGTAAATACCTGTAAATATTGTCAATATTGTATATTTTGTACATATTTGTTGCATTTCATTGTAGATTGTGGTTTTGCTTGCAAATCCAGCTTCATTTGCTCCCAGCTGAGCTGCTCTGGCAATTTCATGTTGGTGGGAACTTGCAACCCACCACATTCTCTCTCTCATGGCCTTGCCAGGGGATCTCTGTTTTGACTCCTGTGAGAAGGAACAGGAAGGAGGAGGGGAGTAGGGGAGGAGGTGAACTGTGCCCTGGATCCATCCAGGGGGTTCTGAGAAGTTTCTGTGCTGTTTATAAGTTGTATCTATCAAATATCGTGCATCTGTGGTGTATTTTGTACCTACTCATTGCATTTCACAGCTCTAGATTTTAGTTTGCTTGTAACTAGAGCTTCACTTCCTTCCATCCCAAACTGAGCTAGGTCTGGCTCAGTGTGTTTGTGTGTGTGAATTCTCTCAGATTAGTTGGGAGGTGAGATTTTCAACCTACCCCAACCAGCCCCTCACAGCCACCATTTCCAGCCCTGGCCTCTCGCCTCAGCTTGCATAGGTTCTTTGGACATGGCCTCAGTAGCTCAGTGTAGCAGTTTGGGCTGGGTGCCCTCTGCTGTGTTCATTCGAGGGTGTACTTCCTGTGTCCAAAAGTCCAGCCCTGTGGCTGGACACAGGAACCTAGGCATTTCATCCCATAATGAGATGGGGAAAGACTCTGAACATGCTGAGGTGAGGAAGGAGTTCATGGGGCCAGCTCAGATGTGGCCACCTGAGGGAGCTCTGACATCTCTGTGTGTGGCTGTGCTTTGCCTGAGCACATCCAGCGGTAAGTTGATGCCGAACCTGCCGGTCTGGACACGGAGAGCAGAAATGCAACCAACAGCCAGGTGTGAGGAGGTGACACTGGCACAGGGGAGCAAAGTGGCCCAGAGCTGCAGAGCCAGTCGCTCTTTATTGCCATGTAGATGAATGTTACAGATGCACTTTCCCACAGCCTGCCTCCTTCAGCCACTGATTTATCTCCATTTCAGCAGGTGCCCTTCTCCCCAGCTGCCTTTCCCTGCCCTTCAAAATGCAGCACTCTGCCAGTTTCTGCTCCCATCCTTTTCTCACACAGTTTGGAGGTGCAACATTGCTTATCACCTCCAGGGCCTCACAGACATGATGGCCACCTAAACATTTGGTTATCACTTCCCTTTTGGGTTCCCACATCTCCCCCTTCTTTGTTTCTTAATTCTGAGTCTATGGCATCCTGGTATCCAGTCCTGATTCCAATGCTCCTGGTCTCATTTACACATGATCAGACTCATAGCACAGGTTCAGGCTTAGGTTGGTTGACTTCCAGCTTTGTAGGCACAGCCATCACTGCAGTCAGCTTTCATTTGGCTGTCCTCATTGCAGGTAGGGGACTTCAGGTGCATGGGACTTGTGCCAACCACTAGCTGCTTGGCCTGTTCTGCCCTCCTGGATGGCTCTCTTGCCACACAGAGATTCATCCCTCATATCAAGGTCGGTATAGCTGTCTCCACCACTCAAGACCTCTTGGGTTGCAGCTTCTAGCCAAGGCCAATCCAGTCTTGCCCTTGACCATGGGAGGAGAGGATTGGTGGGTCCCAGCCCTTTCACCTGGTTGTTAACACAGAACCTCACCTGCCTCATCTGGTGACAAATGGCTATCAGGGCAAGGCAGAGGCAGATCCAGGTGAGCAGAAGAACCACATCAGGGTGTAGCAGGGGTTTTGAAGCTGCTGGTGGCTGTGGGCTTCCCAGGGGTGTTTTGCCTGACCATTCCTGCATGGTCAGCTGAGGTGCTGAGCATTGCATCTCCACAAGAAGCATTTCAGACCGTAGCAGTATCTGATGCTGCAGATTCTCTCCTCCTCACCCAGCACAAAGCTCTCCTTAAACTGAATAAGGGAGAGACTCAGACCATGTTTTGCCCTCATCTGCTATAACTTCTGGGAATGCCACAGGATCCTCATTTCTCTGTGCTTCCTTAAAACATGCACACCTCAGCCCCTGAGATGCCTCAGGCAGGGGAGGAGAGCTTGAGTAAAAAGCTCAGCCAGGCAGCTGAGCACAAGCAGCAGGGGGCCTGGAGGCCCTTGTTGATTCTCCACTGGTGTCTGCACTCTTTCCATCCCAACTCTGCTCCTCTGGAGAAGCTGTGGGAATTGTATCTGTCTGCTGTGTTATGATTATGATTAATGAGAAACTAAGAAGGCAAATATGCCTTATTAGGGCATATTGCAGTGGGGGGAGCAACTGATAGACTGACTTTAGGGAGTAGAACCTCAAGCAATGCTCAGCTGATAGAAGGAAATGGTTTAGCTCTTGTGGGCCATATACCCTGGGAACAAACTGCAGCGGTGTAGAGAGCAAAAAGCATTTAGCTGATTACCAATGACCTTTGTGACTGGGTGCTGGGTGCCAACTGATGCTCTGCTCCTCACAGGCTCAAGAGCGGTGTTCTGGCTGGCTCACCAAGCTGACACAGTGCATTAACTTAATGACCCCACACCAACATGACCACTAAGCAGTATCCTTTATTGCATCACACACAGCCTGCACTGGAGCTCTGCCAAAGGCTGGGAGCCCTGAGCAAGGCAACCACACTGCTCATGGAAGGCTGAACAAGACAGATGCATTACAAGGCTACAAACTTCTTGAAAGAGAGAAAGTCCTTTCACTGCCTGGTCTTGGATGCTTTCCAAACACCATGCAGTCCTGATCCTCTCTTTCCAGTTGTTTCTTCTCATTGGTCTGGGGCCAGTTTCACAGGTTCCAAGCCAGAGACTGCTTCCCTGTGTCTCTCTGCAGCTGCAATGCTATCTAAGCCCAAGGCATTACCATTACCTAGCTTAACTGAAACTACTTCTAGTTGTGCTTCAAAACCTATTTCCTATGCTACTGGAGAAGCTTTTTCTAACAGAAAGAAAACAGAAGAGGAAGCAAAACCATTAGGGAGTGTCCTTCCTTCAGCACAATGCACAGAACTAGTCATCATCAGCAGTATCCTGCACTATGCTTAGAGGCTCATCCTCAGGCGTTCCAGAAGCAAGACCTGTGGAGAAGAAAGGAAAAAACTTCTCTGCCTGGCTGCTGCCCCCAGCAATGGTAAAAGTGTGCAGAGCTCTTTTCTTATGGACATCATAAACCGACAGCTGCTTGGCTGAGACGTCCAGGAAGAGCCCAATCTTTTGTGGCCTCCCACCCACACTCAAACGGGACCATGGCTCCACGAAGGCCCAGCAGTCTCGCCCATCTACAAGCCCTATGGCCCAGAAGCCATTCTCAGGGGACAGAGTCAATGCCCCTTTGCGACCCACAGACTCCCGCGCAACACCCAAGGTCCAGCTTTTCCTCCTGCCAACATCCACTTGCCAGCAGTGCCTGCCCGAGGTGTATCCTTCCTTTGCCAGCACAAACAGGTGGCTGTCAAACCTCAGATCATTCCTGGGAACGTCCCTGAGGGCCCCAGTGTCTTTCACACTCTTCCCCGCCTCAGAGATCTCCAGTCTGGGGTGAGCTGTGTCCGCATCCAGGGTGACATCCCCTGCAACCACCAAGTCATGCCATCAGGAACAGTCAGCACAAACTCTGCATTCCTGAGACTTTCTCCTCTGTGTCCTCATCCACCTCTCCCTTGCTCTTCCTTCCCCCTCCATGCTTAGGTGCACCTGGCAGCCTCTTGCCTCAGGGGACCTCCAGCTTCTCTCCTCCCATCCCTTCCATGTCCCACCTTTGGGCTGCTGACCAGGAATTGCTGGGGGGATGGCCTGAGGAGAAGGACCAGGAGCTGGCCATGCAGCTCCTCCTTGGCAACACCAGAACTACAATAGACTTTTACAGGCCTGAGGAGCTGCAATCAGAATGGCCAAAGGAAGTTCTGTGTGACAGAAAGGGAGGGGGAAGCTGGAGAGATCAGGGATCAGGCTGGCAGGCAGCTGAAACCCACCTGGCAATCACTGCAGACACTCAGTGGCCAGCAAGAGCTGCTAAAATACAGACCCAAAGAGTTCAATAACTGCTGAAAACTGGTGTGTGGGAGCAGACCCTGCTGGGAATGATGGTGGAGGACAGCCAAGTCTTGAGCCAGCTGGACACAAGTCTCATGGCTATGGAAATGCAGGACCAGCAGCTGGAATTTGGGTTGGGGTCATGGTGAAGTCCTTAGCATAGCCTGAAGGAGATTTTCAATCTCATCTCAACTCAGATTTAAAGAGTAAGGAACTGAGCCTTCAGTGGAGCAAGAGCAGCTGCAGACACTTCTCCTGAGCCTTGAAAGAGGGCAAGGCCAGGAGTGGGAGGCAGGGCCTGAAGCAACCAATGCTGGTTGACCATCCCTCTTCCCCGCAGCTGGGAGGGCTCCTGTCAAGCAGGCAGGGGCTGTGGCAGCACACAACCAAGTCCAAAGCTCTCAAAGAATCCCTGCCCTGAGCATGTTCCTCAGCCAAGAGCTCTCTGAGCACTGGGAGTTGCCTGCCAGAGCTGCACTCCCAGCGAGAGCTCGGCTCCACCATCGCCCTGCTGCTTACCTTGGTAGCGCTGGATCCTGAAAAGCTCTGTGGGAAGAGAGGAAAGCAGCCATGAGTGGATTTGCCAAGGCTGGCTCCAGAGTGCTGAGACACAGCCCAGGCTGCTGAGCAGAAGCTTCTTGTTCTCCTCCAGTGCTGTGCTGCTCATGTGGCAGGGGAATAGCAAAGAGGACTGCAGCAGGACACCTTTAGCACAGATCAGGTGATGGAAAGCCCAAGCTACAGACTCCCTTTAGAGACAAGGGAGGCAAGAGGGACCTTGAGCACCTGCAGTGTCCACCTGAGCATGCAGGCATCTCACTTGCATGGGACACAAGAGCTGCTCCCCAAGAAATAGAGCCCTGTGCACTTGCATCACTTGTGAGGAGGTGCAGAGGACCTGATGGTAGGTTCCTTTGATTGTCCTCCAGGATCATCAAGTCCAACCTATCAACACAGACCCTATAACTAGACCATGGCACCAAGGGCCACGTCCAATCTCCCCTTGAATGCCTCCAGGGACGGCGACTCCACCACCTCCCCGAGCAGCACGTTCCAATGCCGAATGACTCGCTCGGCGAAGAACTTCCTCCTCGCCTCGAGTCTAAACCTCCCCTGGCACAGCTTGAGACTGTGTCCCCTTGTTCTGGTGCTGGTTGCCTGGGAGAAGAGACCAACCCCTTCCTGGCTACAACCACCTTTCAGGTAGTTGTAGAGGGCAATGAGGTCACCCCTGAGCCTCCTCTTCTCCAGGCTAAACAATCCCAGCTCCCTCAGCCTCTCCTCATAGGGCTGTGTTCAAGGCCTCTCCCCAGCCTTGTTGCCCTTCTCTGGACACGTTCAAGTGCCTCAATGTCCTTCTTAAACTGAGGGGCCCAGAACTGGACACAGGACTCAAGGTGCGGCCTAACCAAAGCAGAGTACAGGGGCACTATGACCTCCCTGCTCCTGCTGGCCACGCTATTCCTAATGCAGGCCAGGATGCTATTGGCTCTCTTGGCCACCTGGGCACACTGCTAGCTCATGTTCAGACAGCTGTCAATCAGCACCCCGAGGTCCCTCTCTGTTTGGGAGCTCTCCAGCCACTCCAACCCCAGCCTGTAGCTCTGCATGGGATTGCCGTAGCCAAAGTGCAGCCCCTGGCACTTGGACTTGTTGAAAGCCATCCCATTGGACTCTGCCCATCTGTCCAGTCTGTCGAGGTCCCTCTGCAGAGCCTTTCTGCCCTCTAACTGACCAACATCTGCTCCTAACTTGGTGTCATCTGCAAACTGGCTGATGACTGACTCGACCCCCTCATCCAGATCATCAATAAAGATGTTAAAGAGCACAGGGCCCAGCACTGAGCCCTGGGGGACGCCACTGGTGCCTGGGTGCCAGCTGGATGTGGCACCATTCACCATCACTCTCTGGGCTCTGCCCTCCAGCCAATTCCTAACCCAGCACAGAGTGTAGTGGTCCAAGCCATGAGCTGACAGCTTAGCCAGCAGTTTGCTGTGGGGGACAGTGTCAAAGGCCTTGCTGAGGTCCAGGTAGACCACATCCACAGGCCTCCCCACGTCCACCAGGTGGGTCACCTGATCATAGAAGGAGATCAGGTTGTAGAGGCAGGACCTGCCCTTCCTAAATCCATGTTGGCTGGACCTGAGCCCTTGGCCATCCTTCAGGTGTGCAGTTATTGCCCCCAGGATAATCTGCTCCATCACTTTCCCTGGCACTGAGGTCAGGCTGACTGGCCTGGAGTTTCCAGGTTCCTCCATCCGACCTTTCTTATGGATGGGGACTACATTGGCCAGTTTCCAGTCATCTGGGACCTCTCCAGTGAGCCAGGACTGGAGGAAAATGATGGAGAGTGGCTTGGCAGCTCATCTGCCAGCTCTCTCAGCACCCTAGGATGGATCCCATCTGGTCCCATGGACTTGTGAGTGTCCAAGTGGCACAGCAGGTCCCAAACAAATTCCTCATGGATTACCGGGGCACTACACTGCTCCCCGACCCCATCGCCCAGCTCAGGAGGCCACTCCTCCTGAACTCCTGCCTTGCTGTTAAAACCTGTTTAGGTTGGACATCAGGAGGAAGTTCTGCACAGTGAGGGTTGTGAACTACTGGAAGAAGTTGCCCTGAGAGGTGGTGGAGGTCTCATCCCTTGAGATGGCTTCAAGGTCAAACTCAATGTGGCCCTGGGCAGCCTGATCCAGCTGGAATTGTCCCTGCTCACTGCAGAGGGGTTGGACAAGAAGACCTTTGAGGGTCCCTTCCAGCCTGATGCTTTCTGCCTCTCTGACCTTCTGTGCTGATCCTGCTCACCTTGATTGTTCTGCAGCTCTGCTCTGAGGATCTGAAGGTCGTGGCAAGTGGCCTCCTGCACAGTCTGCACATTCTGCACAGCCTTCAGGAGAGTTTCCATCTGCTGAGAGAGCTGCTGGAGGGATCCCAGGGCCCCTGTGGTACTCAGCTCCACTTTCTTTCCTGGGAAGAAACAGCAGTGCCACCAGCACAATGGCCTTGCCTCCCCTGAGGGAAGCTCTTGTCCCACCAATGGCACAGGGCCTTTCCTCACAGAAGGGACCAACAAGATGCTGACCTCTTTCTCTGCCAAGGAAGACCCAGCCCCAGAAGATGCTGGAGGGTGACCAGTGCAGCTCCAGAGCTGCCTTCCCCAGGACAGGGACATTGCTCAGGGGACATGGAGTCAGCAGGACAGAGGCACACCAGGACTGAAGGGGCACTCCTGAGCCTCTGCAAGGGCTTACTCAAGGCCTAAGCCCAACCTTGCTCCTCCCTTTAAGCTCTCTCTCTCCCTCTGGGGCTTGCCCACTGCCATGGCCCTTTCCTCCATCCCATCTCCACCTCTCCGGCTCCTGGGCCACCTGGACTCCTGAAGGGTGAGACCTGGCAAGTCCCTTGCCCCACCTCTGAACTGCTTTGGATGCCCTGAGTGCTGGAGGGGTGGGCAAAGAGCACAGGCCCCAGGAGCCTTCCTGAAGGCTTGGCAAAAGCCTGCTGAGCAGGATGAAGGGCAGGAAGCAGCTCCACCCATCTCTCCAGCCAGCACCTTTGGGCTGCAGCAGAGAAGACCCTTGGTCAGGAGGCAGGGGAGTGAGGAAAGAGAGTCAGCAGCAGGACATGGAGATGGACAACCTCATCACACAGATCAGGTCATTGACAGCCCAAGCTACACACTGCTTCCAAAGACAAGGGAGAGAAGAGAGGCCTTGAGCACCTGCAGTGTCCACATAAGCATGCAGCTGGCCCTGGGACAGGGCACACAAGAACTACTCCAGCCCCCACTGCAGGAAGGAGCTGGAGGTGCTGGAAAGTGTCCAGAGAAGGGCCATGAGGAGGAGCAGAGGGCTGGAGCTGCTCTGCTATGAGGACAGACTGAGAGAGTTGGGGTTGTGCAGTCTGGAGAGGAGAAGGCTCCCAGGAGACCTTCTTGTGGCCTTCCAGGATCTGAAGGGTGCTACAAGAAAGCTGGGGAGGGACTTTTGAGGGTGTCAGGGAGTGATAGGACTGGGGGGAATGGAACAAAAGTAGAAGAGGGGAGAGATTCAGATTGGATGTCGGGAAGAAGTGTTTCCCCATGAGGGTAGTGAGGCACTGGCACAGGTTGCCCAGGGAGGTGGTGGAAGCCTCATCCCTGGAGGTGTTTAAGGCCAGGCTGGAGGTGGCTGTGAGCAACCTGCTATGGTGTGAGGTGTCCCTGCCCATGGCAGGGGGTAGGAACTGGATGAGCCTTGAGGTCCCTTCCAGCCCTGACAGTTCTCTGATCTACTCCACAAGAAAGAGTTTTGTCCTTCTCCATCCCCTATGAGGAGGTGCAGAGGATGTGCTCACAGCTCGGTTTGCCTGTGCCCAGCCTTTGCCAGCAGAGAGATGAAGGCCTGCTTGGTGGGGGCCCTGCTCACCTAGTTCCTCCTTGAGGCTCTGAAGGTCTCTCTGGGTGGATTCCTGCATGTCCTGCACAGCTTTCTGTAGAGTTTCCATTTGTTGGGAGAGCTTCCAGAGCTCTGATGTGGTACTTGCTGTGAAGGAAACATTGTGCCACTGGGACACTGCTGGTACCTCCTTCAGGTACCTGGAGATCATCTATCTGCCATGAAGATGCCCAGGAGCTCTGATTGAAGGCCCCTGCTAAAGCATCTTTCCCAGGCCTCTCCTGTGGGTGATTTCTCTCTCCTCATTCCCCCTTAGAAATCTTCACCTCACAGGGATTCAATTGCACCTTGAAGGTGCCACCTGGGGAGGGTTCTCACTTGGCCCTCTGCCTGCTCAAAGTGTTCCCAGCAGAGCCCTGTGCTCAGGGGCATGGCCAGGCCCTGTTCCCATGGAACTTCATCTCCTCCTTTCTCAGCAGCACCAAAGGAAGCTCACTGCTTCCCCACCACCCAAAGGCACAGCCAGAGAAGGAGCCCAGGCCATGCTCCTTGCCAGGTGTTCCTTGAGGGAAGAACACTGCCCTGCCAAGATGCCAGCTGGCCAGAGCAGGGGCAGGGCAACTCCTTGCCTTAGAACCTGGGGAGGATGGGACTGCAGAGCCCAGACTGTGCTGGGAAAAGCTCCCTGCCCAGGCAGCTCTGCACACTGGCAGCCTGGAGTCCCAGACACCTGCCTGGATGGGCAACATAACTATGGACTTGCTGGAGGCCTTTGGGAGTGGCCATTCCTGGAGTGGGGAGTTGGCTTCATCTGAGTGTGGTGGGCCCTCAGGCATGGGAAGCCTCCAGAACTCCTTGCTCAGAAGGCTTTTGTTCCTAGGTGCTGTTGGTCACTCCTGGCACTCACTGAAAGAGAAACTGTGTGAAGGGTTTCCTGCAAAAGAGTTTAGAATAATTAGTGTCCTCCCCTTGCCATGGGATGGGAGAGGAGCTCACAGAGTCCCACCTTGTCCAGCTGTTTGCAGCTGGGCAGGAGGCTCCAGAGATCTTCAAGCCCAGTCCCCATGCCAGAGCAGGACCATAGAATCCAGCACAGAAACACAGCCAGATGGGGCTGGAAAGTCTCCAGAGGAGACTCCACAACCTCTCTGGGCAGCCTGCTCCAGGGCTCTGTGACCCTCACAGTGAAGAAGTTCCTCCTCATGTTGAGATGGAACCTCCTGTGCTGGAGTTTCTATCCATTGCCCCCTGTCCTACCCCAGGGTGCAACTGAGCAGAGCCTGTCCCTGTCCCCTCCTTCCTGACCCCCAGCCCTCAGCTATTGAGAGACATGGATCAGATCCCTCTCAGGCTTCTGCTCTCTCCAGACTAAACAGCCCCAGGGCTCTCAGCCCCTCCTCACCAGGCTGTGCTCCATTCCCTCCTGGTAGCCTCCCTTGGACTCTCTCCAGCAGATCTCTGTCCCTCCTGAGCTGGGGAGCCCTGAGCTGGGGAGCTCAGAACTGGATGCAATACTCCAGGTGAGGTCTCACCAGGGCAGAGCAGAGGGGCAGGGAGAACCTCCCTGGATCTGCTGGACACACTCCTAATGCACCCCAGGACCCCCTTGGCCTTCTTGGCCAGCAGGGCACATTGCTGTCCCATGCAGAACTTGCTGCCCACCAGCACTCCCAGGTCCTTCTCCACAGGGCTGCTCCCCAGCAGATCCCCTCCCAACCTGCCCTGCTGCACTTGATTCTTCCTTCCCAGCTGCAGGACATGTCCTTGTTGAGCCTCATTAGGCTCCTCTCTGCCCAGCTCTCTGAATGGCCTCACAGCCCTCAGGTGCAGCAGGCCCCTCCCTCTGACCAAATTCCTCCCACCCCAATGGCCTTGGCTTCAGCTGTGCTCTGGAAGGGAACCTGCAGGTGATTTGCTTTCAGTGACTCCTTTGCCTTTCCACCCCTGCCCAAAGAGAACAAACCCAGTTCTTACCAAACATCTCCTTGCTCCTCCTGCCTTCCTGTGCCTTTCCTCAGGAGTCAAAGAGTGGCCAAAACCTCTAGAGAACAGAAGGCAGAGTTGGTGACACCTTCTGATGGACTCCCAGCAGGTCCCTGTCCCATCTCAGGTGCAGGGGAGCCCTCTGGGAATCCTCACTCCATGCCCATCCTTCTCCTTGCTCACAATCAGCCCTGTGTGCTTGTGCAGAGCACAGGAGAAGCTGCTTCAGCCCAGCTGCTTCCCCCCTCCGAGGCACAGGAAGGGCAGCACTGGCTACATGCACAGCTCTGAGACCAACTCCAAGCCTGGAGGGGACCCTGGCAAAGCTCCAGAGTAAGGACAGGGGTGGAATGGCCTTGGCTGGCTGCCAAAGGCACACCAAGCTGCTCCCTCCCTCCTCAACTGCACAGGGGGAGAAATAGGAGGGCAAAGCTGCTGGGTGGCCACCAGGAGTGGGAGATCTCCAGGCAGTGGCCATCGTGGGCACTACAGACTCAGCCTGGGGAAGACCACTGGAACTTGGTGACCATTTCAAAGCAAGCAGCTTGGGGAGAAGCCAAAGCCACACTCAACCCAGCTGCCCCCAGCCTCCCCCTCAGCTTCACCTCCCTCCTTCCCAACCCTTTTACTTTGTCACCCTCTGCTGTGCTTTAAGCTTCCCTGCAGCCCAGAAGCCCAAATGGAACAGACTTGGATTTGCCTCCCAGGAGGACAAAAGCAAATTAGGCAGGAGAAAAGAGAGGTACAAGTCAGGAAAGGAGCAGCCTGGAATCCATTTGGAAGTCAAAAGCAAAGCTTAACAAAACAGAGAGAAAGGATCTGAGTAAAAGGGAAGTGACAAAGGGGTAAGCAAAAAGGGTAAATGAGAAAAGCCACCACAACAGCAGGCCCAGCTGGCACAGAAGTCTCTGGATGTAAGTGTGGATTGTCCCTGGCTGCAGCTCTTAGGAGAGTGGCTGCAGCAGGAGGCAGCACTCACCATGGGGCAGCTGCAGGAGCAGAGAGGAGTCTTGGGCAGGAAGAAGAGGCTGAAGCAGGCAGATGGCTCCCCTTAAACAGGCTGTGGGCAGGAAGGGGGAGTGGAAGAGACCTTGACCCGGGGACCCCTCCCCCTGGGAGTCTCTCTGCCCACCTGGGTCAGGTTTCTTTGTCCACCTGGGGCAAAATCCTTCCCAGCTGCTCCAGGGATGGCTGGGACCTGACACACCCTGGCCCTTGTCTTTTCCTCCCTGGGCCCTGCAGGGAACAGCTCTGCTGCTAGTGCCTCCAGTTCCTTGCTGCCTGCCCCTGAGGAGACCTGGGGGATGAGCAGGGCCTGCTGGCCCCTGTGTGCAGGGCTTGCAGGAAAGCAAGAGAGTGCTGCTCTTGCAGCCCCACAGCAGCACAGCCTTCAGGGCAGGAGGAGAGACACTTACCTGCCTGAGCCACCCAAGGGGGACAGTGACACAGGACAGCTGAAATTCCACCTGCAGAAGGGAAGGAAAAGGCACAGAAGACTGAGGCACTGGAGTTGAAATTCAGCCTTCCTCTGCCCCCAGATCCCTCCTCTGCCCCCAGGCCCTGCCTCCCCTTCGGGGCAAGGTGTTGGTACTGGAGGCAACCAGGTGCCAAGGGAGCTTTGATGCTCCAGAAGCCAAGCAGACCCTCACCAGATGCCCACTGTCCAGCACCACAATGGAGCTCATGGCAGGAGAAAAGCTTCACCCTGCCTGCTGTCAGGGAGGACAAACTCCTTCCCTGCAGCCTAGGGATCAGAGATGACCTTTGCTCAGCTGCTGAAGGGCTCAGCTTTGAACAGGGACAGCAGACACTGACCTGTCAAAGATGAGCTGAGGAGGAGGCTCTGGCTGACACTCAGCAATGGTTTGTCTGCAAGGCCCAGGCTTGGGGCTCAGCTGCCTTTGGGGTTTGTGGCCATTGGAAGGGGAACTTTAGCCCAGGCCCTGTCTGCACAGACTGAAAGTCAAATAAATGACCACTGGATGCCAAAGGGAAATAATGACAAAGGCTACACCATTCACTGGCTGCTGATGGGGCCAGGGAGGAGAGGCAGGAGCAGTTCTGGCTCTCTTCTTCTGTCCCTTCTGCTTGCAGCTTCTCTCTCTCTTTCATGGCCTTTACAGGGGATCTCTGGAGGGAGGATGTCCCTGGGCCTGGAGGATGTCCCTGGCACTAGAGGGAGGATGTCCCTGGCACTGCAGGGAGGATGGCCCTGGGATTTCAGAGACTGTTTAGTTCTCTAAACCACCATGGAATGGAAGTGATTCTGCCTCTGGAGCAGGTAATTTCTGGAGCTGCTCTGGGATTGGCTCCAGGCCTTGCCTCTTAGTGTCACTGCTCACAGCTGCTCCTTCCTGGCCATGCTGTGCCAGGAGCATTCCCAGCTGCCCTGCAGATGTTCTGCTGTGGGAGGGGCTTGGGAAGCTGGGAAATGGAGCCAGGAGAAGGGAATGCTCTGCATGAAAGGAGGAAGCAAGCAAGGAGGAGGGAAGGTACTGCCCTTGCTGGAGAAGGACCAGGCTGGGGACCCAGAGACCAGCTTGACATGGAGCAGTACAGAGGTTGCACCCTGCCGCTCCCCAGTGCTGCCAGTAGCACCCCATTGCTCCCAGTGCTGCCCCAGTGCCGCCCCCAGCTGCTCCCAGTGGCACCCCAGTGTTCCCAATTCTCTCCCAGTGATCCCAGTGCAGCCACAGAGGCTCTCCCCATTGCACCCCAGCGCTCCCAGTGCCGCACCAGTGCCACTCCCTGGCTCCCCCTAGTGGCCCCAGCGATGCCTCTGTGCCAATTCTTTGCTGTTCCCAGTGCTGCCAGTGCCACTCTGGTTCTCCCCAGTGCTGCCAGTAGTATCCCAGTGCCACCCCATGGCTCTCCCCAGTGCCACCCCCTTGCCACTTCCTCATTCCCACCCTAACCACACACCCCCCCAGCGTGCTCCCAGGGCTGAAGCAGTTCCATTCCCTGGCTCCTCCCAGTGCTCCCAGGACCAGCCCAGTGCTCTCACCTGGGACCTCCCTGACTCCATCCAAAATTCAGGAGTGTTTGGGCTCAAACCCAGTAATTTAGGAACATTTTGGGCTCAAACCCAGCGACTAAGGAACATTTTGGGGCTCCAAACCACTAATTTTCAGATGTTTGGATCTCAAAACCACCAATTCTGGGAATTGTTGTGCAACACTTCCCCCCCTGCCCCCCCTTCCCCCCTCCCTGCCCTGCCCTGCTTAACTGGGAAAATTTTGGGCTCAAAAATTCCCATTTCAGGAGTTTTGGGGTCAGAAACCTCTGTTTAGAGACCTTGGGGGTGGGGTGGGGAGAGGCACAAAACCTGGGGGGATTTTTGGTCTCAGAAGTTAGTTAGGGACTCAAACCCAGTTCAGTCCTGCTTGAACCGGCAAAGGCACCAGCTCAGTCCCAGTTAGCCCAGTTCAGTCCCCCTCCACCCCAGTCTGATCCCAGTTTGTCCCCTGGTGCCACTCACCCCAGGGCCACCAGCTGGGGATGGGCCTCGGGCTGTCCCCACTGCTTCTTCCCAGTCCAGCTGCAGTTTATCCCCAGTCAGGGACCAGTTTGCCCAGTCCCAGCTCTTCTCCTCCTCCCAGCTTCCCGTTTTTGAGCACGGGGGAAAGTGAAAGTGAAAGGGATGGGGGGAGGGGAGAGCAAGTCTGGACACGGCCCAGGAAACAGACTGGGAGCACTGGGAGTGGTGCTGGGGTGGAGCTGGGAGCGCAGGAGGGACACAAGGGGCAAGACTGGGAGCACTGGGATGGAACTGGGAGCACTGGGGGGACACAAGGAGTGATACTGGGAGCGCTGGGGTGGCACTGGGAGTGCTGGGGGGATGCTGAAGCAGTACTGGGAGCCGGGGGGCAGCACTCAGAGCAGTGGCTGGAGCCACACTATGGAACTGGGAGAACTGGGACAAGTGAGGGAACTGCTCTGGAGCACTGGGAGCTGCTAGAAAGCCAAACTGGAAGCAACAGAGTGTACTGGGAGTACTGGTGGTGTACTGGGAGCACTGGGGCTGTAGCAGTAGCACTGGGGCTGCACTGGGGGCACTGGGGATGCACTGGGGGCACTGGGGATGCACTGGGAGCAGTGGGAGTGATCCTGGCATGTACTGGGAGCACTGGAGCTGTTACTGGGAGCACTGGCAATGATCCTGGATTTATAGTGGGAGGACTAGCACTGATCCTGCTGCTGCACTGAGGCTGCACTGGGGGCACTGGAGCTGTACTGGGAGCACTGGCAGTGAGTCCCAGCAGTGCTGCAATGGCCTCCTACAGGATCATAGAATCACAGAACTGTCAGGGCTGGAAGGGGCCTCAAGGCTCATCCAGTCACAACCCCTGGCCATGAGCAGGGACACCTCACACTACAGCAGGTGGCTCACAGTCACCTCCAGCCTGGTCTTAAACACCTCCAGGGATGAGGCTTCCACCCCCTCCCTGGGCAGCCTGTGCCAGGCTGTCACCACCCTCCTGGGGAACAACTTCTTCCTCACAGCCAATCTCAGTCTCTAGTTTTGTTCCATCCCCCCCAGTCCTATCCCTCCCTGATACCCTCAAAAGTCCCTCCCCAGCTTTTCTGGAGTCCCCTTCAGATCCTGGAAGGCCACAATTAGGTTTCCTGGGGGCCTTCTCCTCTCCAGACTGTACAACCCCAACTCTCTCAGTCTGTCCTCATAGCAGAGCAGCTCCAGCCCTCTGCTCCTCCTTGTGGCCCTTCTCGGGACACTTTCCAGCACCTTCAGATCCTTCCTGGAACAGAGGCTCCAGAACTGGACACAGAGCTCCTTGTGTGGTCTCAGCAGAGTGGAGCAGAGGGGCAGAATCCCCTCCCTGGCCCTGCTGGCCACACTTCTCTTGCTGCAGCCCAGGCTCTGCTTGGCTCTCTGGGCTGCAAGTGCTCACTGCTGGCTCCTGCTGAGCTTCTCCTCCCTCAGCATCCCCAAGGCCTTTCCTTCAGGGTTACTCTCCAGCCAGTCCCTGCCCAGCCTATAGCAGTGCCTGGGATTGCCCTGAGCCAACTGCAGGACCTTGCCCTTGGCCTTGGTGAACCTCATGAGGTTGTCCTGGGCCCAGCTCTGCAGCCTCTCAATGTCCCTTGGGATGGATCCTTCCCTCCAGCAGTCAGCAGCACCACAGAGCTTGGTGCTGAGGGAGCCTCAGTGCCTCTCTCCATGCAACAACAAAGATGTTAACCAAGCCTGGTCCCAGTGCTGATCCCTGAAGGACTGCACTTGTCCCTGCCCTCCACCTGGGCATGGATCCAAGCTCAAGTGCAAACCAAGATCAGTGACCTCCAGCATGGGTGACATCAACAGGAGAGTCTTTGGGCATCATGGACATTTCCTCTGAGCAGCTGCTTGTGCAGGAAGCTGCAGGAGCTGCAGAGAGAACTTTGCTGCAGAGAGTGGTGCTGGCAGGAGCAGCTCCAGGGGGTCACAGGCTCCAGCTGCTCTTCATCCAAACCACGGCAGCAGGGTGAGGAACCCACAGGGCCAGGAGTCCCAGGGAGCTGCTTGAGCTGCTGTGGAAAACCATAGCAGGGCACTGGGAAAGTTCACCTTTGTTTCTGGAGGACTCTGGGTGCAGCGTGTCCCCGTCTGAGGGTGGGAGAAGTGTGAAGCCATGTCCAGCAGAAGGGGTGCAGGAGGTCAAGGGGAGCCATGTCCAGCAGAAGGGAGCAGGAGCTCCCCCATAGATGTCCTTCCCCCTGGGGTCTCTCACAGCTGTCCCTCCCCATGGGGTTGGCGGTTCTGGACACAGTGGTGCTGCAGCTCCTGGAGGTTCTGGGACCTCCTCAGGCAGCTGTTGCAGCAGGGGACACCGAGGGAGCCAGCCTGGGGACATGTGTGGGGCTGTGCCACCTCTATGGGCACACAAGAGAGGACACAGCACCCCCCCACACCCCGAGGGCACACACATGGGAATGGGACACGGGTGGGGATGTGCCACCTGCCATGGGGACACCGCTGGCAGCAGGGACACGCTATGGCTGCTGTCAGACCACTCCACTCCCCTGTCCCTCCCACATCTCTGTCCCCAGCAGTGGCTGTCCTTGTCCCCATGGCCCTTCAGGGATGGCTGTCCCTGTCCCAGCCCCCTGTGGTGGTTTAAGCCTTAACTGGGAGTTAAGAGCTCAGATGGGGGCAAGGCTGCTCCCCCCTCCTCCCTACCAGAAGAGAGGGAAAACAAAAAAAACCCACCAGAAAGGAGCAAATCCACCAAGCAATGATTTGGAGTCGGCCTGGAAGTAGAGAGGTAAAGAGTTTTCTTTCAACATTGTGTATATAAAACAATAACAGGTAAGGTTCACAAGGGCAAGGAACAAGGATGGATGGGAGGGAAAAAAAAACAGAATACAAAACCAGTCTCTGAAGAGGTGCAGAGGCAGCAGGGAAAAGATCAGGCTCCATGTGGCAGAGGAGCAGGAAGGCAGCTGCAGTAGCTCTCATCCAGGAGAGGCAGGAGCCAAAAAGGAGACCTAATGGCTGCAATGTCCTGCTTTTTATACCCGAGGTGGACAGGGAGGGGTGAGTGGAACAGACTCAGTTTCCCAGGGGGAAAATGCCCTGCAGGGAGGGCAAAGCACCTGCAAGCCCTCCACCCTGCTCTGTGTTATTTTCAGAATGGGTGTTAACCCACCACAATCCACCCCTCTGTTCCACTTCCACTCTCCTGTCGCAGCCCCTTCATCCAATCTTGACATGTGGTATTGGAATCCTTGGTGCAAGTCCCTTGTTATCCCGGCTCGCTCTCTCTCAGGGCAGTCTCTCTCTCTCTGGTGCTGGTCAATGTAGGTGGTGCTTGAACTGGGCAGGGATGTGGAGAAGAATCAGGAATCAGTCTGTTTTTGAAAGGGAAAGGAAAAAATCAGGAACAGTCCATTGCTGTAGGGAAGCAGGTGAGATGACCCAGGAGTTCTCTGGGTTGGTGTGTGGTGTGTATGCTGAGTCCTGGATGCTAGGCTGATATTAAGCTAGGACGGAGAAACTTTGAACAACTTATAACTATTCACACAGTGACTATAATACATTGATCCACGCTGCCCCCTCTCAGTTCATCCCCTCTCAGCCAGAGTCACATTCTGCTGTGGGATACACTGAATGTCCCCAGTTTCTAACATGACTCAGTAGGTGTCACCAGGCCCCTCAGCCAAGACCACCCCTCGGGTTAGTCTGCACCCACCAGCAGCAGGGAAAACCCACACTGGCTTCCCCAGCAGGTTCTTCTCAGCAGTCACAGGAACTCCATCTCCATCCACTGTTTGCAGCAGGTGGGACTGGGCAGGACAAGCTCATTTCACAGATCCTCTGCTGGTCACTAACCAAGTGGCTTGAGCTAGGTGTCTCTCCCAGTTCCTAAAGGTTCCACTCCCCATGGCTTTTAGGGTGGTCTTTAGCAAGCCAGTGTAGTGCTCAACCTTCCCTGCAGCTGGTGCAAGGTATGGGATGTGGTAAATCCACTCAATGCCATGTTCCTTTGCCCAGTCCCTTAGGAGATGGTTCCTGAAGTGGGTTCCATTGTCTGATTCAATCCTCCCGGGGGTGCTGTGTCTCCACAGGACATGTCTCTCTAGGTACAGGATGGTGTTGCGAGCAGTGGCATGAGGTACTGGGTAGGTCTCCAGCCACCCTGTACTTGCCTCCACCATGGTCAGTAGGTACTGCTTGCTGCTGTGAGACCGAGGAAGGGTGATGTGGTCGATCTGCCAGGCCTCTCCGTACTTATATTTCGACCATCTCTCTCCATACCACAGAAGCTTTGTGCGCTTGGCCTGCTTGAAGGCAGCACAGATGTCACACTCATGGATTGACGAGAACGGAGACAGGGACGACAGCACTCAATATGAGTAATAGACATCATCCAACTTTTTTGTTCCATGCTTTATTATTTATAGTCTTATCTTATGCATAGTTAATTCTATTCTAATTTAACACATACTATTGGTTTAACTCTAAAAGATTACATCATTATTTCACTACTCTGTGGTTTTTTCTACTAAGTCTAATTGCTCTTTTTCCCAGATCTTGCCTCCTCCTTATCTTGTTTGTCTCTTCTCAGGGGCAGCTTGACCTTAGCATACCAGGCACTTTTCCACAACTCCTACTCCATTGCTATATTTTCAACAGAAAGTCCTTCAAGGCCTGAATTGCACAGATGTTCCTGGGACCATTGTCCCTTCTCCCTAAGCCAATCCCCAACAATTCCCCCATTTTTCTTTTGTGCAAGTAAGGCCTTGGAGGTTATCCTTTGAACACTTTGCATGATACAATTATAGACAAGTTTAACAACAATCAAAATTAGTACAATAATACCTAAAAACCTTAAAGCTTCTTTTATCAATTGTGTAACCCACTGTGACACATTCCCAAATATTGATCTTAACCAATCATCCAAGGGACTTTTTACAATTGCAACAGCACGCGTGTGATTCCTTAGCCACTTAATCTCAGCATGCATTGACACTCCATGATCTGACAGGTTCAAACAACACATTCCATCAAAGTCTTCACACCCATACCCTTGAGCCATTGTTCCAGTATTGTAGGACTGTAGAGCAAGCATAGTGAGTATAGCACAGTAAAGAAGGTAAAATAAAGCAAAGAAGAAGAAGTGCATATCAAGGGAACTCCTACAACTTATATAAACTGGGAGAGCCTCGTTGGCATAGCTTCATTGGTTCCCTATGAGTGACCACACATCGCACTGTTATAGATTATTGGTCCAACTCCTAATGACATGTGAGGTTGTTGATGCAGGTGTGTGTCCTGTTATTCCCACATAACTTTCTGTGTTTATAGCTACCAGTGTCCTGCTTTAGTTACATGCTGCAGGCACAGCACTGTTTTGCTACACTGCTAGCCACTTCTGCACTTATGCTGAGCATGGCCTACCACCATGTCAGACTCTAGGCCTACACTGCCTGATCGCTCACACTGTTCGTCACTGGCATTTGGTCATAGGAGTTGTTCTCATCCTATACAAGATACTACTTGCATACACAGAAGCTAGCAAATTAAACCTAAGCTATATAGCAAAAGCAGGAGTTCTGTAGTGCAGCATGTCTAACAGACTGATGTAACCCATATAAGGTACAAAGTTTAAGTTGAACTAGTTACAATGTTCTAACAGAGCTGGCATAATACATGGTCAAAGATAACAGACATTGTAAAGAAGAACTTAGATCTTAATAGTTCTGATCTTTACATTTCACTCCTGACAGAGAAGACTTGATCATGCCTGAACACATTGCACACAGACATTAAGACACAAATCCTGTCTCACCCTTCCCATCTGAGGGACGCTGGGAGCAATGAACGCAGGAGAAGCTGTCTTGATCCTGCTGTTATTTCTGAGCTATCAAGTAATGGCCACCTGCTAGTGCTTGCCTCAGACAATCCCTTTTGGATGCAGCCAGCTCTTTACAGGGTGCACAGTGGTCTAACATCATCCTCCATGTGCCAGAGCCCAGCAGAGGGGAAAAAGTCAAATTTGTGTGCTGAAATAAAGACAGTTTAATAGGACAGAAAGTGAAAGGGAGATGTAATAATGATGATGATGATGATGATGATGATGATGATGCAAATCTAATTAGAATGTTGTCTTAGTTTAAAGAGTGGACAGAGATCATTTTACTCCCAAAGGGAGTAAACCAAAGACACTCTTGTGGAACTGGAGATAAGTACAGAAATTGTATTCAGAAATAGACAGGAAAAATACAGAATGCATGAAAATGCACAAACCCCATCCCCCAAGCAGACTGAACCACAAACCCCAGCTGCTCCTTTTCTCCCCCACTCATTGTCTCCCTGGCCTAAGCAGGCCATAATTGCACAGGAGAAAATTAGTCAGGCGTCTGCAGGTCTGCCCTTCATGTTAGCAGGAGATAAGGACTCCCTCCAAAGAGCTGGGTTGGTCTCTTCTCCCAAGAAACCAGCACCAGAACAAGAGGACACAGTCTCAAGCTGCGCCAGGGGAAGTTTAGGCTGGAGATGAGGAGAAAGTTCTTCACTGAGAGAGTTATTCATCATTGGAATGTGCTGCCCAGGGAGGTGGTGGAATCACTGTCTCTGGAGGTTTTCAAGAGGGGACTGGATATGGCACTTGGTGCCATGGTCTAGTTCTGTGGTGACAGGTTGGACTCGTTGACCTTTGACGTCTTTCCTCTGCCCAGCTGGAGACAGGACCCTTTACTTCTGGTCAGCATAGGCAGGGTTTGGGTTTTGTAGCTGCAGAGCAGAATTCCCTTCCTCCAGGTGGAAAGTAGGAGCAGCCCTTCTGCTCCACCCAACAGACCCTTCAGCAGCACTTTTCCTGGGTCCATGGCCTTTGGCTGTTGGTTGTTCTTGCACTTCCTATCCCCAAGGTTCCAGTCCCCAGGTAGGTTCACCATGCCACCTCCTCATGTCCTCCCTGGTCACACAGGGTGGCATGTGGTGTGTGCCAGCAGTGCCCTTTCCCTTGAGCAGAAAAAGCCTGAGCCTTAACTGCAGAGACACAGCTCAGTGTGAGAGAGGAAGGCATCCTCTTGGAAATGCTGGGACAAGGGCTGGGACACAGGCTTGTGGGGAGGAGGTGAGATTCTCTTGCAGTCCTGGAGGGAACTCCAGAACACCAATCAGCTCACAGCACAGTGTTGATAGGCTCAAGAATTCATCCCTGAGCCACTCAGCTCTGACAAAGAGCTCCCAGAGCAGGAGCTGTCACAGTGACCATCTGCCAGGTGACTGCCTGCTCTTGGGCAGCTTCCAAAGCAAACTCTCAAGTCTGTTGCCTTAGGCCTTTGCACAACTGCCCCACAGCAGAGCTCTTGTTTACAGTTAGTGTCCTGTAAAGAGAGACCAATGGCCCTTCAAAATGCCCCAGGAGGTCAGTGCTGAAGGGGCTCTTTGTGCCACAGGACCTGGGCACTCACAGCTGAGCAGAGGTGCTGCAGGAACAAACATCCTTCCTCTTGCCAGGGCAGCTCTGGCCCCACCATTAGCTCCAAGTGGCTGCCTGGGCACAAGAGCCCTCTTCATTGTGACCCTGTGGATGGCCACACCCTGCTCAGGAACAGTGCTGGCCTGGGCCAAGGAAAAGGGCATTGAAAGGACACTCAAGGACACCAATGCCTGGGGTGAGCTGTGGCCAAGTTCTAGCCAGGGACAGGGCTGGAGCCAGAGTCTTGTTGGAGCCAGAGTCACTGGGACCTACCATCCAGGGGCAGCTCTGCAGAGTGGGACCCAGGTTGTCTGGGAGGGCTGTGTGGCCCCAGGCATTGTCAGGGTGAGGGCCAGGGCAGAGGAAATTCCCCTCTGGATTCTGCTCTGGGGAAGCTGTGGCTGCAGACTGGACCAGTTTGGGTCCTGGAGTGCAAGGGCAATGGGGTGGGCTGGAGCTGAGCACTGCAACCACCCCAGCACTTCCCCCAAATGAGCTCTCATCTCCCAGTGGTCAGCACCCCCCAGTGCTCCCCAGCAGTGCTTCCAGTCACTGAAGATCTCAGTGTTGTGGCTTTAAGCACTGGGGTGTCTTAAACCATACCTTACAGGCCTCCTAGATAGGTCCCAGAGGGGGACCAAAAAGTGTAATCTCCTCTTATTTCATGCCCATAAGCCCTGCATTTCTAGAAACACTGCCATTTCTCTTTGGTCTTCCATTTTTTGTACCTCTCTGCTCCCAGGAGGACAGGTGGAGCTTTATCTTGGGTTTGTGCAGGGGACTCAGGCTTGTTCAGCCTTGGCCAGGCTGCCACTTGGGGCCTGGAGTGGCCTGGCTTGGCCTGGAGCTGGCAAGCAGAATTTCTCTTGGGGGTGGGGAGGAGGGTGCATGTGAGGCCTGGGTGTTTGGCCTGGTTTGGAGGAAGGTGGTGTGAAGCTTTGGCTTAAGGAGGTTCTTGGAGAGCCATGGCCGAGGTGGATGATGGATTTTGTGCTGCTGTATGCAGTTGTGATTGATACTTCCACTGCCACTTCTTTCTTTCATAGCCAGCAGGGAGCATTGTCCTTTACTCCCCTGGGAAGGGCTGAAGAGCAGCTGTCTCGCTCCTCAAACCAAGACACTCAGCCACTCTGCTGTCCCTACTGCCCAGGCCACCAATTGTCCTCCCATCTCCCAGTGTTCCCAAGAAGAGGAGTCAGTCTCAGCCCCAAATTTCCCCAGGGGCTGGAGAGGTGTCAGGGATGGCTCTTAGTGACCCTGGGTTTGAGTTTGGTGTCATCTCTGGAGCATTACTGGAGTGAAAGACTGGGCTGGGAGGTGTGGGAGACTGGAAGGTGGCAGTGCTGGGAAAGGAGAGGCACTGGGAGATAGGGAGGGTCTGGCTTTTGGAGTCTTCATGTGGAAGCAGTGAGTGGTCACTGCTGTCAGCAGTACTCTATCCACCCCACCCCCCAGTGCCCCTGGAGGCCTGGGCTGTTTGATTTGCAGCTGCCCCATGCAGGAAGCTGGAGAGATGCCAAGGAAGGTGGATGGATTCGTGCCAGAGGTGAGGGTGGCTCCGTGCCAGGCCTGGGCTTGTTGCCAGGGCTGGTGCCACTGCCAAGCCTGCCTTTGCCCTGGGGGCTCTTAGGAGGAACAAGGAGGAGTCATGAGAAGGATAAATCTGGCCCTCACCTTCCCCAGCTTCACCCAGGACTTACCACACCACAGAGGAAAATGAAGGTGGCAGTGGTCGGCGTGGCTCTGCTCTTCACCATCCTGCTGTGCACCCCAGCAGATGCCAAGGTAAGACTCCAGTGCCACAGGGAGGGGCTCATGGGGATGGGTCATGGCTACACGACATGTGGAATGAAATTGGAGTGGTGAGGATGAAACCCCTTGATTTGGCCTCTCCCTTGCCCAAGCAAGAGGCTCCTCCAGGCTCCCTTGCCTCTCCTGGCAATGCAGCTCTCTCCCTCCCACAGCTCCATCTCTTCCCTCCACTTGCCCCACTAAGCAGCTTCTTGTGCACAAGGCCTGAGTTCCTCAGTATTCAGTATCACTAAGGTTGGAAGAGACCTCAAAGATCATCGAGTCCAACCTGTCACCTCATGACTAGAGTAGGGAGGACACTACTGCCCACTTCAGTCTTGAACTCACGACCTTCCCATTAAGGATCTGATGTGCTACCAACTGAGCCACATCCTGACTCCGTGAATGCCTGGAGCTGTTCCCTCCCTGGGAAGGTCCAACACCAAAGCTGGGAAGGCTCCCACCAGTTTCTTCTCTTGGTGACCCCACACCCCTCCCTTCTGCAACTCCCCAGCCCATGCTTTTGCTCCCCTCAAACATCTTCTGCCTGGGATCTCCTCCATGTCCTATCTAATGTCCCCAGATGCCCTCCCTTTGATCTCTCCCAATGCCTTTCTTTCCATCTTGTCCCTCAGCCCTTTGCCTTTCATCCTCTCCATTGCAGTGGTCACCCCAAATCCTCTTCCTGCCATAGCCATTCCCAAACACTCTCCCAGTCCCTTTGGTTTTGGCCTCTTTCTTCTGCCCCCACCAACCAGCTCTCTTGATGTCCCCATGTCCCCTCATCTTGAATTCTTTACCTATCAATTGCACCCCACACTGTCCTGCCCCTTCAACACTCCAGCCCAGTCCATTGGGGTCCATTAATTCACCCCAGTGCTCTGTTGTTGGAAGCCTTTTCCTTAACCTCATCCTCTTTTGAGACCTGAATTCCCTACACTGTTCTTGTCTCCATCCCCAGCCCTGGACCCTGCATGGAGAGGCATCCCAGGGGAACTTGGAGGAATCAGGCTGAGGGGAGCAGAAGGCATTTTCCCCTTCAGACCAGAGGGAAGCCTTTGGCCTGCTGGGACTGAGGACACTTGTGCCCCACTCAGGGCCCCACTGAGGTTCCTTCCAGGTCACCTCTTTGCTCTTCCTCCCTAGGCACTGCTGGAAAGCATTGAGGAAAATTCTCAACTGGATGTAAGTAGTGAGGTGGACTTGGAGGGCATCCAGTCTGGGGAACGGGAGGGCATTTTGGCCCTCCCATCTCTTGCTGGGACTGGAGGTATCCCAGTGACCAGTGAGGTCTCCTGGTCTCTCTGCAGGTGAATGTAGCCAAACCTGAGCCATTGGAGAGTGTCGAGGTGGGTACCAAGAGTTCTGCTGGGCCCACCCCCTCCCTTCCCATGGCCACAACACTGCAGAGCATCCCAGGGTGCTCCAGCACACCCCAGTGCATCCCACTGCAACTCCAGAGAGTACCCCAGCACCCCAGTGCTTTCCAAGGGAGGACCTCTCCCCCAGAGCCCCCTTTGCATCCCCATCCACCCCAGTACAACCCAGTACACCCCCGGATGCCCCAGTACACAAACACACAGCCAGGTGGGCCCCTTCCCAGGACCCTCACTGCCTTCTGGGCACCACCATCCCAGCTCATCTGCTCCAGAAGCAACTTCCCCAAGGACTCCATTGCTTCCCCCCATCCTCCCAGCACACCCCAGTGCACCCAGACTTGTCCCTAACCTCCCTTTCTCCCCAGCTGCCTGCGGCTGATGTCCTGCTGGAGCGGGTGCACCAGAAGCGCCTGGCTGTAGCTGCTAAAGCTGCTGTCTAGGTGAGCAGCACCAGGGCATTCCTAACCCCACAAAGAATCCTGGGCCCTGGGGCATCCCTGAGCCCTCTGGGGTGGGCAGACCTTAGGTGTGAGAAAAGGAAACAGAGGTCACTGTCGCTGATCCGTGCCCCAGGGGACACAGCACAGAGCTGGCTCTGTGCCTTTGCTTCAACTCAGTAGGGCTCTACAGACCCAGAGGGTCGCTGTGCAGGCCAGGCAGAGGCTTTGGTGCCACACAGACCCCCACAGGCACAGTAAGAGCTGGGCAGGGCTCTGGGAGATTTAGGGACATCCCAGGGTAATGACACACTGGGCAAGGGACTCTGGTGGCATCTGGATCTCAGGAGAGCCAAATCCTGTCCAGGGTATATTGAGAGCTCCAATTCCCTTCTTTTTCCCCAGGTCTCTGCAAAGAGACATAGTGGGGACAAGGTTCCTCTTATGTCCTAGCTGACCCTGGGAGTCTCTCTCTTTCAGGACTGGAACTGCTGGTGACACCTCTGTCCTCGCCCCCTTCAGAGGAAAGAGGAGATGATCATCCCTGGATGTCCCCACCTGATCCCCTGGGAGCCCTGGGCCATGTCCCTCTCATGATCAATAAACCCCCTCAGCAAAGCTACACTCTGTGTGTCCAGGACCATGTTGCCCCTCCTCTGCCATTACCCCAACACCTGCATCCTCTGGCAGCACCACAGTGAGGAGCAGACTGGCAGAGGGAAGGTCTGGGAGCCTGGATACCTGGGAGCCTTTGTCCAGAGAAGGTTCCCCTGGAGCATCCTGCCATGAGGCTGGGAGATGCAGGCAGTCACAATGCCAGGCCTTGGGCAGGTGGTGTTTGGGAGGGGTGAAACGCTCTGGTGTTTTGGGGTGAGGGCAGGTGAGGAGCATGGAGAGGCAGCTGGGACCCCTGGTTCCTCTGCCCCACTCTGGCAGGGGTGGTGGTTCCCTGTCCCATGGGCTCAGCACCCCTGGGCTTACAGGAGATTGCAGAGCTCCATGTAGGGCCCAGAGGCCTTCCTGGCCCTCAGCCCACACTCTTCTCTGGGGTACCCCAATGCAGACCAGGAGGGCAGGCCATGGGCACAAGACACTGGTTGGATGCTCCTCTGTCCCCTGCCCTGTGTGGCCCAGCCTTGGGGACTTTGTGTCCATTCTCTGGGCTGTGCTTTGGTCTCTCCAGGCGTGCACTGAGTTACCAGCGACTGTCACAGCGGCAATGTTTCCCTCACCCCATGGCATGTGGTGATCTCAAGGGTCTTTTCCAGCCTCAGTGGTCCCATGATTGCATCATTTCCTCTCTTCAGTGGGGGTGACTTCAGGGGAATATTTCCCTGGATGCAAAGGGAGACCTTAGCATCCCCAGGGCAGCCAAATGCAAGAGGAATGGTGGGCAGCAGCTTCCTGTGGCTTATCCCTGGGCTGCGGGGCAGGGACTGGAGCTGTCATCTGGGGAAACAACAGGAAAAGGGGAAACCACAACTGGGGCCTAACAGTACTTAAAGGGCTGATGAGAAAGCTGTGGAGGGATTCTGAGCAGGGCCTGGTGTGACAAGGCAGGGGCTGATGGTTTGAACGGAGGGAGATTCAGACTGGAGAGAAGGAAGAAATGTTTGACACTGAGGGAGGTGAGAGCCTGGCCCAGGTTACCCAGGGAGGTGGGAGATGCCCAATCCTGGAACCATTCCAGAGGAGATTGGAGGGGGGCTTTGAGCAGCCTGCTCTAGTTGCAGATGTTCCTGATCATTGCAAGCAGGTTGGTCTCTGTGATCTTTAAAGGTCTCTTCCAACCCAAAGCATTGTATGATTCTGGGATTCTTTGGGATTCTTGAGGACAAAACATGGAGAGGTGTCCTGGCTTGAGCTGGAATAGAGCCAACTCTGTTCAGGGATCTGACTGCTCAGCTCAGTCTCTGCTCAGTGCCAGCACTTTCTGATGTTCAGAGCAGGTTTGCACGGTGGCTGCCTCTGGCAGTGAGAATGCTGATGTTCAGAGTGCCTGCCAAGGATTGCTGTGCAGGCCAAGGTCACTGCTCAATCAACCTTGGGGATGCAGAGTACAAGGCTGCACTTGCAGGGAGGAATGGACAGGAGAGGTGACCCTGAACTGATCAACAAGGGATTCCACTCCATCTACATCACACTCAGTGTAAAGCTGAGGCATCAGCAGCATGACGCCTCTTCCTCAGTGGCCAACACCCGAGGGGGACTCTGTTCTGCCTTCTGTCACAATCCATGAGTTCCTATTACAGTCTGAAGGGGGAACTTCAGCCTAGTCCCTGACTGCAAGGAGTGAAAGTAAAACAACTTTTTAGTACCCACTGGACACAAAAGCAAAATAATGCTAAGGTCTACAGAAGTCATTCCTGTGACCCTGTGATCCTGGGATAGAGAGCAGTGCCACAGCAGATTGGTCACAGACTCCAATATGATAATTGAAGAGGTTCATGAGAGCATCTGAGGGCCCTTGTTCATGCCCCAAAGAGCTGCTGTAAGCCAGCAAAAAACCAGAGCTGGGTCAATGAGCTCATTCTGACACAACTGACACAATAGGTCCCAGAAGACTGGAAGCTGGCCAACGTGGTGCCCATCCACAAGCAGGGCCGGTTGGATGAGCCAGGGAATTACAGGCCTGTCAGCCTGACCTCAGTGCCAGGCAAGATCATGGAACAGGTCATCCTGAGTGCAATCACACAGCACTAACAGGATGGCCAAGGGATCAGGCCCAGCCAGCATGGATTTAGGAAGGGCAGGTCCTGCCTGACCAACCTGATCTCCTTCTATGATCAGGTGACTGCCTGGTGGATGTGGGGAGGCCTGTGGATTTAGTCTATCTGGACCTCAGCAAGGTCTTTGACACTGTCCCCCATAGCAAACTCCTGGCCAAGCTGTCAGCCCATGGCTTGGATAGGAGCACACTGCATTGGGTTAGGAACTGGCTGGATGGCCGAGCCCAGAGAGTGGTGGTGAATGGTGCCACATCCAGCTGGCAGCCAGGCACCAGTGGTGTGCCCCAGGGATCAGTGCTGGGCCCTGTGCCCTTTAACATCTTTATTGATGATCTGGATGAGGGCATTGAGTCCATCATCAGTAAATTTGCAGATGACACCAAGCTGGGGGCAGGAGTTGATCTGCTGGAGGGTAGAGAGGCTCTGCAGAGGGACCTCGACAGGCTGGACAGATGGGCAGAGGCCAAGGGCATGAGATTGAACACATCCAAGTGCCAGGTGCTGCACATTGGCCACACCAACCCCATGCAGTGCTATAGGCTGGGGTCAGAGTGGCTGGAGAGCAGCCAGGTAGAGAGGGACCTGGGGATGCTGGTCGATGGTAGGCTGAACATGAGCCTGTAGTGTGCCCAGGCAGCCAAGAGGGCCAATGGCATCCTGGCCTGCATCAGGAACAGTGTGGCCAGCAGGAGCAGGGAGGTCATTCTGCCCCTGTACACTGCACTGGTTAGGCCACACCTCGAGTACTGTGTCCAGTTCTGGGCCCCTCAGTTTAGGAAGGAGGTTGACTTGTTGGAAGGTGTCCAGAGAAGGGCAACAAAGTTGGTGAGGGGTTTGGAACACAGCCCTGTGAGGAGAGGCTGAGGGAGCTGGGGTTCCTTAGCCTGGAGAAGAGGAGACTCAGGGGTGACCTTACTACTCTCTCCAACTACCTGAAGGGAGGTTGTAGACAGGCAGATGATGGTCTCTTCTGCCAGGCAGTCAGTACCAGAACAAGGGGACACAGTCTCAGGCTGCACCAGGGGAGGTTTAGGTTGGATGTTAGGAAGAAGTTCTATATAGAGAGAGTGATTGCCCATTGGAATGGGCTGCCTGGGGATGTGGTGGAGTCGCTGTCATTGGAGGTGTTCAGGAGGAGACTTGATGGGGTGCTTGGGGCCATGGGTTAGCTGTTTGGGTGGTGTTGGATTGGTTGAAGGGGGACACGATGATCTTGGAGGTCTCTTCCAACCTGGTTTATTCTATATTCTATATTCTATATTCTACTTCCTCCTGATTGCCCTGAGGATATTAAATTCACTGCTTCATGGTCACTGCAGCCAAGGATGTCTCTGAGCCTCCCATTGGTTACCAGCCCTTCCCTGTTGGTGAGAACAAGGTCCAGCATAAATTGATAAATAACCTCTGGGACAAGAGGGCACTCAGAGGGAGGCTGACCCAGCCCTTGGCTTTCTCTTCCATGGAACCGGCAGGGAGGATGGAGAGATGTCAGTGAGGGGGATGAGAGATTGAGGTGAACTTGGAGAGAGGACTGGGTGTCTTCAAAGGCAGAGGTGCAGCTATGGGACACCATAGGGCAGGCTGTGCTGGGGACCACTGAGGGCATTGGCCAGGCTGAATGCCCTCATCAGAGATGACCTCTTCATCACCATGGCTGTGGCCATTGTCTCTGCAACCAGAAGGTAGCTGAACTTCATTCACAAAGACCTCATTGCCTCCCTGCCCCACCCAGCACTGTCACACCATAGACCTGCTCCAGCCATTGCAAATCCTCACATCCCACTGCCCCAGGAAGAGCCCTGAGCCATGTCTGAGGGGCAGGATCTCCCTTCCAAGGGGCAGGGGGCCAGGACTTGGCCCTTTGGCTTGATCAAGCCCATCCAGGTTTGCTCAGCATCAGAGCAACCCTGGCACCGTCTTGAGCTCCAGGTTGTTGCTCTTGCTTCTGCTTTTCTGCTCTAACAAGCCCCTGGGGAGGCTTTGTCAGTGATGGTCCTCAGTGGGACCCATTAGGGCTCCAGCAAAGTTGGCAGTTGGCATTTGGCTTCCTGAGAGGTTTCTTCAGCTTGCTCTCAGTCTCTGAGACTCATGGACTCGACACCAAGGCCACCAGAGGAGTCATTAAATGCCTGGGGCTGGTCCTCTGCTGCTGAGCTGAGCCACGCTCCTGGGCTGGAGGGAGCTTCTGTCAAGCAGGCAGCACTGCAGAGAGAGAGCTCTGCCCAGGAGCTGCTCCTCTGCACAGGGCAGCAGGACTGAGAGCACTGCCAGGACATCTCAAGGAGATGAGGAAGGCAGAGAGAGCTTCAAGGTAGGCAGGACAGGTTGGGTGCTGAGAGCTCAAAGAGGAGAAAGCTTCCCAGCCCTGGGTGTGGTGAGTCTGTGGTGCAGGAGGATGGATTTGCAGTTTGTGGAGCTTGTAAAGCTGCCACATCCCACAGCCTCTGGGATCTCTCTCTTCTAGAGAGGGGCAGGAGATGCTCCAGAGCAGAGCTTCCCATCTGCACCATCAGAGACACAGGACAGGACAGCTACCTCCTGCTGGGGTGACTGCAAGGCTGTGAAGCTTGGAGTGCACAAAGCTCCTGCACAGAAGGAGAAGTAAATATGAGAGGATTGTCTGGGAAATAGCCAAGGAGTTGTCTGAAGGAATTCTCTCCTAACCTGTGTGATGTCTTCTCCTCTTTCAACAGTCCTCCATGCCCAGAGACAGACCATGTCCAACAGCAGCTCCACCACCCACTTCCTCCTGCTGGCATTCACAGGCACAAGGCAGCTGCAGCTCCTGCACTTCTGGCTCTTCCTGGCCACCTACCTGGCTGCCCTGCTGGGTAACAGTCTCATCATCACCACCATAGCCTGCGACCACCACCTCCACACCCCCATGTACTTCTTTCTCCTCAACCTTGCCTTCCTAGATCTCATTTCCATCACCACAATTCTTCCCAAATCCATGGCCAATTTCCTCTGGGACACCAGGGCCATCTCCTATGCAGGATGTGCTTCTCAACTCTTTTTCTTTTCCTTGTTCCTTTCAGCAGAGTATTTTCTCCTCACCGTCATGGCCTACGATCGCTACGCTGCCATCTGCAGACCCCTGCACTATGAGACCCTCCTGGGCAGCAGAGTTTGTGTCCTCCTGGCAGCAGCTGCCTGGGCCTGTGGCTTTCTCACTGCTCTGCTGCACACAGCCAATACCTTTTCCCTGCCCCTCTGCCAGGGCAACTCTGTGGAGCAGTTCTTCTGTGAAATTCCCCCAATCCTCAAGCTCTGCTGCTCCACCTCCTACCTCAGGGAAGTTTGGCTTCTTGCTTTCAGTGCTTTTGCATTTGCAGGATGTTTTGTGTTCATTGTGGTGTCCTATGTGCAGATCTTCAGGGCAGTGCTGAGGATCCCTTCTCAGCAGGGACGCCACAAAGCCTTTGCCACCTGCCTGCCTCACCTGGCTGTGGTCTCTCTATTTATCACCACTGGCTTCTTTGTCTACCTGAAGCCCCCCTCCATCTCCTCCCCATCCCTGGATCTGGTGATGGCAGTTCTGTACTCGGTGGTGCCTCCAGCAGTGAACCCTCTCATCTACAGCCTGAGGAACCAGGAGCTGAAGGATGCCCTCAGCAAACTGATCCCTGGGTGTTTTGAGAAGCAATAAACTCTTTGTCTTCTCCTGCAGAGCAGTTCTGATGCCTCTCAGAGCAGGCCCAGCCTGGCTCCTGTACTTTGGGGGGTTGGAGCAGGGGAGGGGGATTTTTGCTATTTATAATGTTGTCATCCCCTTTCTAATCCCCTCCCTGCTTTGCTTTTCTGACCCAGAGTTTGTGTAACAGGAGCTGTGCTCCTTCTTTGGTTAAACAACAGAAAGGCTTTTCTGTGAGCATTTGTCTTTTCCTGAGCTCCTTCCTCCAAGCCTTCTCTGCAGCTCCAGGGGCAGTTCATCTCTTCAGAGGTAGAGGTGAAGAGTCCCAGCACAACAGCTCTGCCACACAGCCCCAGCACTCGTTCTTCCAGGGCTGCTCTCTTTCCCCTGCCACACTCTCCTTCAGATCCCTTGTGTTGGTCTAAGGCCTGAGCGCTGTGGCACCTTGCTCATGGCTCTGCCGTGTGCAGCCCTGTGACCACAGGCAGGGACAGGCCATGAGCACTTCTGTGACTGAGCTGGCCCCCAAGGGCAGTTCCATGAAGACAGGTGAACTGCTGAGGGCAGTGTCTGGAGGCTTAGGTCTTCATCTAAAGTTTCTTTCAAGAGCATGCCCAAGAAATTGTCCCCCAGAGACAAACACCAGGGAAGGGTTGAAGTGTGGGGTGTGCAGGGATGGGGCACACAGCAGTGTCCTCACACAGCCAGGCCTCCTGCAGGAGTCCTGAAGAGCATCAGAGCAGGGTCTGACCTGTGCCTGTGCTCACTGCACACCCTGGGGAAGCTGTCCCAGGGCAGTCACCCTGGACTAGTCCCTCAGAGACACCACTTCCAGCACTGGCCTCTCACCCCAGCCTGGATAGGTTCTTTGTCCCTCCATGGGAGGCCAGCAGTGCCTGCTTGCATTGTGCAGGTGAGAGGTCAGCAGGGGCATTGTGTGTGGGGTGAGGGGAACCTGAGTGAGCACAGACACCAGCAGCCAAGGCACTGGAGGTTGGAGGAGCCTCTCAGCCTCTGGCAGGGGCAGCAGGAGGCCAGGGAGACCCTGTGACTGCTGCAGTGCAGGGTCTGTGTGAGTGATGGGGAAAGATTCTGTCTCTAAACAGCCCAAGGTGAGGAAGGAGTTCATGAGGCCAGCTCAGATGTGGACACCTGACAGAGCTCTGACCTTTCTGTGTGTGACTGCAGAACAAACTCTCTGCTCCAGGGAGATTCATCTCAGGTGCCTTGGACAGGTTCATTGCAACAGTTCCTGTCTGCTCACATCACCCTACCTGGACTGTGCCCTGCACTGTGCACAGAACCAGCAGAGAGGTTTTGGGTGTTTGGAAAATGCATCTTCAAGGAGGCCAAGAAGGAGGATGGGACACATTCCAGGCTGGTCACCCTCAGCACAGTCCCTGGGAAGGTGATTGGCCAAACCCCCCTGCAGCTATTTGCAGGCCAAGAGAGAGAGTAAGGAATATCTGTGAGTAGGGGAAAGAAGATGGTTTGTCCCTGGACCTTAGCCAGGGCTTTGCCATGGTCTCTCATAGTTTCTTTAGAGCCAGAATGGTGATAGCTGGAGAGAAGCAATGGATGAGGTGGTGGATGGGAAGCCAGCTGGTGGATCAAGCCCAAATGTCATCAGCTTAGAGTCCTCCTGGCAGATGCTTCCCAGTGACATCCCCCTCAGGGCAAGCCCTTGGGCCAGCACTGTGCAATGTCTTCATCAGCTCCCTGCACCATCTGACCCAGGGCCTGTGCAGCTCCTTTGGGGATGAGGCCAAACTGGACAGAGCCTTTGAGGGATGTCATCTGCCTCACCCTGCCTTGAGTAGGGTCACTGGACAGGATGATGTGCAGGGACCCCTTCCACCAGGACAGATCCAGCAGCTCCTCTGAGGAAGGTTTCTCCACTCAAACCCTTGGCAGGAAAGGTACCAGATGGGTTTGATGAAACTGTGATCTGCTCAGGCTCTGGCCACAAGGAGGGGGATGGTTGGGTGTGGAGTCATGTGGTCAGTTGTGTGTCAGGAGCTCACAATTCACTAGGGAGACTGTGAAGGGGCTGTGAGGTGACTTCTGCCTCAGGAGGGGATTGGCCAGCAGCAGGAGCATGGCTGGAAAGGGACTGTGAGGTCAGTTCTGTCTGCAGGAGCTGATAGGGCAGCCCTGGGCTCCTGGCTGGCAGATGAGCTTTTAAGTTGCCATCTGACAGCATCTCTGCCAGGCCAGCAGAAGGCAGCTGGCTGGCACAGGGACTGTCAGATGCCCTCTGCCAAGGGACCTGGGCTCACTGCAGGAAGGGGCTCAGGTATTGGTTGCCAGGTCTCTGCTGCCTGAGTACCTGATGGGACAGCAGCAGGCACAGGGCTTGGTGGTGTCTGTCTGAGAAGCTGCAAGGCCAGCAGCCTTGGGAGCTCCTGGTGAGGCCACTTCTGCCTGCTCAGCTGAAAGGCCACAAGAAGGCTGATGGGATGGGTGCCTGCTTGAAGGGTGCTTCCCAGATGGAGCTTTCCTTGGAGATAGGAAGCAGCAGGAGAGAGGGACACTGCCACATGATGCAGCTTGGCAGGTGGGGACTGGACATGAGGAGCAAGAAACCTCTCTCAAAGGGGAGTGCTGTGGTAGGAGAAGGTCTCCAGAAGGAGTCTGAGCTCAGCTCAGCAATTTGTGTTCCAAGGAGCAGAGTGTGAGTGTGGACAGACATCAGGGAAGGTCTGGAAATGCCAAGGTGGGGAAGTGAGATGAAGGTCTCCAGCCTGCAGGGAAGCAGAAGCAGCTGTGGGACAGTGCAAGGCAGTCTGTGGTGGAGATGGCAAAGGGCACAGACAATGCTGGGAGTGATCAAGAGAACCCAAGGCTGTGCCCCTTGGCTATGACAACCATCTGCCACCAAGGCCTGTGAGGAGACATTGTCCTAAGGCACTGGCAGGGCCTCAGTGCCTCCTTGCACTTCCCCAAGAAGGCTGGGGGCTGTCATCCCCTTGTCCTTCACTCAGCATCACAACATCCACACCCCCCTGCACCACACATGAGGGACAGGATCTGCCTGCCCCGGGGGCTGTGGTCAGACCTTGGCCTTTCTGCTCCATAAACCAAACCCAGGTTTTGCTGCCCTGCACTTTGCCTTTGTCTCCCTGCAGTCATGGGCTCCAATGAGCTGCTCTAAGGAGTCCCTGGCGAGGCTTTGGCAGTAACAAGCCTCAGTGGGGCCCATTCCTACTTCAAGGAACTTGTGTTTTGCTTCTGACTTCTTGAGCAGTCTCTTCAGTCTTCTCTCAGTGCCTGAGGTTCCTGTAATGAGCCCAAGTGCCCTAAGGAGCTATTTGTGTCTCTGTAATTTCCTTCAAGATTCCAAAGTGCACCTAATAAAGCTCATTTGGTGATCATTCATCAAGTGATATGAGCCAGGCTGTCTCACCAGCACAGCTGCACTTGCAGAACATCTGTTTCTTCAGCTCTGACACTGTATGGACAACTTTGCTCCTCACCTCCCCAGCCTCCCCATGATTGTCCCTGCCCACCTGGGGCTTACTTACTGCTCCTTGCATCAGACTTCTCCACTGCTCTCTGCAGCTGGAGCTCACAGCTCCATGGCACCAGCTCCCCCCTGCTCTCCTTAGAGACGTGTCTGCACACAGCCACAGCAGAATTGTTGCTGTTTGGAAGCTAAGCAAAGTAAAGCCTGAGAAAATCCCATCAGCAATGCAGCCCCCCTGGAGCCCGCTGCTCAGCACAAGCTGTCTCTCAGCAGGTGGCCTCTCTACAAGCATGTGGCCACACCAAGAAGTTGAGGCATGGTTATGATTTATCAGCCAGGCAGCATTTCTGGGTAGTGAGAAGGAGGTTGGGTCATAGCAGCCACTTTGCAATCCCCAAGGTGATTCAGCAGAATGTGTTATAGCCAAACAGCCACTGAACAGCCTCCTCCTCCTCCAGAACAAGAGGACACAGTCTCAAGCTGCACCAGGGGAGGTTTAGGCTGGATGTTAGGAAGAAGTTCTTCATAGAAAGACTTGTTAGCCATTGCCATGTGCTGCCCAGGGAGGTGGTGGAGTCACCATCACTATAGGTGTTTAGGAAGAGACTGGATGGGGTGCTTGGTGCCATGGTTCAGTTGATTAAATAGTGTTGGATGATAGGTTGGACTTGAGGATTGCAAAGGTCTTTTCCAACCTGGTTAGTTCTATTCTATTCTATTCTATTCTATTCTATTCTATTCTATTCTATTCTATTCTATTCCATTCCATTCCATTCCATTCCATTCCATTCCATTCCATTCCATTCCATTCTATTCTATTCCATTCCATTCCATTCCATTCCATTCCATTCCATTCCATTCCATTCCATTCCATTCCATATCACAACTCTGGAAGTGCCTCACACAGGAAATTCTCCTGAATAGGTTTTGGTTAATTCTTCCATAGGCTCTCACGTTTGGCTTGATCTGTGTCCTTGACTCTATTACTGAATCGCAGGTTCCACCTTGTGACCAAAACCAGAACTGCAGCTCTTCTCTTTCCCAAACATTGCTTTCCCTAATTTTCCCAAGTTTCTGATTTTCCTGAATGATTTCTACTGTTGTATAGAAACCTTTTGTGTAAATAACCAAACCACCACCGAATCTGCAAATGAGCTCTGGTGAGACTTTTGCATTAATAAATAATGTATGTATTTGTGTGAATATCTTTGCCTGATTATTGATAGATAAATGAATAATTCATATCCTCATGGTGCAGTGAGCAGGGTATTCCATCCTGGAGGCCTTGCCCACAAGGGGACATGGATTTACAAGCTCAGATTTGGAATGGGTGGAACAAAATTGTAAAATTCCAGATCCCACTGAGGAAGACTTAGCCAAGGCTGCTGCGAACCCACAGTGACCCTGCTGTGACCCTGCTGTGACCCCAGCAGTGACCCTGCTGTGACACTGCTGCGACCCTGCTGCGACCCTGCTGCGAACCACAGTGACCCTGCTGTGACCCCATCAGTGACCCTGCTGCGACCCTGCTGTGACCCCATCAGTGATCCTGCTGTGACCCCTCTGCGACCCTGCTGTGACCCTGCTGTGACCCTGCTGCAACCCTGCTGTGACCCTGCTGTGACCCCAGCAGTGACCCTGCAGTGACCCTACTGTGACCCCAGCAGCAACCCTGCTGTGCTCCAGCAGCGACCCCAGCAGTGACCCTGCTGTGACCCTGCTGTGACCCTGCTGCAACCCTGCTGCAAACCCAGCAGCGACCCTGCTGCGACCCCAGCAGTGACCCTGCTGTGACCCTACTGTGACCCCAGCAGCAACCCTGCTGTGACTCTTCTGTGAACCCAGCAGTGACCCTGCTGCAACCCTGCTGTGCTCCAGCAGCGACCCCAGCAGTGACCCTGCTGTGACCCTGCTGCGAACCACAGTGACCCTGCTGTGACCCTGCTGTGACCCTGCTGCAACCCTGCTGTGACCCCAGCAGTGACCCTGCTGTGACCCTGCTGTGACCTTGCTGTGAACCCACAGTGACCCTGCTGTGACCCTGCTGTGACCCTGCTGCAACCCTGCTGTGACCCTGCTGCAACCCTGCTGTGACCCTGCTGTGAACCCAGCAGTGACCCTGCTGTGACCCTGCTGCAAACCCAGCAGCGACCCTACTGTGACCCTACTGTGACCCCAGCAGCAACCCTGCTGTGACCCTACTGTGACCCCAGCAGCGACCCTGCTGTGACCCTACTGTGACCCCAGGAGCGACCCTACTGTGACCCTACTGTGACCCCAGCAGCGACCCTGCTGTGACCCTACTGTGACCCCAGCAGCAACCCTGCTGTGCTCCAGCAGCGACCCCAGCAGTGACCCTGCTGTGACCCTGCTGTGACCCTGCTGCAAACCCAGCAGCAACCCTGCTGCGACCCCAGCAGTGACCCTACTGTGACCCCAGCAGCAACCCTGCTGTGACTCTGCTGTGAACCCAGCAGTGACCCTGCTGTGACCCTACTGTGACCCCAGCAGCAACCCTGCAGTGACTCTGCTGCGAACCCAGCAGTGACCCTGCTGCGAACCCAGCAGTGACCCTGCTGCGACCCTGCTGCAAACCCATCAGCAACCCTGCTGTGCTCCAGCAGCGACCCCAGCAGTGACCCTGCTGTGACCCTACTGTGACCCTAGCAACAACCCTGCAGTGACTCTGCTGCAAACCCAGCAGTGACCCTGCTGCAAACCCAGCAGTGACCCTGCTGCGACCCTGCTGCAAACCCAGCAGCAACCCTGCTGTGCTCCAGCAGCGGCCCCAGCAGTGACCCTGCTGTGACCCTGGGCTCCTGCGGCGAGCAGGTGCTGGACAAACTTGAAAATGATGAGGCAAAAAAATGGATATTTTCATAAGAGGATTTTTTATTTGGAGAAAGAGTTGAGAGGTTGGAGATCAAGAGCCAGAGGCTTCATGGTTAAGGAGTCTAATGCTGTCTTTAGATCACTTGTGGAGTCAGACACTGATTGTGTTTCCAGCTCCTCCCAGAGCCCAAACAGCTGCGCAATCCCAACATGGTTGGTGGAGACCACGCCTGGGTGTCCGGAGCCAGACCCCCTTCACCTTCTTTATTTCAAACTGCCTGAACTGTGGTGCCACAAAAGGGATTTTAAGGAGATAGACTCTAAAGTGGTGTCTTTTACTGTGGCACGAGACTTTCAACCGATAGCAGCCATGGATGTTCTGGTTGTGTCAGCTGCTCTGGGCACTGCGGCACTGAACCTTTCTGCGATGTGCATTTTGAAGGAGCTGCAGCGTGTTTCACCACCAGATGTCTATTCGGCCTTAGCCTTACCAAGGATCACCGCTCCACCAGCTCTGTACCCAGCCTGTCACTTGCCAAGCCCCTACAGGACACGGGATGCAATGGCACTGTGACACTATTGCACTGTGACCACATAGTACTGTGATGTGCTGGCACTCTAACACTCTGTCACTCTGATCCTATGGGACTGTGATGCTCTGGTAGTGTGATGCTATGCACTGTTTTGATATGGCAGTGTGAATCTGGGGCACTGTGAGCTCTGGCTATGTGATGGTATGGCACCAGGATGCTCTGATCTTGTGGAGCTCTGGTATTGTGGTGCTCTTGTACTGTGATGCTCTAGCTCTGTGATACTCTGGCACTATGATGCTCTGAGGTTGTGAAGCTCTGGTACTGTGATGCTCTTTTACCGTGAATCTGTGGTACTGTGAAACTGGCACTGTGAAGCTCTGGCACTGTGACACTATGGCACTGTGAAGCTCTGTTGTTGTGGTGCTCTGCCACTGTGACACCATTGTATTTTGACCCTCTCTCATTGTGGCACTATTGCATTGCTACACTTTGGCAGTGTGACTCTGGCACTGGGACGTTATGGTACTGTGATGCTATGGCACTGTGTCGATATGGCACTGTGATGCTAGGGAACTGTGATACTGTGATATTGTGATGCTCTGGCTCTGTGATGCTGGGGCACTATGATGCTCTGAAGTTGTGACGCTCTGGCACTGTGACACTCTGGAATTGTGATGTTCTGGAACTGTGACACTCCAGCACTGTGATGCTATGCTATTGTGATGCTCTGGCTCTTGATGCTCTGGCACTATCTTGCTCTCTCACTGTGATGCTATGGCACAGTGACGCTCTGGCACTGTGATTCTCTGTCATTGTGGTGCTCTGATACTGTGACACTCTGGAATTGTCACTTTCTGGCACTGTAATCCTCTGGTATTGTGGCACTATGCTACTGTGATGCTCTGGCATTGTGATGCTCTGATACACTGACACTCTGGTATTGTTACTCTCTGGCACTGTGATCCTGTGATGCTGTGATGCTCCGGCACTGTGATGCATGGACATTGTGACACCTGCACTGAGATGCTATGGTACTGTGATGCTACGGTGCTGTAATGCTCTGCTACTGTGACGCTCTGATACTGTGATGCTATTGTACTGTGACACACTGGCACTGTGACACTCTGGCACTGTGATACTCTGGAACTGTGATGGTCTGGCACTGTCACACTCTGGAAGTCTGGCACTTTGGCACTGTGACACTCCGGAACTGTAACACTCCGACACTGTGAAACTCTGGCAGTGTGACGCTCTGGCACTGTGAGGCTGTGGTACTGTGATGCTCTGGCACTGTGATAATTTGGCAGCGTGATACTTTGGCACCGTGTCTCTCTGGCACTGTGACACTCTGCCTCTATGACACTTGTAGTGGTTTGAGCCTTAACTGGGAGTTAAGAGCTCAGATGGGGGCAAGGCTGAGAATCTCTCCCCTGCTCACCCCTCCTCCCTCCCAACAGAAGGGGGGAAAAGGAAAAATGGAAAGGGAAGGAGCAAATCCACCAAGCAATAATTTGGAGTCAGCCTGGAAGTAGAGAGGTAAAGAGTTTTCTTTAAACAATATATAACAATATATAATAATAGCAGGTAAGGTTCACAAGGGCAATAAAAACCTTTATTAGAATAAACCAAACCAGGTTGGAAGAGACCTTCAAGATCATCGTGTCCAACCCATCAACCAATCCAACCCTCCCAAACTGCTAACCCATGGCACCAAGCACCCCAGCAAGTCTCCTCCTGAACACCTTCAATGACGGCGACTCCACCACCTCCCCAGGCAGCCCATTCCATAGCGCAATCACTCTTTCTGTATAGAACTTCTTCCTAACATCCAATCTGAAACTCCCCTGGCGCAGCCTGAGACTGTGTCCTCTTGTTCTGGTACTGGCTGCCTGGGAGAAGAGACCATCATCCGCCTGTCTACAACCTCCCTTCAGGTAGTTGTAGAGAGTGATAAGGTCACCCCTGAGTGTCCTCCAGGCTGAGCAACCCCAGCTCCCTCAGTCTTTCCTCATAGGGCTTGTGTTCCAAACCCCTCACCAACTTTGTTGCTCTTCTCTGGACTCGTTCCAGCAAGTCAACATCCTTCCTAAACTGAGGGGCAAGGAACAAGGATGGATAGGAGGGGGGGGAAAAACCAAGAATACAAAACTAGTCTCTCCCTCTGAAGAGGCATGGAGGCAGCAGGGAGAATTACATAGAATAGAATTACATAGGATAAACCAGGTTGGAAGAGACCTTCAAGATCATCGCATCCAACCCATCAACCAATCCAACCCACCTAAGCAACTAACCCATGCCACCAAGCACCCCATCAAGTCTCCTCCTGAAATCCTCCAATGACGGCGACTCCACAACCTTCCCAGGCATCCCATTCCAATGGGCAATCACTCTCTCTGTATAGAACTTCTTCCCGACCACATGGCAGAGGATCAGGAGGGCAGCCGCAGTAGCTCTCATCCAGGAGAGGCAGGAGCCAAAAGGAGAGAGCCTAATGACTGCAATGTCCTGCTTTTTATACCCTAGCTGGGCAGGGAGGGGGGGAGTGGAACAGACTCAGTTTCCCAGGGGGAAAATGCCCTGAAGGGAGGGCAAAGCACATGCAAGCCCTCCACCCTGCTCTGTGTTATTTTCAGAATGGGTGTTAACCCACCACAATCCACCCCTCTGTTCCACTTCCACTCTTCTGTCACAGCCCCTTCATCCAATCTTGACATGTGGTATTGGAATCCTTGGTGCAAGTCCCTTGTTATCCCGGCTCGCTCTCTCTCAGGGCAGTCTCTCTCTCTCTGGTGCTGGTCAATGTAGGTGGTGCTTGAACTGGGCAGGGATGTGGAGAAGAATCAGGAATCAGTCTGTTTTTGAAAGGGAAAGGAAAAAATCAGGAACAGTCCGTTGCTGTAGGGAAGCAGGTGAGATGACCCAGGAGTTCTCTGGGTTGGTGTGTGGTGTGTATGTTGAGTCCTGGATGCTAGGCTGATATTAAGCTAGGAGGGAGAAACTTTGAACAACTTATAACTATTCACACAGTGACTATAATACATTGATCCACGCTGCCCCCTCTCAGTTCATCCCCTCTCAGCCAGAGTCACGTTCTGCTGTGGGATACACTGAATGTCCCCAGTTTCTAACATGACCCAGTAGGTGTCACCAGGCCCCTGAGCCGAGACCACCCCTCGGGTTGATTTGCTCCCACCAGCAGCAGGGAAAACCCACACTGGCTTCCCCAGCAGGTTCTTCTCAGCAGTCACAGGAACTCCATCTCCATCCACTGTTTGCAGCAGGTGGGACTGGGCAGGACCAGCTCATTTCACAGATCCTCTGCTGGTCACTAACCAAGTGGCTTGAGCTAGGTGTCTCTCCCAGTTCCTAAAGGCTCCACTCCCCATGGCTTTTAGGGCGGTTTTTAGCAAGCCAGTGTAGCGCTCAACCTTCCCTGCAGCTGGTGCAAGGTATGGGATGTGGTAAATCCACTCAATGCCATGTTCCTTTGCCCAGTCCCTTAGGAGATGGTTCCTGAAGTGGGTGCCATTGTCTGATTCAATCCTCCCGGGGGTGCTGTGTCTCCACAGGACATGTCTCTCTAGGCCCAGGATGGTGTTGCGAGCAGTGGCATGAGGTACTGGGTAGGTCTCCAGCCACCCTGTACTTGCCTCCACCATGGTCAGTAGGTACTGCTTGCTACTGTGAGACCGAGGAAGGGTGATGTGGTCGATCTGCCAGGCCTCTTCATACTTATATTTCGACCATCTCCCTCCATACCACAGAAGCTTTGTGCGCTTGGCCTGCTTGAAGGCAGCACAGATGTCACACTCATGGATTGACGAGAACGGAGACAGGGACGGCAGCACTCAATATGAGTAATAGAAATCATCCAACTTTATTGTTCCATGCTTTATTATTTATAGTCTTATCTTATGCATAGTTAATTCTATTCTAATTTAACACATACTATTGGTTTAACTCTAAAAGATTACATCCTTATTTCACTACTCTGTGGTTTTTTCTACTAAGTCTAATTGCTCTTTTTCCCAGATCTTGCCTCCTCCTTATCTTGTTTGTCTCTTCTCAGGGGCAGCTTGACCTTAGCATACCAGGCACTTTTCCACAACTCCTACTCCATTGCTATATTTTCAACAGAAAGTCCTTCAAGGCCTGAATTGCACAGATGTTCCTGGGACCATTGTCCCTTCTCCCTAAGCCAATCCCCAACAATTCCCCCATTTTTCTTTTGTGCAAGTAAGGCCTTGGAGGTTATCCTTTGAACACTTTGCATGATACAATTATAGACAAGTTTAACAACAATCAAAATTAGTACAATAATACCTAAAAACCTTAAAGCTTCTTTTATCAATTGTATAACCCACTGTGACACATTCCCAAATATTGATCTTAACCAATCATCCAAGGGACTTTTCACAATTGCAACAGCACGCGTGTGATTCCTTAGCCACTTAATCTCAGCATGCATTGACACTCCATGATCTGACAGGTTCAAACAACACATTCCATCAAAGTCTTCACACCCATACCCTTGAGCCATTGTTCCAGTATTGTAGGACTATAGAGCAAGCATAGTGAGTATAGCACAGTAAAGAAGGTAAAATAAAGCAAAGAAGAAGAAGTGCATATCAAGGGAACTTCTACAACTTACATAATCTCGGAGAGCCTCATTGGCATAGCTTCATTGGTTCCCTATGAGTGACCACACATCACACTGTTATGGATTATTGGTCCAACTCCTAATGACATGTGAGGTTGTTGATGCAGGTGTGTGTCCTGTTATTCCCACATAACTTTCTGTGTTTATAGCTACCAGTGTCCTGCTTTAGTTATATTCTGCAGGCACAGCACTGTTTTGCTACACTGCTAGCCACTTCTGCACTTATGCTGAGCATGGCCTACCACCATGTCAGGCTCTAGGCCTACACTGCCAGATCGCTCACACTGCTCGTCACTGGCATTTGGTCATAGGAGTTGTTCTCATCCTATACAAGATACTACTTGCATACACAGAAGCTAGCAAATTAAACCTAAGCTATATAGCAAAAGCAGGAGTTCTGTAGCGCAGCATGTCTAACAGACTGATGTAACCCATACAAGGCACAAAGCTTAAGCTGAACTAGTTACAATGTTCTAACAGAGCTGGCATAATACATGGTCAAAGATAACAGACATTGTAAAGAAGAACTTAGATCTTAATAGTTCTGATCTTTACATTTCACTCCTGACAGAGAAGACTTGATCATGCCTGAACACATTGCACACAGACATTAAGACACAAATCCTGTCTCACCCTTCCCATCTGAGGGACACTGGGAGCAATGAACGCAGGAGAAGCTGTCTTGATCCTGCTGTTATTTCTGAGCTATCAAGTAATGGCCACCTGCTAGTGCTTGCCTCAGACAATCCCTTTTGGATGCAGCCAGCTCTTTACAGGGTGCGCAGTGGTCTAACATCATCCTCCATGTGCCAGTGCCCAGCAGAGGGGAAAAAGTCAAATTTGTGTGCTGAAATAAAGACAGTTTAATAGGACAGAAAGTGAAAGGGAGATGTAATAATGATGATGATGATGATGATGATGATGATGATGCAAATCTAATTAGAATGTTGTCTTAGTTTAAAGAGTGGACAGAGATCATTTTACTCCCAATGGAAGTAAACCAAAGACACTTGTGGAATTGGAGATAAGTACAGAAATTGTATTCAGAAATAGACAGGAAAAATACAGAATGCATGAAAATGCACAAACCCCATTCCCCAAGCAGACTGAACCACAAACCCCAGCTGCTCCTTTTCTCCCCCACTCATTGTCTCCCTGGCCTAAGCAGGCCATAATTGCACAGGAGAAAATTAGTCAGGCGTCTGCAGGTCTGCCCTTCATGTTAGCAGGAGATAAGGACTCCCTCCAAAGAGCTGGGTTGGTCTCTTCTCCCGAGAAACCAGCACCAGAACAAGAGGACACAGTCTCAAACTGCACCAGGGGAAGTTTAGGCTGGAGGTGAGGAGAAAGTTCTTCACTGAGAGAGTCATTCATCATTGGAATGTGCTGCCCAGGGAGGTGGTGGAGTCACTGTCTCTGGAGGTGTTCAAGAGGGGACTGCACATGGCACTTGGTGCCATGGTCTAGTCATGAGGTCTGTGGTGACAGGTTGGACTCGTTGATCTTTGAGGTCTCTTCCAACCTTGGTGATCCTGTGATACTGAGCTGGCAGGAGGCAGAACAAGAGCGAGTTGGCCTTGCTGCCAGCTGTAAAGAGAGAGCAGAATCCTGCCACTGAATAACAAAGGCACAATTTTCCACTCCATCCTAGAGGACTCAACTCTGTGCTTTTTTAAAGAGGCACCACCTCAACCCATGACAAATCTGCACAAGACACATTTGACAATAAGAGAAAACATCCCTGTCTCACTTTTTAGTTCCATATTCTTATTTAGCCCAGCTGGAGACAGGACTCTTTACTTCTGGTCAGCATAGGCAGGGTTTGGGTTTTGTAACTGCAGAGCAGAATTCCCTTCCTCCAGGTGGAAAGTAGGAGCAGCCCTTCTGCTCCACCCAACAGACCCTTCAGCAGCACTTTTCCTGGGTCCATGGCCTTTGCCTGTTGGTTGTTCTTGCACTTCCTATCCCCAAGGTTCCAGTCCCCAGGTAGGTTCACCATGCCACCTCCTCATGTCCTCCCTGGTCACACAGGGTGGCATGTGGTGTGTGCCAGCAGTGCCCTTTCCCTTGAGCAGAAAAAGCCTGAGCCTTAACTGCAGAGACACAGCTCAGTGTGAGAGAGGAAGGCATCCTCTTGGAAATGCTGGCACAAGGGCTGGGACACAGGCTTGTGGGGAGGAGGTGAGATTCTCTTGCAGTCCTGGAGGGAACTCCAGAACACCAATCAGCTCACAGCACAGTGTTGATAGGCTCAAGAATTCATCCCTGAGCCACTCAGCTCTGACAAAGAGCTCCCAGAGCAGGAGCTGTCACAGTGACCATCTGCCAGGTGACTGCCTGCTCTTGGGCAGCTTCCAAAGCAAACTCTCAAGTCTGTTGCCTTAGGCCTTTGCACAACTGCCCCACAGCAGAGCTCTTGTTTAGAGTTAGTGTCCTGTAAAGAGAGACCAATGGCCCTTCAAAATGCCCCAGGAGGTCAGTGCTGAAGGGGCTCTTTGTGCCACAGGCCCTGGGCACTCACAGCTGATCAGGGGTGCTGCAGGAACAAACATCCTTCCTCTTGCCAGGGCAGCTCTGTCCCCACCATTAGCTCCAAGTGGCTGCCTGGGCACAAGAGCCCTCTTCATTGTGACCCTGTGGATGGCCACACCCTGCTCAGGAACAGTGCTGGCCTGGGCCAAGGATAAGGGCATTGAAAGGACACTCATGGGCCTTGGGTGAGCTGTGGCCAAGTTGCAGTCAGGGACAGGGCTGGAGCCAGAGTCTTGTTGGGGCCAGGGTCACTGGGACCTACCATCCAGGGAGAGCTCTGCAGAGTGGGACCCAGGTTGTCTGGGAGGGCTCAGTGGCCCCAGGCATTGTCAGGGTGAGGGCCAGGGCAGAGGATATTCCCCTCTGGTCTCTGCTCTGGGGAAGCTGTGGCTGCAGACTGGACCAGTTTTGGTCCTGGAGTGCAAGGGCAATGGGGTGGGCTGGAGCTGAGCACTGCAACCACCCCAGCACTTCCCCCAAATGAGCTCTCATCTCCCAGTGGTCAGCACCCCCCAGTGCTCCCCAGCAGTGCTTCCAGTCACTGAAGATCTCAGTGTTGTGGCTTTAAGGCACTGGGGTGTCTTAAACCATACCTTACAGGCCTCCTAGATAGGTCCCAGAGGGGGACCAAAAAGTGTAATCTCCTGTTATTTCATGCCCATAAGCCCTGCATTTCTATAAACACTGCCATTTCTCTTTGTTCTTCCATTTTTTGTACCTCTCTGCTCCCAGGAGGACAGGTGGAGCTTTATCTTGGGTTTGTGCAGGGGACTCAGGCTTGTTCAGCCTTGGCCAGGCTGCCACCTGGGGCCTGGAGTGGCCTGGCTTGGCCTGGAGCTGGCAAGCAGAATTTCTCTTGGGGGTGGGGAGGAGGGTGCATGTGAGGCCTGGGTGTTTGGCCTGGTTTGGAGGAAGGTGGTGTGAAGCTTTGGCTTAAGGAGGTTCTTGGAGAGCCATGGCCGAGGTGGATGATGGATTTTGTGCTGCTGTATGCAGTTGTGATTGATACTTCCACTGCCACTTCTTTCTTTCATAGCCAGCAGGGAGCATTGTCCTTTCCTCCCCTGGGAAGGGCTGAAGAGCAGCTGTCTCGCTCCTCAAACCAAGACACTCAGCCACTCTGCTGTCCCTACTGCCCAGGCCACCAATTGTCCTCCCATCTCCCAGTGTTCCCCAGAAGAGGAATCAGTCTCAGCCCCAAATTTCCCCAGGGGGCTGGAGAGGTGTCAGGGATGGCTCTTAGTGACCCTAGGTTTGAGTTTGGTGTCATCTCTGGGGCATTCCTGGGGTGAAAGACTGGGCTGGGAGGTGAGGGAGACTGGAAGGTGGCAGTGCTGGGAAAGGAGAGGCACTGGGAGATGGGGAGGGTCTGGCTTTTGGAGTCTTCATGTTGAAGCAGTGAGTGGTCACTGCTGTCAGCAGTACTCTATCCACCCCACCCCCCAGTGCCCCTGGAGGCCTGGGCTGTTTGATTTGCAGCTGCCCCATGCAGGAAGCTGGAGAGATGCCAAGGAAGGTGGATGGATCCGTGCCAGAGGTGAGGGTGACTGCGTGCCAGGCCTGGGCTTGTTGCCAGGGCTGGTGCCACTGCCAAGCCTGCCTTTGCCCTGGGGGCTCTTAGGAGGAAGAAGGAGGAGTCCTGGGAGGGATAAATCTGCCCCTCACCTTCCCCAGCTTCACCCAGGACTTACCACACCACAGAGGAAAATGAAGGTGGCAGTGGTCGGCGTGGCTCTGCTCTTCACCATCCTGCTGTGCACCCCAGCAGATGCCAAGGTAAGACTCCAGTGCCACAGGGAGGGGCTCATGGGGATGGGTCATGGCTACACGACATGTGGAATGAAATTGGAGTGGTGAGGATGAAACCCCTTGATTTGGCCTCTCCCTTGCCCAAGCAAGAGGCTCCTCCAGGCTCCCCTGCCTCTCCTGGCAATGCAGCTCTCTCCCTCCCACAGCTCCATCTCTTCCCTCCACTTCCCCCACTAAGCAGCTTCTTGTGCCCAAGGCCTGAGTTCCTCAGTGAATGCCTGGAGCTGTTCCCTCCCTGGGAAGGTCCAACACCAAAGCTGGGAAGGCTCCCACCAGTTTCTCCTCTTGGTGACCCCACACTCCTCCCTTCTGCAACTCCCCATCCCATGCTTTTGCTCCCCTCAAACATCTTCTGCCTGGGATCTCCTCCATGTCCTATCTAATGTCCCCAGATGCCCTCCCTTTGATCTCTCCCAATGCCTTTCTTTCCATCTTGTCCCTCAGCCCTTTGCCTTTCATCCTCTCCATTGCAGTGGTCACCCCAAATCTTCTTCCTGCCATAGCCATTCCCAAACACTCTCCCAGTCCCCTTGGTTGTGTCCTCTTCCTTCTGCCCCCACCAACCAGCTCTCTTGATGTCCCCATGTCCCCTCATCTTGAATTCTTTACCTATCAATTGCACCCCACACTGTCCTGCCCCTTCAACACTCCAGCCCAGTCCATTGGGGTCCATTAATTCACCCCAGGGCTCTGTTGTTGGAAGCCTTTTCCTTAACCTCATCCTCTTTGGAGACCTGAATTCCCTACACTCTTCTTGTCTCCATCCCCAGCCCTGAACCCTGCATGGAGAGGCATCCCAGGGGAACTTGGAGGAATCAGGCTGAGGGGAGCAGAAGGCATTTTCCCCTTCAGACCAGAGGGAAGCCTTTGGCCTGCTGGGACTGAGGACAGTTGTGCCCCACTCAGGGCCCCACTGAGGTTCCTTCCAGGTCACCTCTTTGCTCTTCCTCCCTAGGCACTGCTGGAAAGCATTGAGGAAAATTCTCAACTGGATGTAAGTAGTGAGGTGGACTTGGAGGGCATCCAGTCTGGGGAACGGGAGGGCATTTTGGCCCTCCCATCTCTTGCTGGGACTGGAGGTATCCCAGTGACCAGTGAGGTCTCCTGGTCTCTCTGCAGGTGAATGTAGCCAAACCTGAGCCACTGGAGAGTGTCGAGGTGGGTACCAAGAGTTCTGCTGGCCCCACCCCCTCCCTTCCCATGGCCACAACACTGCAGAGCATCCCAGGGTGCTCCAGCACACCCCAGTGCATCCCACTGCAACTCCAGAGAGTACCCCAGCACCCCAGTGCTTTCCAAGGGAGGACCTCTCCCCCAGAGCCCCCTTTGCATCCCCATCCATCCCAGTACAACCCAGTCCACCCCCGGCTGCCCCAGTACACAACCACACAGCCAGGTGGGCCCCTTCCCAGGACCCTCACTGCCTTCTGGGCACCACCATCCAAGCTCATCTGCTCCAGAAGCAACTTCCCCAAGGACTCCATTGCTTCCCCCCATCCTCCCAGCACACCCCAGTGCACCCAGACTTGTCCCTAACCTCCCTTTCTCCCCAGCTGCCTGCGGCTGATGTCCTGCTGGAGCGGGTGCGCCAGAAGCGCCTGGCTGTAGCTGCTAAAGCTGCTGTCTAGGTGAGCAGCACCAGGGCATTCCTAACCCCACAAAGAATCCTGGGCCCTGGGGCATCCCTGAGCCCTCTGGGGTGGGCAGACCTTAGGTGTCAGAAAAGGAAACAGAGGTCACTGTCCCTGATCCGTGCCCCAGGGGACACAGCACAGAGCTGGCTCTGTGCCTTTGCTTCAACTCAGTAGGGCTCTACAGACCCAGAGGGTCGCTGTGCAGGCCAGGCAGAGGCTTTGGTGCCACACAGACCCTCACAGGCACAGTAAGAGCTGGGCAGGGCTCTGGGAGATTTAGGGACATCCCAGGGTAACGACACACTGGGCAAGGGACTCTGGTGGCATCTGGATCTCAGGAGAACCAAATCCTGTCCAGGGTATATTGAGAGCTCCAATTCCCTTCTCTTTCCCCAAGTGTCTGCAAAGAGACATGGTGGGGACAAGGTTCCTCTTATGTCCTAGCTGACCCTGGGAGTCTCTCTCTTTCAGGACTGGAACTGCTGGTGACACCTCTGTCCTGTCCCCCATCAGAGGAAAGAGGAGATGATCATCCCTGGATGTCCCCACCTGATCCCCTGGGAGCCCTGGGCCATGTCCCTCTCATGATCAATAAACCCCCTCAGCAAAGCTACGCTCTGTGTGTCCAGGACCATGTTGTCCCTCCTCTGCCATTGCCACAACACTTGCATCCTCTGGCAGCACCATGGTGAGGAGCAGACTGGCAGAGGGCAGGTCTGGGAGCCTGGATACCTGGGAGCCTTTGTCCAGAGAGGGTTCCCCTGGAGCATCCTGCCATGAGGCTGGGAGATGCAGGCAGTCACAATGCCAGGCCTTGGGCAGGTGGTGTTTGGGAGGGGTGAAACGCTCTGTTGTTTTGGGGTGAGGGCAGGTGAGGAGCATGGAGAGGCAGCTGGGACCCCTGGGTCCTCTGCCCCACTCTGGCAGGGGTGGTGGTTCCCTGTCCCATGGGCTCAGCACCCCTGGGCTCACAGGAGATTTCAGAGCCCCATGCAGAGCCCAGAGGCCTTCCTGGCCCTCAGCCCACACTCTTCTCTGGGGTACCCCAACGCAGACCAGGAGGGCAGGCCATGGGCACAAGACACTGGTTGGATGCTCCTCTGTCCCCTGCCCTGTGTGGCCCAGCCTTGGGGACTTTGTGTCCATTCTCTGGGCTGTGCTTTGGTCTCTCCAGGCATGCACTGAGTTACCAGCGACTGTCACAGCAGCAATGTTTCCCTCACCCCATGGCATGTGGTGATCTCAAGGGTCTTTTCCAGCCTCAGTGGTTCCATGATTGCATCATTTCCTCTCTTCAGTGGGGGTGACTTCAGGGCAATATTTCCCTGGATGCAGAGGAAGACCTTAGCATCCCCAGGGCAGCCAAATGCAAGAGGAATGGTGGGCAGCAGCTTCCTGTGGCTTATCCCTGGACTGCAGGGAACCAACAGGAAAAGGGGAAACCACAACTGGGGCCTAACAGTACTTAAAGGGCTGATCAGAAAGCTGTGGAGGGATTCTGAGCAGGGCCTGGTGTGACAAGGCAGGGGCTGATGGTTTGAACGGAGGGAGATTCAGACTGGAAAGAAAGAAATGTTTGACACTGAGGGAGGTGAGAGCCTGGCCCAGGTTGCCCAGGGAGGTGGGAGATGCCCAATCCTGGAACCATTCCAGAGGAGATTGGAGGGGGGCTTTGAGCAGCCTGCTCTAGTTGCAGATGGTCCTGATCATTGCAAGCAGGTTGGTCTCTGTGATCTTTAAAGGTCTCTTCCAACCCAAAGCATTGTATGATTCTGGGATTCTTTGGGATTCTTGAGGACAAAACATGGAGAGGTGTCCGGGCTTGAGCTGGAATAGAACCAACTCTGTTCAGGGATCTGACTGCTCAGCTCAGTCTCTGCTCAGTGCCAGCACTTTCTGATGTTCAGAGCAGGTTTGCACGGTGGCTGCCTCTGGCAGTGAGAATGCTGATGTTCAGAGTGCCTGCCAAGGATTGCTGTGCAGGCCAAGGTCACTGCTCAATCTTGTGTTCCACCTTGGGGATGCAGAGTAAAAGGCTGCACTTGCAGGGAGGAATGGACAGGAGAGGTGACCCTGAACTGATCAACAAGAGATTCCACTCCATCCACATCACACTCAGTGTAAAGCTGAGGCACCACCAGCATGACGCCTCTTCCTCAGTGGCCAACACCCGAGGGGGACTCTGTTCTGCCTTCTGTCACAATCCATGAGTTCCTATTACAGTCTGAAGGGGGAACTTCAGCCTAGTCCCTGACTGCAAGGAGTGAAAGTAAAACAACTTTTTAGTACCCACTGGGCACAAAAGCAAAGTAATGCTAAGGTCTACAGAAGTCATTCCTGTGACCCTGTGATCCTGGGATAGAGAGCAGTGTCACAGCAGATTGGTCACAGACTCCAATATGATAATTGAAGAGGTTCATGAGAGCATCTGAGGGCCCTTGTTCATGCCCCAAAGAGCTGCTGTAAGCCAGCAAAAAACCAGAGCTGGGTCAACGAGCTCATTCTGACACAACTGACACAATAGGTCCCAGAAGACTGGAAGCTGGCCAACGTGGTGCCCATCCACAAGCAGGGCCGGTTGGATGAGCCAGGGAATTTTAGGCCTGTCAGCCTGACCTCAGTGCCAGGCAAGATCATGGAACAGGCCATCCTGAGTGCAATCACACAGCACTAACAGGATGGCCAAGGGATCAGGCCCAGCCAGCATGGATTTAGGAAGGGCAGGTCCTGCCTGACCAACCTGATCTCCTTCTATGATCAGGTGACTGCCTGGTGGATGTGGGGAGGCCTGTGGATTTAGTCTATCTGGACCTCAGCAAGGTCTTTGACACTGTCCCCCATAGCAAACTCCTGGCCAAGCTGTCAGACCATGGCTTGGATAGGAGCACACTGCATTGGGTTAGGAACTGGCTGGAGGGCTGAGCCCAGAGAGTGGTGGTGAATGGTGCCACATCCAGCTGGCAGCCAGGCACCAGTGGTGTGCCCCAAGGATCAGTGCTGGGCCCTGTGCCCTTTAACATCTTTATTGATGATCTGGATGAAGGCATTGAGTCCATCATCAGTAAATTTGCAGATGACACCAAGCTGGGGGCAGGAGTTGATCTGCTGGAGGGTAGAGAGGCTCTGCAGAGGGACCTCAACAGGCTGGACAGATGGGCAGAGTCCAAGGGCATGAGATTGAACACATCCAAGTGCCAGGTGCTGCACATTGGCCACACCAACCCCATGCAGTGCTATAGGCTGGGGTCAGAGTGGCTGGAGAGCAGCCAGGTAGAGAGGGACCTGGGGATGCTGGTCGATGGTAGGCTGAACATGAGCCTGTAGTGTGCCCAGGCAGCCAAGAGGGCCAATGGCATCCTGGCCTGCATCAGGAACAGTGTGGCCAGCAGGAGCAGGGAGGTCATTCTGCCCCTGTACACTGCACAGGTTAGGCCACACCTCGAGTACTGTGTCCAGTTCTGGGCCCCTCAGTTTAGGAAGGAGGTTGACTTGCTGGAAGGTGTCCAGAGAAGGGCAACAAAGTTGGTGAGGGGTTTGGAGCACAAGCCCTATGAGGAAAGGCTGAGGGAGCTGGGGTTGCTTAGCCTGGAGAAGAGGAGACTCAGGGGTGACCTTATTACTCTCTACAACTACCTGAAGGGAGGTTGTAGACAGGCAGATGATGGTCTCTTCTCCCAGGCAGCCAGTACCAGAACAAGGGGACACAGTCTCAGGCTGCGCCAGGGGAGGTTTAGGTTGGATGTTAGGAAGAAGTTCTATACAGAGAGAGTGATTGCCCATTGGAATGGGCTGCCTGGGGAGGTGGTGGAGTCGCTGTCATTGGAGGTTTTCAGAAGGAGACTTGATGGGGTGCTTGGTGCCATGGGTTAGCTGTTTGGGTGGTGTTGGATTGGTTGAAGGGGGACACGATGATCTTGGAGGTCTCTTCCAACCTGGTTGATTCTATATTCTATATTCTATATTCTATATTCTATATTCTATATTCTATATTCTACTTCCTCCTGATTACCCTGAGGATATTAAATTCACTGCTTCATGGTCACTGCAGCCAAGGATGTCTCTGAGCCTCACATTGGTTACCAGCCCTTTCCTGTTGGTGAGAACAAGGTACAGCATAAATTGATAACCTCTGGGACAAGAGGGCACTCAGAGGGAGACTGACCCAGCCCTTGGCTTTCTCTTCCATGGAACAGGCAGGGAGGATGGAGAGATGTCAGTGAGGGGGATGAGAGATTGAGGTGAACTTGGAGAGAGGACTGGGTGTCTTCAAAGGCAGAGGTGCAGCTATGGGACACCATAGGGCAGGCTGTGCTGGGGACCACTGAGGGCATTGGCCAGGCTGAATGCCCTCATCAGAGATGACCTCTTCATCACCATGGCTGTGGCCATTGTCTCTGCAACCAGAAGGTAGCTGAACTTCATTCACAAAGACCTCATTGCCTCCCTGCCCCACCTAGCACTGTCACACCATAGACCTGCTCCAGCCATTGCAAATCCTCACATCCCACTGCCCCAGGAAGAGCCCTGAGCCATGTCTGAGGGGCAGGATCTCCCTTCCAAGGGGCAGGGGGCCAGGACTTGGCCCTTTGGCTTGATCAAGCCCATCCAGGTTTGCTCAGCATCAGAGCAAACTTGATATTGTCTTGAGGTCCAGGTTGTTGCTCTTGCTTCTGCTTTTCTGCTCTAACAAGCCCCTGGGGAGGCTTTGTCAGTGATGGTCCTCAGTGGGACCCATTAGGGCTCCAGCAAAGTTGGCAGTTGGCATTTGGCTTCCTAAGAGGTTTCTTCAGCTTGCTCTCAGTCTCTGAGACTCATGGACTCGACACCAAGGCCACCAGAGGAGTCATTAAATGCCTGGGGCTGGTCCTCTGCTGCTGAGCTGGGCCAGGCTCCTGGGCTGGAGGGAGCTGCTGTTCAAGCAGGCAGCACTGCAGAGAGACAGCTCTGCCCAGGAGCTGCTCCTCTGCACAGGGCAGCAGGGCTGAGGGCACTGCCAGGACATCTCAAGGAGATGAGGAAGGCAGAGAGAGCTTCAAGGTAGCCAGGAGAAAGCTTCCCAGCCCTGGGTGCGGTGAGTCTGTGGTGTCCTAACCTGTCTGATGTCTTCGCTTTCAACAGTCCTCCATGCCCAGAGACAGACCATGTCCAACAGCAGCTCCATCACCCACTTCCTCCTGCTGGCATTCACAGGCACAAGGCAGCTGCAGCTCCTGCACTTCTGGCTCTTCCTGGCCACCTACCTGGCTGCCCTGCTGGGTAACAGTCTCATCATCACCACCATAGCCTGCGACCACCACCTCCACACCCCCATGTACTTCTTCCTCCTCAACCTCGCCCTCATTGACCTGGGCTACGTTTCTACCACTGTCCTCAAATCCATGGCCAATTCCCTCTGGGACACCAGGGACATCTCCTATGCAGGATGTGCTGCTCAGGTCTTTTTTATTGTCTTTTCTGCTTCAGGAGAGCTTTATCTCCTCACCATCATGGCCTACGATCGCTACGCTGCCATCTGCAGACCCCTGCACTATGAGACCCTCCTGGGCAGCAGAGTTTGTGTCCTCCTGGCAGCAGCTGCCTGGGCCTGTGGCTTTCTCACTGCTCTGCTGCACACCACCAATACCTTTTCCCTGCCCCTCTGCCAGGGCAATGCTGTGGAGCAGTTCTTCTGTGAGATCCCCCAGATCCTCAAGCTCTCCTGCTCCACCTCCTACCTCAGGGAACTTGTGCTAATCGTGCTCAGTGCCTCTTTATTCTTTGTTTGCTTTGTGTTCATTGTGGTGTCCTATGTGCAGATCTTCAGGGCAGTGCTGAGGATCCCCTCTCAGCAGGGATACCACAAAGCCTTTGCCACCTGCCTGCCTCACCTGGCTGTGATCTCCCTATTTATCACCACTGGCTTCTTTGCCTACCTGAAGCCCCCCTCCATCTCCTCTACATCCTTGAATCTGGTGATGGCAGTTCTGTACTCGGTGGTGCCTCCAGCAGTGAACCCTCTCATCTACAGCCTGAAGAACCAGGAGCTGAAGGATGCCCTCAGCAAACTGATCCCTGGGTGTTTTCAGAAGCAATAAACTCTTTGTCTTCTCCTTCAGATGCCTTTCTCCTTCTGATGCCTCTCAGGGCAGGCCCAGCCTGGCTTCTATACCGTTTGCTTCTGGTAGGGGATTTTGACTTGTGAGGATGCTGTCATCTCCTCTCTCTTTTCTTTTCTCCCCCAGGGTCTGTGAAAGAGGAGCTGTGCTCCTTGTTTGTTTAAACAAAATCAAAGGCCTTTCAATAACAGTTTCCTGCCCCAAATCCTTCTTCCAAGACTTTGCTGGAACTTCAGGGACAGTTTCCCAAGTGCCCAAGAGAGTGTCTCATAGATGAAGGCAGCAGTGACCAGCTAAACCATGTGAGTGTGCAGGGGTGGGGCAGGCAGAACTGTTCTGCAGAGAGAGGCCTCCTGAGAGAGATGTGAAGGAGCAGCAGAGCAGGAGCAGGTCCAAAGCTGTTTGCTGGATCTGAGCCTGGGAAAGCTGCCACAGGTCAATCACCCTGGAGCAGTGGTACAGCTTGAAGGGGGAACTGCAGCCTAGTCCCTGACTGCAAGAACTGAAAGTAAAATAAATGACCATTGGCTGTGAAAGGAAAAGAGTGATGAGGTCTGTAGAATTAATTTGACTGCTAATGGGCACACAGAGCAGAGGCATCAACAGTTCTTTCTCTTTTCTTCATCTCTCACTTCTGCTTGCAACCTCTCTCCCTGTGGGAGCTTCAGGCTGTGCCTAGACAATTTTCCACAGATCTTGAACAGAAAGTGGTAGAATGTAAATAAATTGCTGCTCTTCCTCTCATCCCTTTGTGTCGAGGGGCTTAGGGAGGGGGGCAGGGAAGGGGAAGCTATTACCTGCCCTGGGTTGTGTCCAGGGGGCTTCTTGTGGTGTTTCTAAATTGTAAATACCTGTAAATATTGTCAATATTGTATATTTTGTACATATTTGTTGCATTTCATTGTAGATTGTGGTTTTGCTTGCAAATCCAGCTTCATTTGCTCCCAGCTGAGCTGCTCTGGCAATTTCATGTTGGGGGGAATTTCAACCCACCACACTCTCTCATGGCCTTGCCAGGGGATCTCTGTTTTGACTCCTGTGAGAAGGAGCAGGAAGGAGGAAGGGAGTAGGGGAGGAGGTGAACTGTGCCCTGGATCCATCCAGGGGGTTCTGAGAAGTTTCTGTGCTGTTTATAAATTGTATCTATCAAATATTGTGCATCTGTTCTGTATTTTGTACCTGTTCATTGCATTTCACAGCTCTAGATTTTAGTTTGCTTGTAACTGGAGCTTCACTTCCTTCCATCCCAAACTGAGCTAGGTCTGGCTCAGTGTGTGTGTGTGTGTGTGTGAATTCTCTCAGATTAGTTGGGAGGTGAGATTTTCAACCTACCCCAACTAGCCCCTCACAGCCACTATTTCCAGCCCTGGCCTCTCACCTCAGCTTGCATAGGTTCTTTGGACATGGACTCAGTAGCTCAGTGTAGCAGTTTGGGCTGGGTGCCCTCTGCTGTGTTCATATAAGGGGGTACTTCCTGTGTCCAAAAGTCCAGCCCTGTGCCTGGACACAGGAACCTAGGTATTTCATCCCATAATGAGATGGGGAAAGACTCTGAACATGCTGAGATGAGGAAGGAGTTCATGGGGCCAGCTCAGATGTGGCCACCTGAGGGAGCTCTGACATCTCTGTGTGTGGCTGTGCTTTGCCTGAGCACATCCAGTGGTAAGTTGATGCCGAACCTGCCGGTCTGGACACGGAGAGCAGAAATGCAACCAACAGCCAGGTGTGAGGAGGTGACACTGGCACAGGGGAGCAAAGTGGCCCAGAGCTGCAGAGCCAGTGGCTCTTTATTGCCATGTAGATGAATGTTACAGATGCACTTTCCCACAGCGTGCCTCCTTCAGCCACTGATTTATCTCCATTTCAGCAGGTGCCCTTCTCCCCAGCTGCCTCTCCCTGCCCTTCAAAATGCAGCACTCTGCCAGTTTCTGCTCCCAGCCTTTTCTCACACAGTTTACAAGTGCAACATTGCTTATCACCTCCAGGGCCTCACACACAAAAAAGGCCACCTAAACATTTGGTTATCACTTCCCTTTTGGGTTCCCACATCTCCCCTTTCTTTGTTTTGCAATACTGAGTCTATGGCATCCTGGTATCCAGTCCTGATTCCGATGTCTCCTGGTCTCATTTACACGTGATCAGTCTCATAGCATAGGATCAGGCTTAGGTTGGTTGACTTCCAGCTTTGCAGGCACAGCCATCACTGCAGTCAGCTTTCATTTGGCTGTCCTCATTGCAGGCAGGGGACTTCAGGTGCATGGGACTTGTGCCAACCACAGGCTGCTTGGCCTGTTCTCCCCTCCTGGATGGATGTCTTGCAACACAGAGATTCATCCCTCATGTCAAGGTCGGTATAGCTGTCTCCACCACTCAACACCTCTTGGGTTGCAGCTTCTAGCCAAGGCCAATCCAGTCTTGCCCTTGACCATGGGAGGAGAGGATTGGTGGGTCCCAGCCCTTTCACCTGGTTGTTAACACAGAACCTCACCTGCCTCATCTGGTGACAAATGGCTATCAGGGCAAGGCAGAGGCAGATCCAGGTGAGCAGAAGAACCACATCAGGGTGTAGCAGGGGTTTTGAAGCTGCTGGTGGCTGTGGGCTTCCCAGGGGTGTTTTGCCTGACCATTCCTGCATGGTCAGCTGAGGTGCTGAGCATTGCATCTCCACAAGAAGCATTTCAGACCTTAGCAGTATCTGATGCTGCAGATACTCTCCTCCTCACCCAGCACAAAGCTCTCCTTAAACTGAATAAGGGAGAGACTCAGACCATGTTTTGCCCTCATCTGCTATAACTTCTGGGAATGCCACAGGATCCTCATTTCTCTCTGCTTCCTTACAACATGCACACCTCAGCCCCTGAGATGCCTCAGGCAGGGGAGGAGAGCTTGAGTAAAAAGCTCAGCCAGGCAGCTGAGCACAAGCAGCAGGGGGCCTGGAGGCACTTGTTGATTCTCCACTGGTGTCTGCACTCTTTCCATCCCAACTCTGCTCCTCTGGAGAAGCTGTGGGAATTGTATCTGTCTGCTGTGTTATGATTATGATTAATGAGAAACTAAGAAGGCAAATATGCCTTATTAGGGCATATTGCAGTGGGGGGAGCAACTGATAGACTGACTTTAGGGAGTAGAACCTCAAGCAATGCTCAGCTGCTAGAAGGAAATGGTTTAGCTCTTGTGGGCCATATACCCTGGGAACAAACTGCAGCGGTGTAGAGAGCAAAAAGCATTTAGCTGATTACCAATGACCTTTGTGACTGGGTGCTGGGTGCCAACTGATGCTCTGCTCCTCACAGGCTCAAGAGCGGTGTCCTGGCTGGCTCACCAAGCTGACACAGTGCATTAACTTAATGACCCCACACCAACGTGACCACTAAGCAGTATCCTTTATTGCATCACACACAGCCTGCACTGGAGCTCTGCAAAAGGCTGGGAGCCCTGAGCAAGGCAACCACACTGCTCATGGAAGGCTGAACAAGACAGATGCATTACAAGGCTACAAACTTCTTGAAAGAGAGAAAGTCCTTTCACTGCCTGGTCTTGGATGCTTTCCAAACACCATGCAGTCCTGATCCTCTCTTTCCAGTTGTTTCTTCTCATTGGTCTGGGGCCAGTTTTACAGGTTCCAAGCCAGAGACTGCTTCCCTGTGTCTCTCTGCAGCTGCAATGCTATCTAAGCCCAAGGCATTACCATTACCTAGCTTAATTGAAACTACTTCTAGTTGTGCTTCAAAACCTATTTCCTATGCTACTGGAGAAGCTTTTTCTAACAGAAAGAAAACAGAAGAGGAAGCAAAACCATTAGGGAGTGTCCTTCCTTCAGCACAATGCACAGAACTAGTCATCATCAGCAGTATCCTGCACTATGCTTAGAGGCTCATCCTCAGGCGTTCCAGAAGCAAGACCTGTGGAGAAGAAAGGAAAAAACTTCTCTGCCTGGCTGCTGCCCCCAGCAATGGTAAAAGTGTGCAGAGCTCTTTTCTTATGGACATCATAAACCGACAGCTGCTTGGCTGAGACGTCCAGGAAGAGCCCAATCTTTTGTGGCCTCCCACCCACACTCAAACGGGACCATGGCTCCACAAAGGCCCAGCAGTCTCGCCCATCTACAAGCCCTATGGCCCAGAAGCCATTCTCAGGGGACAGAGTCAATGCCCCTTTGCGACCCACAGACTCCCGCGCAACACCCAAGGTCCAGCTTTTCCTCCTGCCAACATCCACTTGCCAGCAGTGCCTGCCCGAGGTGTATCCTTCCTTTGCCAGCACAAACAGGTGGCTGTCAAACCTCAGATCATTCCTGGGAACGTCCCTGAGGGCCCCAGTGTCTTTCACACTCTTCCCCGCCTCAGAGATCTCCAGTCTGGGGTGAGCTGTGTCCGCATCCAGGGTGACATCCCCTGCAACCACCAAGTCATGCCATCAGGAACAGTCAGCACAAACTCTGCATTCCTGAGACTTTCTCCTCTGTGTCCTCATCCACCTCTCCCTTGCTCTTCCTTCCCCCTCCATGCTTAGGTGCACCTGGCAGCCTCTTGCCTCAGGGGACCTCCAGCTTCTCTCCTCCCATCCCTTCCATGTCCTTCCCTCGGGCTGCTGACCAGGAATTGCTGGGGGGATGGCCTGAGGAGAAGGACCAGGAGCTGGCCATGCAGCTCCTCCTTGGCAACACCAGAACTACAATAGACTTTTACAGGCCTGAGGAGCTGCAATCAGAATGGCCAAAGGAAGTTGTGTGTGACAGAAAGGGAGGGGGAAGCTGGAGAGATCAGGGATCAGGCTGGCAGGCAGCTGAAACCCACCTGGCAATCACTGCAGACACTCAGTGGCCAGCAAGAGCTGCTAAAATACAGACCCAAAGAGTTCAATAACTGCTGAAAACTGGTGTGTGGGAGCAGACCCTGCTGGGAATGATGGTGGAGGACAGCCAAGTCTTGAGCCAGCTGGACACAAGTCTCATGGCTATGGAAATGCAGGACCAGCAGCTGGAATTTGGGTTGGGGTCATGGTGAAGTCCTTAGCAAAGCCTGAAGGAGATTTTCAATCTCATCTCAACTCAGATTTAAAGAGTAAGGAACTGAGCCTTCAGTGGAGCAAGAGCAGCTGCAGACACTTCTCCTGAGCCTTGAAAGAGGGCAAGGCCAGGAGTGGGAGGCAGGGCCTGAAGCAACCAATGCTGGTTGACCATCCCTCTTCCCCGCAGCTGGGAGGGCTCCTGTCAAGCTCAGGCAGGGGCTGTGGCAGCACACAACCAAGTCCAAAGCTCTCAAAGAATCCCTGCCCTGAGCATGTTCCTCAGCCAAGAGTTCTCTGAGCACTGGGAGTTGCCTGCCAGAGCTGCACTCCCAGCGAGTGCTCGGCTCCACCATCGCCCTGCTGCTTACCTTGGTAGCGCTGGATCCTGAAAAGCTCTGTGGGAAGAGAGGAAAGCAGCCATGAGTGGATTTGCCAAGGCTGGCTCCAGAGTGCTGAGACACAGCCCAGGCTGCTGAGCAGAAGCTTCTTGTTCTCCTCTAGTGCTGTGCTGCTCATGTGGCAGGGGAATAGCGAAGAGGACTGCAGCAGGACACCTTTAGCACAGATCAGGTGATGGAAAGCCCAAGCTACAGACTCCCTTTAGAGACAAGGGAGGCAAGAGGGACCTTGAGCACCTGCAGTGTCCACCTGAGCATGCAGGCATCTCACTTGCATGGGACACAAGAGCTGCTCCCCAAGAAATAGAGCCCTGTGCACTTGCATCACTTGTGAGGAGGTGCAAAGGACCTGCTTGTAGGTTCCTTTGATTGTCCTCCAGGATCATCAAGTCCAACCTATCAACACAGACCCTATGACTAGACCATGGCACCAAGGGCCACGTCCAATCTCCCCTTGAACGCCTCCAGGGACGGCGACTCCACCACCTCCCTGGGCAGCACATTCCAACGACAAATGACTCGCTCGGCGAAGAACTTCCTCCTCGCCTCGAGTCTAAACCTCCCCTGGCACAGCTTGAGACTGTGTCCCCTTGTTCTGGTGCTGGTTGCCTGGGAGAAGAGACCAACCCCTTCCTGGCTACAACCACCTTTCAGGTAGTTGTAGAGGGCAATGAGGTCACCCCTGAGCCTCCTCTTCTCCAGGCTAAACAATCCCAGCTCCCTCAGCCTCTCCTCATAGGGCTGTGTTCAAGGCCTCTCACCAGCATTGTTGCCCTTCTCTGGACATGTTCAAGTGTTTCGATGTCCTTCTTAAACTGAGAGGCCCAGAACTGGACACAGGACTCAAGGTGCGGCCTAACCAAAGCAGAGTACAGGGGCACTATGACCTCCCTGCTCCTGCTGGCCACACTATTCCTAATGCAGGCCAGGATGCCATTGGCTCTCTTGGCCACCTGGGCACACTGCTAGCTCATGTTCAGACAGCTGTCAATCAGCACCCCGAGGTCCCTCTCTGTTTGGGAGCTCTCCAGCCACTCCGACCCCAGCCTGTAGCTCTGCATGGGATTGCCGTAGCCAAAGTGCAGCCCCTGGCACTTGGACTTGTTGAATGCCATCCCATTGGACTCTGCCCATCTGTCCAGTCGGTCGAGGTCCCTCTGCAGAGCCTTTCTACCCTCTAACTGACCAACATCTGCCCCTAACTTGGTGTCATCTGCAAACTGGCTGATGACTGACTCAACCCCCTCATCCAGATCATCAATGAAGATGTTAAAGAGCACAGGGCCCAGCACTGGTCCCTGGGGGACGCCACTGGTGCCTGGCTGCCAGCTGGATGTGGCACCATTCACTACAACTCTCTGGGCCCGGCCCTCCAGCCAATTCCTAACCCAGCACAGAGTGTAGTGGTCCAAGCCATGAGCTGACAGCTTAGCCAGCAGTTTGCTGTGGGGGACAGTGTCAAAGGCCTTGCTGAGGTCCAGGTAGACCACATCCACAGGCCTCCCCACGTCCACCAGGTGGGTCACCTGATCATAGAAGGAGATCAGGTTGGAGAGGCAGGACCTGCCCTGCTTAAATCCATGTTGGCTGGACCTGAGCCCTTGGCCATCCTTCAGGTGTGCAGTTATTGCCCCCAGGATAATCTGCTCCATCACTTTCCCTGGCACTGAGGTCAGGCTGCCAGGCCTGGAGTTTCCAGGCTCCTCCATCCGACCTTTCTTATGGATGGGGACCACGTTGGCCAGTTTCAGTCACCTGGGACCTCTCCAGTGAGCCAGGACTGGAGGAAAATTATGGAGAGCAGCTTGGCAGCTCATCTGCCAGCTCTCTCAGCACCCTAGGATGGATCCCAGCAGGTCCCAAACAAATTCCTCATGGATTACCGGGGCACTACACTGCTCCCTGACCCCATAGGCCAGCTCCGGAGGCCACTCATCCTGAACTCCTGCCTTGCTGTTAAAACCTGTTTAGGTTGGACATCAGGAGGAAGTTCTGCACAGTGAGGGTTGTGAACTACTGGAAGGGGTTGCCCTGAGAGGTGGTGGGGGTCTCATCCCTTGAGATGGCTTCAAGGTCAAACTCAATGTGGCCCTGGGCAGCCTGATCCAGCTGGAGGTGTCCCTGCTCACTGCAGAGGGGTTGGACAAGAAGACCTTTGAGGGTCCCTTCCAGCCTGATGCTTTCTGCCTCCCTGACTCTCTGTGCTGATCCTGCTCACCTTGATTGTTCTGCAGCTCTGCTCTGAGGATCTGAAGGTCGTGGCAAGTGGCCTCCTGCACAGTCTGCACATTCTGCACAGCCTTCAGGAGAGTTTCCATCTGCTGAGAGAGCTGCTGGAGGGATCCCAGGGCCCCTGTGGTACTCAGCTCCACTTTCTTTCCTGGGAAGAAACAGCAGTGCCACCAGCACAATGGCCTTGCCTCCCCTGAGGGAAGCTCTTGTCCCACCAATGGCACAGGGCCTTTCCTCACAGAAGGGACCAACAAGATGCTGACCTCTTTCTCTGCCAAGGAAGACCCAGCCCCAGAAGATGCTGGAGGGTGACCAGTGCAGCTCCAGAGCTGCCTTCCCCAGGACAGGGACACTGCTCAGGGGACATGGAGTCAGCAGGACAGAGGCACACCAGGACTGAAGGGGCACTCCTGAGCCTCTGCAAGGGCTTACTCAAGGCCTAAGCCCAACCTTGCTCCTCCCTTTAAGCTCTCTCTCCCTCTGGGGCTTGCCCACTGCCATGGCCCTTTCCTCCATCCCATCTCCACCTCTCTGGCTCCTGGGCCACCTGGACTCCTGAAGGGTGAGACCTGGCAAGTCCCTTGCCCCACCTCTGAACTGCTTTGGATGCCCTGAGTGCTGGAGGGGTGGGCAAAGAGCACAGGCCCCAGGAGCCTTCCTGAAGGCTTGGCAAAAGCCTGCTGAGCAGGATGAAGGGCAGGAAGCAGCTCCACCCATCTCTCCAGCCAGCACCTTTGGGCTGCAGCAGAGAAGACCCTTGGTCAGGAGGCAGGGGAGTGAGGAAAGAGAGTCAGCAGCAGGACATGGAGATGGACAACCTCATCACACAGATCAGGTCATTGACAGCCCAAGCTACACACTGCTTCCAAAGACAAGGGAGAGAAGAGAGGCCTTGAGCACCTGCAGTGTCCACATAAGCATGCAGCTGGCCCTGGGACAGGGCACACAAGAACTACTCCAGCCCCCACTGCAGGAAGGAGCTGGAGGTGCTGGAAAGTGTCCAGAGAAGGGCCATGAGGAGGAGCAGAGGGCTGGAGCTGCTCTACTGTGAGGACAGACTGAGAGAGTTGGGGTTGTGCAGTCTGGAGAGGATAAGGCTCCCAGGAGACCTTCTGAAGGGTGCTACAAGAAAGCTGGGGAGGGACTTTTGAGGGTGTCAGGGAGTGATAGGACTGGGGGGAATGGAACAAAAGTAGAAGAGGGGAGAGATTCAGATTGGATGTCGGGAAGAAGTGGTTCCCCATGAGGGTAGTGAGGCACTGGCACAGGTTGCCCAGGGAGGTGGTGGAAGCCTCATCCCTGGAGGTGTTTAAGGCCAGGCTGGAGGTGGCTGTGAGCAACCTGCTATGGTGTGAGGTGTCCCTGCCCATGGCAGGGGGTAGGAACTGGATGAGCCTTGAGGTCCCTTCCAGCCCTGACAGTTCTCTGATCTACTCCACAAGAAAGAGTTTTGTCCTTCTCCATCCCCTGTGAGGAGGTGCAGAGGATGTGCTCACAGCTCGGTTTGCCTGTGCCCAGCCTTTGCCAGCAGAGAGATGAAGGCCTGCTTGGTGGGGGCCCTGCTCACCTAGTTCCTCCTTGAGGCTCTGAAGGTCTCTCTGGGTGGATTCCTGCATGTCCTGCACAGCTTTCTGGAGAGTTTTCATTTGTTGGGAGAGCTTCCACAGCTCTGATGTGGTACTTGCTGTGAAGGAAACATTGTGCCACTGGGACACTGCTGGTACCTCCTTCAGGTACCTGGAGATCATCTATCTGCCATGAAGATGCCCAAGAGCTCTGATTGAAGGCCCCTGCTAAAGCATCTTTCCCAGGCCTCTCCTGTGGGTGATTTCTCTCTCCTCATTCCCCCTTAGAAATCTTCACCTCACAGGGATTCAATTGCACCTTGAAGGTGCCACCTGGGGAGGGTTCTCACTTGGCCCTCTGCCTGCTCAAAGTCTTCCCAGCAGAGCCCTGTGCTCAGGGGCATGGCCAGGCCCTGTTCCCATGGAACCTCATCTCCTCCTTTCTCAGCAGCAGCAAAGGAAGCCCACTGCTTCCCCACCACCCAAAGGCACAGCCAGAGAAGGAGCCCAGGCCATGCTCCTTGCCAGGTGTTCCTTGAGGGAAGAACACTGCCCTGCCAAGATGCCAGCTGGCCAGAGCAGGGGCAGGGCAACTCCTTGCCTTAGAACCTGGGGAGGATGGGACTGCAGAGCCCAGACTGTGCTGGGAAAAGCTCCCTGCCCAGGCAGCTCTGCACACTGGCAGCCTGGAGTCCCAGACACCTACCTGGATGGCCAACACGATCAAGGAATAGCTTGAAGTCGTTGTGATTGGCCATTCCTGGAGTGGGGAGTTGGCTTCATCTGAGTGTGGTGGGCCCTCAGGCATGGGAAGCCTCCAGAACTCCTTGCTCAGAAGGCTTTTGTTCCTAGGTGCTGTTGGTCACTCCTGGCACTCACTGAAAGAGAAACTGTGTGAAGGGTTTCCTGCAAAAGAGTTTAGAGTAATTAGTGTCCTCCTCTTCCCATGGGATGGGAGAGGAGCTCACAGAGTCCCACCTTGTCCAGCTGTTTGCAGCTGGGCAGGAGGCTCCAGAGATCTTCAAGCCCAGTCCCCATGCCAGAGCAGGACCATAGAATCCAGCACAGGAACACAGCCAGATGGGGCTGGAAAGTCTCCAGAGGAGACTCCACAACCTCTCTGGGCAGCCTGCTCCAGGGCTCTGTGACCCTCACAGTGAAGAAGTTCCTCCTCATGTTGAGATGGAACCTCCTGTGCTGGAGTTTACATCCATTGCCCCTTGTCCTACCCCAGGGTGCAACTGGGCAGAGCCTGTCCCTGTCCCCTCCTTCCTGACCCCCAGCCCTCAGCTATTGAGAGACATGGATCAGATCCCTCTCAGGCTTCTGCCCTCTCTAGACTAAACAGCCCCAGGGCTCTCAGCCCCTCCTCACCAGGCTGTGCTCCATTCCCTCCTGGTAGCCTCCCTTGGACTCTCTCCAGCAGATCTCTGTCCCTCCTGAGCTGGGGAGCCCAGAACTGGATGCAATACTCCAGGTGAGGTCGCAGCAGGGCAGAGCAGAGGGGCAGGGAGAACCTCCCTGGATCTGCTGGACACACTCCTAATGCACCCCAGGACCCCCTTGGCCTTCTTGGCCACCAGGGCACATTGCTGTCCCATGCAGAACTTGCTGCCCACCAGCACTCCCAGGTCCTTCTCCACAGGGCTGCTCCCCAGCAGATCCCCTCCCAACCTGCCCTGCTGCACTTGATTCTTCCTTCCCAGCTGCAGGACATGTCCTTGTTGAGCCTCATTAGGTTCCTCTCTGTCCAGCTCTCTGAATGGCCTCACAGCCCTCAGGTGCAGCAGGCCCCTCCCTCTGACCAAATTCCTCCCACCCCAATGGCCTTGGCTTCAGCTGTGCTCTGGAAGGGAACCTGCAGGTGATTTGCTTTCAGTGACTCCTTTGCCTTTCCACCCCTGCCCAAAGAGAACAAACCCAGTTCTTACCAAACATCTCCTTGCTCCTCCTGCCTTCCTGTGCCTTTCCTCAGGGCTCAAAGAGTGGCCAAAACCTCTAGAGAACAGAAGGCAGAGTTGGTGACACCTTCTGATGGACTCCCAGCAGGTCCCTGTCCCATCTCAGGTGCAGGGGAGCCCTCTGGGAATCCTCACTCCATGCCCATCCTTCTCCTTGCTCACAATCAGCCCTGTGTGCTTGTGCAGAGCACAGGAGAAGCTGCTTCAGCCCAGCTGCTTCCCCCCTCCGAGGCACAGGAAGGGCAGCACTGGCTACATGCACAGCTCTGAGACCAACTCCAAGCCTGGAGGGGACCCTGGCAAAGCTCCAGAGTAAGGACAGGGGTGGAATGGCCTTGGCTGGCTGCCAAAGGCACACCAAGCTGCTCCCTCCCTCCTCAACTGCACAGGGGGAGAAATAGGAGGGCAAAGCTGCTGGGTGGCCACCAGGAGTGGGAGATCTCCAGGCAGTGGCCATCGTGGGCACTACAGACTCAGCCTGGGGAAGACCACTTGAATTTGGTGACCATTTCAAAGCAAGCAGCTTGGGGAGAAGCCAAAGCCACACTCAACCCAGGTGCCCCCAGCCTCCCCCTCAGCTTCACCTCCCTCCTTCCCAACCCTTTTACTTTGTCACCCTCTGCTGTGCTTTAAGCTTCCCTGCAGCCCAGAAGCCCAAATGGAACAGACTTGGATTTGCCTCCCAGGAGGACAAAAGCAAATTAGGCAGGAGAAAAGAGAGGTACAAGTCAGGAAAGGAGCAGCCTGGAATCCCTTTGGAAGTCAAAAGCAAAGCTTAACAAAACAGAGAGAAAGGATCTGAGTAAAAGGGAAGTGACAAAGGGGTAAGCAAAAAGGGTAAATGAGAAAAGCCACCACAACAGCAGGCCCAGCTGGCACAGAAGTCTCTGGATGTAAGTGTGGATTGTCCCTGGCTGCAGCTCTTAGGAGAGTGGCTGCAGCAGGAGGCAGCACTCACCATGGGGCAGCTGCAGGAGCAGAGAGGAGTCTCAGGCAGGAAGAAGAGGCAGAAGCAGGCAGATGGCTCCCCTTAAACAGGCTGTGGGCAGGAAGGGGGAGTGGAAGAGACCTTGACCCGGGGACCCCTCCCCCTGGGAGTCTCTCTGCCCACCTGGGTCAGGTTTCTTTGTCCACCTGGGGCAAAATCCTTCCCAGCTGCTCCAGGGATGGCTGGGACCTGACACACCCTGGCCCTTGTCTTTTCCTCCCTGGGCCCTGCAGGGAACAGCCCTGCTGCTAGTGCCTCCAGTTCCTTGCTGCCTGCCCCTGAGGGGACCTGGGGGATGAGCAGGGCCTGCTGGCCCCTGTGTGCAGGGCTTGCAGGAAAGCAAGAGAGTGCTGCTCTTGCAGCCCCACAGCAGCACAGCCTTCAGGGCAGGAGGAGAGACACTTACCTGCCTGAGCTACCCAAGGGGAACAGTGACACAGGACAGCTGAAATTCCACCTGCAGAAGGGAAGGAAAAGGCACAGAAGACTGAGGCACTGGAGTTGAAATTCAGCCTTCCTCTGCCCCCAGGCCCTGCCTCCCCTTCGGGGCAAGGTGTTGGTACTGGAGGCAACCAGGTGCCAAGGGAGCTATGATGCTCCAGAAGCCAAGCAGACCCTCACCAGATGCCCACTGCCCAGCACCAGAATGGAGCTCATGGCAGGAGAAAAGCTTCACCCTGCCTGCTGTCAGGGAGGACAAACTCCTTCCCTGCAGCCTAGGGATCAGAGATGACCTTTGCTCAGCTGCTGAAGGGCTCAGCTTTGAACAGGGACAGCAGACACTGACCTGTCAAAGATGAGCTGAGGAGGAGGCTCTGGCTGACACTCAGCAATGGTTTGTCTGCAAGGCCCAGGCTTGGGGCTCAGCTGCCTTTGGGGGTTGTGGCCATTGGAAGGGGAACTTTAGCCCAGGCCCTGTCTGCACAGACTGAAAGTCAAATAAATGACCACTGGATGCCAAAGGGAAAGAATGACAAAGGCTACACCATTCACTGGCTGCTGATGGGGCCAGGGAGGAGAGGCAGGAGCAGTTCTGGCTCTCTTCTTCTGTCCCTTCTGCTTGCAGCTTCTCTCTCTCTCTCATGGCCTTTACAGGGGATATCTGAAGGGAGGATGTCCCTGGGCCTGGAGGATGTCCCTGCCACTGGAGGGAGGATGTCCCTGCCACTGGAGGGAGGATGTCCCTGGCATTGGAGGAAGGATGCCCCTGGGCCTGGAGGATGTCCCTGGCACTGCAGGGAGGATGGCCCTGGGATTTCAGAGACTGTTTAGTTCTCTAAACCACCATGGAATGGAAGTGATTCTGCCTCTGGAGCAGGTAATTTCTGGAGCTGCTCTGGGATTGGCTCCAGGCCTTGCCTCTTAGTGTCACTGCTCACAGCTGCTCCTTCCTGGCCATGCTGTGCCAGGAGCATTCCCAGCTGCCCTGCAGATGTTCTGCTGTGGGAGGGGCTTGGGAAGCTGGGAAATGGAGCCAGGAGAAGGGAATGCTCTGCATGAAAGGAGGAAGCAAGCAAGGAGGAGGGAAGGTACTGCCCTTGCTGGAGAAGGACCAGGCTGGGGACCCAGAGACCAGCTTGACATGGAGCAGTACAGAGGTTGCACCCTGCCTCTCCCCAGTGCTGCCAGTAGCACCCCATTGCTCCCAGTGCTGCCCCAGTGCCGCCCCCAGCTGCTCCCAGTAGCACCCCAGTGTTCCCAGTTCTCTCCCAGTGATCCCAGTGCAGCCACAGAGGCTCTCCCCATTGCACCCCAGCGCTCCCAGTGCCGCACCAGTGCCACTCCCTGGCTCCCCCTAGTGGCCCCAGCGATGCCTCTGTGCCAATTCTTTGCTGTTCCCAGTGCTGCCAGTGCCACTCTGGTTCTCCCCAGTGCTGCCAGTAGTATCCCAGTGCCACCCCATGGCTCTCCCCAGTGCCACCCCCTTGCCACTTCCTCATTCCCACCCTAACCACACACCCCCCCAGCGTGCTCCCAGGGCTGAAGCAGTTCCATTCCCTGGCTCCTCCCAGTGCTCCCAGGGCTAGCCCAGTGCTCTCACCTGGGACCTCCCTGACTCCATCCAAAATTCAGGAGTGTTTGGGCTCAAACCCAGTAATTTAGGAACATTTTGGGCTCAAACCCAGCGACTAAGGAACATTTTGGGGCTCCAAACCACTAATTTTCAGATGTTTGGATCTCAAAACCACCAATTCTGGGAACTGTTGTGCAACACTTCCCCCCCTGCCCCCCCTTCCCCCCTCCCTGCCCTGCCCTGCTTAACTGGGAAAATTTTGGGCTCAAAAATTCCCATTTCAGGAGTTTTGGGGTCAGAAACCTCTGTTTAGAGACCTTGGGGGTGGGGTGGGGAGAGGCACAAAACCTGGGGGGATTTTTGGTCTCAGAAGTTAGTTAGGGACTCAAACCCAGTTCAGTCCTGCTTGAACCGGCAAAGGCACCAGCTCAGTCCCAGTTAGCCCAGTTCAGTCCCCCTCCACCCCAGTCTGATCCCAGTTTGTCCCCTGGTGCCACTCACCCCAGGGCCACCAGCTGGGGATGGGCCTCGGGCTGTCCCCACTGCTTCTTCCCAGTCCAGCTGCAGTTTATCCCCAGTCAGGGACCAGTTTGCCCAGTCCCAGCTCTTCCCCTCCTCCCAGCTTCCCCTTTTTGAGCACGGGGGAAAGTGAAAGTGAAAGGGATGGGGGGAGGGGAGAGCAAGTCTGGACACGGCCCAGGAAACAGACTGGGAGCACTGGGAGTGGTGCTGGGGTGGAGCTGGGAGCGCAGGAGGGACACAAGGGGCAAGACTGGGAGCACTGGGATGGAACTGGGAGCACTGGGGGGACACAAGGAGTGATACTGGGAGCGCTGGGGTGGCACTGGGAGTGCTGGGGGGATGCTGAAGCAGTACTGGGAGCCGGGGGGCAGCACTCAGAGCAGTGGCTGGAGCCACACTATGGAACTGGGAGAACTGGGACGAGTGAGGGAACTGCTCTGGAGCACTGGGAGCTGCTAGAAAGCCAAACTGGAAGCAACAGAGTGTACTGGGAGTACTGGTGGTGTACTGGGAGCACTGGGGCTGTAGCAGTAGCACTGGGGCTGCACTGGGGGCACTGGGGATGCACTGGGGGCACTGGGGATGCACTGGGAGCAGTGGGAGTGATCCTGGCATGTACTGGGAGCACTGGAGCTGTTACTGGGAGCACTGGCAATGATCCTGGATTTATAGTGGGAGGACTAGCACTGATCCTGCTGCTGCACTGAGGCTGCACTGGGGGCACTGGAGCTGTACTGGGAGCACTGGCAGTGAGTCCCAGCAGTGCTGCAATGGCCTCCTACAGGATCATAGAATCACAGAACTGTCAGGGCTGGAAGGGGCCTCAAGGCTCATCCAGTCACAACCCCTGGCCATGAGCAGGGACACCTCACACTACAGCAGGTGGCTCACAGTCACCTCCAGCCTGGTCTTAAACACCTCCAGGGATGAGGCTTCCACCCCCTCCCTGGGCAGCCTGTGCCAGGCTGTCACCACCCTCCTGGGGAACAACTTCTTCCTCACAGCCAATCTCAGTCTCTAGTTTTGTTCCATCCCCCCCAGTCCTATCCCTCCCTGATACCCTCAAAAGTCCCTCCCCAGCTTTTCTGGAGTCCCCTTCAGATCCTGGAAGGCCACAATTAGGTTTCCTGGGGGCCTTCTCCTCTCCAGACTGTACAACCCCAACTCTCTCAGTCTGTCCTCATAGCAGAGCAGCTCCAGCCCTCTGCTCCTCCTTGTGGCCCTTCTCGGGACACTTTCCAGCACCTTCAGATCCTTCCTGGAACAGAGGCTCCAGAACTGGACACAGAGCTCCTTGTGTGGTCTCAGCAGAGTGGAGCAGAGGGGCAGAATCCCCTCCCTGGCCCTGCTGGCCACACTTCTCTTGCTGCAGCCCAGGCTCTGCTTGGCTCTCTGGGCTGCAAGTGCTCACTGCTGGCTCCTGCTGAGCTTCTCCTCCCTCAGCATCCCCAAGGCCTTTCCTTCAGGGTTACTCTCCAGCCAGTCCCTGCCCAGCCTATAGCAGTGCCTGGGATTGCCCTGAGCCAACTGCAGGACCTTGCCCTTGGCCTTGGTGAACCTCATGAGGTTGTCCTGGGCCCAGCTCTGCAGCCTCTCAATGTCCCTTGGGATGGATCCTTCCCTCCAGCAGTCAGCAGCACCACAGAGCTTGGTGCTGAGGGAGCCTCAGTGCCTCTCTCCATGCAACAACAAAGATGTTAACCAAGCCTGGTCCCAGTGCTGATCCCTGAAGGACTGCACTTGTCCCTGCCCTCCACCTGGGCATGGATCCAAGCTCAAGTGCAAACCAAGATCAGTGACCTCCAGCATGGGTGACATCAACAGGAGAGTCTTTGGGCATCATGGACATTTCCTCTGAGCAGCTGCTTGTGCAGGAAGCTGCAGGAGCTGCAGAGAGAACTTTGCTGCAGAGAGTGGTGCTGGCAGGAGCAGCTCCAGGGGGTCACAGGCTCCAGCTGCTCTTCATCCAAACCACGGCAGCAGGGTGAGGAACCCACAGGGCCAGGAGTCCCAGGGAGCTGCTTGAGCTGCTGTGGAAAACCATAGCAGGGCACTGGGAAAGTTCACCTTTGTTTCTGGAGGACTCTGGGTGCAGCGTGTCCCCGTCTGAGGGTGGGAGAAGTGTGAAGCCATGTCCAGCAGAAGGGGTGCAGGAGGTCAAGGGGAGCCATGTCCAGCAGAAGGGAGCAGGAGCTCCCCCATAGATGTCCTTCCCCCTGGGGTCTCTCACAGCTGTCCCTCCCCATGTGGTTGGCGGTGCTGGACACAGTGGTGCTGCAGCTCCTGGAGGTTCTGGGACCTCCTCAGGCAGCTGTTGCAGCAGGGGACACCGAGGGAGCCAGCCTGGGGACATGTGTGGGGCTGTGCCACCTCCATGGGCACACAAGAGAGGACACAGCCCCCCCTTCCCCCCCCGAGGGCACACACATGGGAATGGGACACGGGTGGGGATGTGCCACCTGCCATGGGGACACCGCTGACAACAGGGACACGCCATGGCTGCTGTCAGACCACTCCACTCCCCTGTCCCTCCCACATCCCTGTCCCCAGCCGTGGCTGTCTTGTCCCCATGGCCCTTCAGGGATGGCTGTCCCTGTCCCAGCCCCCTGTGGTGGTTTAAGCCTTAGCTTGGAGTTAAGAGCTCAGATGGGGGCAAGGCTGAGAATCTCTCCCCTGCTCACCCCTCCTCCCTCCCAGAAGAGAGGGAAAACAAAAGGAAAAACACCAGAAAGAAGCAAATCCACCAAGCAATGATTTGGAGTCGGCCTGGAAGTAGGGAGGTAAAGAGTTTTCTTTCAACACTATGTATATAAAACAATAACAGATAAGGTTCACAAGGGCAAGGAACAAGGATGGATGGGAGGGGAAAAAAAAACAGAATACAAAACCAGTCTCTGAAGAGGTGCAGAGGCAGCAGGGAAAAGATCAGGCTCCATGTGGCAGAGGAGCAGGAAGGCAGCTGCAGTAGCTCTCATCCAGGAGAGGCAGGAGCCAAAAGGAGAGAGCCTAATGACTGCAATGTCCTGCTTTTTATACCCTAGCTGGGCAGGGAGGGGGGAGTGGAAGAGACTCAGTTTCCCAGGGGGAAAATGCCCTGCAGGGAGGGCAAAGCACATGCAAGCCCTCCACCCTGCTCTGTGTTATTTTCAGAATGGGTGTTAACCCACCACAATCCACCCCTCTGTTCCACTTCCACTCTTCTGTCACAGCCCCTTCATCCAATCTTGACATGTGGTATTGGAATCCTTGGTGCAAGTCCCTTGTTATCCCGGCTCGCTCTCTCTCAGGGCAGTCTCTCTCTCTCTGGTGCTGGTCAATGTAGGTGGTGCTTGAACTGGGCAGGGATGTGGAGAAGAATCAGGAATCAGTCTGTTTTTGAAAGGGAAAGGAAAAAATCAGGAACAGTCCGTTGCTGTAGGGAAGCAGGTGAGATGACCCAGGAGTTCTCTGGGTTGGTGTGTGGTGTGTATGCTGAGTCTTGGATGCTAGGCTGATATTAAGCTAGGAGGGAGAAACTTTGAACAACTTATAACTATTCACACAGTGACTATAATACATTGATCCGCGCTGCCCCCTCTCAGTTCATCCCCTCTCAGCCAGAGTCACATTCTGCTGTGGGATACACTGAATGTCCCCAGTTTCTAACATGACTCAGTAGGTGTCACCAGGCCCCTCAGCCAAGACCACCCCTCGGGTTAGTCTGCACCCACCAGCAGCAGGGAAAACCCACACTGGCTTCCCCAGCAGGTTCTTCTCAGCAGTCACAGGAACTCCATCTCCATCCACTGTTTGCAGCAGGTGGGACTGGGCAAGACAAGCTCATTTCACAGATCCTCTGCTGGTCACTAACCAACTGGCTTGAGCTAGGTGTCTCTCCCAGTTCCTAAAGGCTCCACTCCCCATGGCTTTTAGGGCGGTTTTTAGCAAGCCAGTGGAGCGCTCAACCTTCCCTGCAGCTGGTGCAAGGTATGGGATGTGGTAAATCCACTCAATGCCATGTTCCTTTGCCCAGTCCCTTAGGAGATGGTTCTTGAAGTGGGTTCCATTGTCTGATTCAATCCTCCCAGGGGTGCTGTGTCTCCACAGGACATGTCTCTCTAGGTACAGGATGGTGTTGCGAGCAGTGGCATGAGGTACTGGGTAGGTCTCCAGCCACCCTGTACTTGCCTCCACCATGGTCAGTAGGTACTGCTTGCTACTGTGAGACCGAGGAAGGGTGATGTGGTCGATCTGCCAGGCCTCTCCGTACTTATATTTCGACCATCTCTCTCCATACCACAGAAGCTTTGTGTGCTTGGCCTGCTTGAAGGCAGCACAGATGTCACACTCATGGATTGACGAGAATGGAGACAGGGACGGCAGCACTCAATATGAGTAATAGAAATCATCCAACTTTATTGTTCCATGCTTTATTATTTATAGTCTTATCTTATGCATAGTTAATTCTATTCTAATTTAACACATACTATTGGTTTAACTCTAAAAGATTACATCATTATTTCACTACTCTGTGGTTTTTTCTACTAAGTCTAATTGCTCTTTTTCCCAGATCTTGCCTCCTCCTTATCTTGTTTGTCTCTTCTCAGGGGAAGCTTGACCTTAGCATACCAGGCACTTTTCCACAACTCCTACTCCATTGCTATATTTTCAACAGAAAGTCCTTCAAGGCCTGAATTGCACAGATGTTCCTGGGACCATTGTCCCTTCTCCCTAAGCCAATCCCCAACAATTCCCCCATTTTTCTTTTGTGCAAGTAAGGCCTTGGAGGTTATCCTTTGAACACTTTGCATGATACAATTATAGGCAAGTTTAACAACAATCAAAATTAGTACAATAATACTTAAAAACCTTAAAGCTTCTTTTATCAATTGTATAACCCACTGTGACACATTCCCAAATATTGATCTTAACCAATCATCCAAGGGACTTTTTACAATTGCAACAGCACGCGTGTGATTCCTTAGCCACTTAATCTCAGCATGCATTGACACTCCATGATCTGACAGGTTCAAACAACACATTCCATCAAAGTCTTCCACCCATACCCTTGAGCCATTGTTCCAGTATTGTAGGACTACAGAGCAAGCATAGTGAGTATAGCACAGTAAAGAAGGTAAAATAAAGCAAAGAAGAAGAAGTGCATATCAAGGGAACTCCTACAACTTATATAAACTCGGAGAGCCTCGTTGGCATAGCTTCATTGGTTCCCTATGAGTGACCACACATCGCACTGTTATAGATTATTGGTCCAACTCCTAATGACATGTGAGGTTGTTGATGCAGGTGTGTGTCCTGTTATTCCCACATAACTTTCTGTGTTTATAGCTACCAGTGTCCTGCTTTAGTTACATGCTGCAGGCACAGCACTGTTTTGCTACACTGCTAGCCACTTCTGCACTTATGCTGAGCATGGCCTACCACCATGTCAGGCTCTAGGCCTACACTGCCTGATCGCTCACACTGCTCGTCACTGGCATTTGGTCATAGGAGTTGTTCTCATCCTATACAAGATACTACTTGCATACACAGAAGCTAGCAAATTAAACCTAAGCTATATAGCAAAAGCAGGAGTTCTGTAGCGCAGCATGTCTAACAGACTGATGTAACCCATACAAGGCACAAAGCTTAAGCTGAACTAGTTACAATGTTCTAACAGAGCTGGCATAATACATGGTCAAAGATAACAGACATTGTAAAGAAGAACTTAGATCTTAATAGTTCTGATCTTTACATTTCACTCCTGACAGAGAAGACTTGATCATGCCTGAACACATTGCACACAGACATTAAGACACAAATCCTGTCTCACACTTCCCATCTGAGGGACGCTGGGAGCAATGAACGCAGGAGAAGCTGTCTTGATCCTGCTGTTATTTCTGAGCTATCAAGTAATGGCCACCTGCTAGTGCTTGCCTCAGACAATCCCTTTTGGATGCAGCCAGCTCTTTACAGGGTGCACAGTGGTCTAACATCATCCTCCATGTGCCAGAGCCCAGCAGAGGGGAAAAAGTCAAATTTGTGTGCTGAAATAAAGACAGTTTAATAGGACAGAAAATGAAAGGGAGATGTAATAATAATGATGATGATGATGATGATGATGATGATGGAAATCTAATTAGAATGTTGTCTTAGTTTAAAGAGTGGACAGAGATAATTTTACTCCCAATGGAAGTAAACCAAAGACACTCTTGTGGAACTGGAGATAAGTACAGAAATTGTATTCAGAAATAGACAGGAAAAATACAGAATGCATGAAAATGCACAAACCCCATCCCCCAAGCAGACTGAACCACAAACCCCAGCTGCTCCTTTTCTCTCCCACTCATTGACTCCCAGGCCTAAGCAGGCCATAATTGCACAGGAGAAAATTAGTCAGGCGTCTGCAGGTCTGTCCTTCATGTTAGCAGGAGATAAGGACTCCCTCCAAAGAGCTGGGTTGGTCTCTTCTCCCAAGAAACCAGCACCAGAACAAGAGGACACAGTCTCAAGCTGCGCCAGGGGAAGTTTAGGCTGGAGATGAGGAGAAAGTTCTTCACTGAGAGAGTTATTCATCATTGGAATGTGCTGCCCAGGGAGGTGGTGGAATCACTGTCTCTGGAGGTTTTCAAGAGGGGACTGGATATGGCACTTGGTGCCATGGTCTAGTTCTGTGGTGACAGGTTGGACTCGTTGACCTTTGACGTCTTTCCTCTGCCCAGCTGGAGACAGGACCCTTTACTTCTGGTCAGCATAGGCAGGGTTTGGGTTTTGTAGCTGCAGAGCAGAATTCCCTTCCTCCAGGTGGAAAGTAGGAGCAGCCCTTCTGCTCCACCCAACAGACCCTTCAGCAGCACTTTTCCTGGGTCCATGGCCTTTGGCTGTTGGTTGTTCTTGCACTTCCTATCCCCAAGGTTCCAGTCCCCAGGTAGGTTCACCATGCCACCTCCTCATGTCCCCCCTGGTCACACAGGGTGGCATGTGGTGTGTGCCAGCAGTGCCCTTTCCCTTGAGCAGAAAAAGCCTGAGCCTTAACTGCAGAGACACAGCTCAGTGTGAGAGAGGAAGGCATCCTCTTGGAAATGCTGGCACAAGGGCTGGGATACAGGCTTGTGGGGAGGAGGTGAGATTCTCTTGCAGTCCTGGAGGGAACTCCAGAACACCAATCAGCTCACAGCCCAGTGTTGATAGGCTCAAGAATTCATCCCTGAGCCACTCAGCTCTGACAAAGAGCTCCCAGAGCAGGAGCTGTCACAGTGACCATGTGCCAGGTGACTGCCTGCTCTTGGGCAGCTTCCAAAGCAAACTCTCAAGTCTATTGCCTTAGGCCTTTGCACAACTGCCCCACAGCAGAGCTCTTGTTTAGAGTTAGTGTCCTGTAAAGAGAGACCAATGGCCCTTCAAAATACCCCAGGAGGTCAGTGCTGAAGGGGCTCTTTGTGCCACAGGCCCTGGGCACTCACAACTGAGCAGAGGTGCTGCAGGAACAAACATCCTTCCTCTTGCCAGGGCAGCTCTGGCCCCACCATTAGCTCCAAGTGGCTGCCTGGGCACAAGAGCCCTCTTCATTGTGACCCTGTGGATGGTCACACCCTGCCCAGGGACAGTGCTGGCCAGGGCCAAGGAAAAGGGCATTGAAAGGACACTCAAGGGCCTTGGGTGAGCTGTGGCCAAGTTCCAGTCAGGGACAGGGCTGGAGCCAGAGTCTTGTTGGGGCCAGGGTCACTGGGACCTACCATCCCAGGGCAGCTCTGCAGAGTGGGACCCAGGTTGTCTGGGAGGGCTCAGTGGCCCCAGGCATTGTCAGGGTGAGGGCCAGGGCAGAGGATATTCCCCTCTGGTCTCTGCTCTGGGGAAGAAGACATGACCACTTTGGGTCCTGGAGTGCAAGGGCAATGGGGTGGGCTGGAGCTGAGCACTGCAACCACCCCAGCACTTCCCCCAAATGAGCTCTCATCTCCCAGTGGTCAGCACCCCCCAGTGCTCCCCAGCAGTGCTTCCAGTCACTGAAGATCTCAGTGTCGAGGCTTTAAGCACTGAGGTATCTTAAACCATACCTTACAGGCCTCCTAGATAGGTCCCAGAGGGGGTACCAAAAAGTGTAATCTCCTGTTATTCCATGCCCATAAGCCCTGCATTTCTATAACCACTGCCATTTCTCTTTGTTCTTCCATTTTTTGTACCTCTCTGCTCCCAGGAGGACAGGTGGAGCTTTATCTTGGGTTTGTGCAGGGGACTCAGGCTTGTTCAGCCTTGGCCAGGCTGCCACTTGGGGCCTGGAGTGGCCTGGCTTGGCCTGGAGCTGGCAAGCAGAATTTCTCTTGGGGGTGGGGAGGAGGGTGCATGTGAGGCCTGGGTGTTTGGCCTGGTTTGGAGGAAGGTGGTGTGAAGCTTTGGCTTAAGGAGGTTCTGAGGTTCTTGGAGAACCATGGCTGAGGTGGATGATGGATTTTGTGCTGCTGTATGCAGTTGTGATTGATACTTCCACTGCCACTTCTTTCTTTCATAGCCAGCAGGGAGCATTGTCCTTTACTCCCCTGGGAAGGGCTGAAGAGCAGCTGTCTCGCTCCTCAAACCAAGACACTCAGCCACTCTGCTGTCCCTACTGCCCAGGCCACCAGTTGTCCTCCCATCTCCCAGTGTTCCCAAGAAGAGTCGTCAGTCTCAGCCCCAAATTTCCCCAGGGGGCTGGAGAGGTGTCAGGGATGGCTCTTAGTGACCCTAGGTTTGAGTTTGGTGTCACCTCTGGAGCATTACTGGGTTGAAAGACTGGGCTGGGAGGTGAGGGAGACTGGAAGGTGGCAGTGCAGGGAAAGGAGAGGCACTGGGAGATGGGGAGGGTCTGGCTTTTGGAGTCTTCATGTTGAAGCAGTGAGTGGTCACTGCTGTCAGCAGTACTCTATCCACCCCACCCCCCAGTGCCCCTGGAGGTCTGGGCTGTTTGATTTGCAGCTGCCCCATGCAGGAAGCTGGAGAGATGCCAAGGAAGGTGGATGGATCCGTGCCAGAGGTGAGGGTGACTGCGTGCCAGGGCTGGGCTTGTTGCCAGGGCTGGTGCCACTGCCAAGCCTGCCTTTGCCCTGGGGGCTCTTAGGAGGAAGAAGGAGGAGTCCTGGGAGGGATAAATCTGCCCCTCACCTTCCCCAGCTTCACCCAGGACTTACCACACCACAGAGGAAAATGAAGGTGGCAGTGGTCGGCGTGGCTCTGCTCTTCACCATCCTGCTGTGCACCCCAGCAGATGCCAAGGTAGGACTCCAGTGCCACAGGGAGGGGCTCATGGGGATGGGTCATGGCTACAGGACATGTGGAATGAAATTGGAGTGGTGAGGATGAAACCCCTTGATTTGGCCTCTCCCTTGCCCAAGCAAGAGGCTCCTCCAGGCTCCCCTGCCTCTCCTGGCAATGCAGCTCTCTCCCTCCCACAGCTCCATCTCTTCCCTCCACTTCCCCCACTAAGCAGCTTCTTGTGCCCAAGGCCTGAGTTCCTCAGTGAATGCCTGGAGCTGTTCCCTCCCTGGGAAGGTCCAACACCAAAGCTGGGAAGGCTCCCACCAGTTTCTTCTCTTGGTGACCCCACACCCCTCCCTTCTGCAACTCCCCAGCCCATACTTTTGCTCCCCTCAAACATCTTCTGCCTGAGATCTCCTCCATGTCCTATCTAATGTCCCCAGATGCCCTCCCTTTGATCTCTCCCAATGCCTTTCTTTCCATCTTGTCCCTCAGCCCTTTGCCTTTCATCCTCTCCATTGCAGTGGTCGCCCCAAATCCTCTTCCTGCCATAGCCATTCCCAAACACTCTCCCAGTCCCCTTGGTTTTGGCCTCTTTCTTCTGCCCCCACCAACCAGCTCTCTTGATGTCCCCATGCCCCCTCATCTTGAATTCTTTACCTATCAATTGCACCCCACACTGTCCTGCCCCTTCAACACTCCAGCCCAGTCCATTGGGGTCCATTAATTCACCCCAGTGCTCTGTTGTTGGAAGCCTTTTCCTTAACCTCATCCTCTTTGGAGACCTGAATTCCCTACACTCTTCTTGTCTCCATCCCCAGCCCTGGACCCTGCATGGAGAGGCATCCCAGGGGAACTTGGAGGAATCAGGCTGAGGGGAGCAGAAGGCATTTTCCCCTTCAGACCAGAGGGAAGCCTTTGGCCTGCTGGGACTGAGGACACTTGTGCCCCACTCAGGGCCCCACTGAGGTTCCTTCCAGGTCACCTCTTTGCTCTTCCTCCCTAGGCACTGCTGGAAAGCATTGAGGAAAATTCTCAACTGGATGTAAGTAGTGAGGTGGACTTGGAGGGCATCCAGTCTGGGGAACGGGAGGGCATTTTGGCCCTCCCATCTCTTGCTGGGACTGGAGGTATCCCAGTGACCAGTGAGGTCTCCTGGTCTCTCTGCAGGTGAATGTAGCCAAACCTGAGCCATTGGAGAGTGTCGAGGTGGGTACCACGAGTTCTGCTGGCCCCACCCCCTCCCTTCCCATGGCCACAACACTGCAGAGCATCCCAGGGTGCTCCAGCACACCCCAGTGCATCCCACTGCAACTCCAGAGAATACCCCAGCACCCCAGTGCTTTCCAAGGGAAGACATCTCCCCCAGAGCCCCCTTTGCATCCCCATCCACCCCAGTACAACCCAGTACACCCCCGGATGCCCCAGTACACAACCACACAGCCAGGTGGGCCCCTTCCCAGGACCCTCACTGCCTTCTGGGCACCACCATCCAAGCTCATCTGCTCCAGAAGCAACTTCCCCAAGGACTCCATTGCTTCCCCCCATCCTCCCAGCACACCCCAGTGCACCCAGACTTGTCCCTAACCTCCCTTTCTCCCCAGCTGCCTGCGGCTGATGTCCTGCTGGAGCGGGTGCGCCAGAAGCGCCTGGCTGTAGCTGCTGAAGCTGCTGTCTAGGTGAGCAGCACCAGGGCATTCCTAACCCCACAAAGAATCCTGGGCCCTGGGGCATCCCTGAGCCCTCTGGGGTGGGCAGACCTTAGGTGTCAGAAAAGGAAACAGAGGTCACTGTTGCTGATCCGTGCCCCAGGGGACACAGCACAGAGCTGGCTCTGTGCCTTTGCTTCAACTCAGTAGGGCTCTACAGACCCAGAGGGTCGCTGTGCAGGCCAGGCAGAGGCTTTGGTGCCACACAGACCCCCACAGGCACAGTAAGAGCTGGGCAGGGCTCTGGGAGATTTAGGGACATCCCAGGGTAACCACACACTGGGCAAGGGGCTCTGGTGACATCTGGATCTCAGGAGAGCCAAATCCTGTCCAGGGTATATTGAGAGCTCCAATTCCCTTCTCTTTCCCCAAGTCTCTGCAAAGAGACATGGTGGGGACAAGGTTCCTCTTATGTCCTAGCTGACCCTGGGAGTCTCTCTCTTTCAGGGCTGGAACTGCTGGTGACACCTCTGTCCTGGCCCCCTTCAGAGGAAAGAGGAGATGATCATCCCTGGATGTCCCCACCTGATCCCCTGGGAGCCCTGGGCCATGTCCCTCTCATGATCAATAAACCCCCTCAGCAAAGCTGCACTCTGTGTGTCCAGGACCATGTTGCCCCTCCTCTGCCATTGCCACAACACCTGCATCCTCTGGCAGCACCACAGTGAGGAGCAGACTGGCAGAGGGCAGGTCTGGCAGCCTGGATACCTGGGAGCCTTTGTCCAGAGAGGGTTCCCCTGGAGCACCCTGCCATGAGGCTGGGAGATGCAGGCAGTCACAATGCCAGGCCTTGGGCAGGTGGTGTTTGGGAGGGGTGAAACGCTCTGGTGTTTTGGGGTGAGGGCAGGTGAGGAGCATGGAGAAGCAGCTGGGCCCCCTGGTTCCTCTGCCCCACTCTGGCAGGGGTGGTGGTTCCCTGTCCCATGGGCTCAGCACCCCTGGGCTCACAGGAGATTTCAGAGCCCCATGCAGAGCCCAGAGGCCTTCCTGGCCCTCAGCCCACACTCTTCTCTGGCGTACCCCAACGCAGACCAGGAGGGCAGGCCATGGGCACAAGACACTGGTTGGATGCTCCTCTGTCCCCTGCCCTGTGTGGCCCAGCCTTGGGGACTTTGTGTCCATTCTCTGGGCTGTGCTTTGGTCTCTCCAGGCATGCACTGAGTTACCAGCCACTGTCACAGCAGCAATGTTTCCCTCACCCCATGGCATGTGGTGATCTCAAGGGTCTTTTCCAGCCTCAGTGGTTCCATGATTGCATCATTTCCTCTCTTCAGTGGGGGTGACTTCAGGGCAATATTTCCCTGGATGCAGAGGGAGACCTTAGCATCCCCAGGGCAGCCAAATGCAAGAGGAATGGTGGGCAGCAGCTTCCTGTGGCTTATCCCTGGACTGCAGGGAACCAACAGGAAACCACAACTAGGGCCTAACAGTACTTAAAGGGCTGATCAGAAAGCTGTGGAGGGATTCTGAGCAGGGCCTGGTGTGACAAGGCAGGGGCTGATGGTTTGACCTGAGGGAGATTCAGACTGGAGAGAAGGAAGAAATATTTGACACTGAGGGAGGTGAGAGCCTCGCCCAGGTTGCCCAGGGAGGTGGGAGATGCCCAATCCTGGAACCATTCCAGAGGAGATTGGAGGGGGGCTTTGAGCAGCCTGCTCTAGTTGCAGATGTTCCTGATCATTGCAAGCAGGTTGGTCTCTGTGATCTTTAAAGGTCTCTTCCAACCCAAAGCATTGTATGATTCTGGGATTCTTTGGGATTCTTGAGGACAAAACATGGAGAGGTGTCCTGGCTTGAGCTGGAATAGAACCAACTCTGTTCAGGGATCTGACTGCTCAGCTCAGTCTCTGCTCAGTGCCAGCACTTTCTGATGTTCAGAGCAGGTTTGCACGGTGGCTGCCTCTGGCAGTGAGAATGCTGATGTTCAGAGTGCCTGCCAAGGATTGGTGTGCAGGCCAAGGTCACTGCTCCATCTTGTGTTCCACCTTGGGGATGCAGAGTAAAAGGCTGCACTTGCAGGGAGGAATGGACAGGAGAGGTGACCCTGAACTGATCAACAAGGGATTCCACTCCATCCACATCACGCTCAGTGTAAAGCTGAGGCACCACCAGCATGACGCCTCTTCCTCAGTGGCCAACACCCGAGGGGGACTCTGTTCTGCCTTCTGTCACAATCCATGAGTTCCTATTACAGTCTGAAGGGGGAACTTCAGCCTAGTCCCTGACTGCAAGGAGTGAAAGTAAAACAACTTTTTAGTACCCACTGGACACGAAAGCAAAATAATGCTAAGGTCTACAGAAGTCATTCCTGTGACCCTGTGATCCTGGGATAGAGAGCAGTGTCACAGCAGATTGGTCACAGACTCCAATATGATAATTGAAGAGGTTCATGAGAGCATCTGAGGGCCCTTGTTCATGCCCCAAATAGCTGCTGTAAGCCAGCAAAAAACCACAGCTGGGTCAATGAGCTCATTCTGACACAACTGACACAATAGGTCCCAGAGGACTGGAAGCTGGCCAACATGGTGCCCATCCACAAGCAGGGCCGGATGGATAAGCCAGGCCTGTCAGCCTGACCTCAGTGCCAGGCAAGATCATGGAACAGGCCATCCTGAGTGCAATCACACAGCACTTACAGGATGGCCAAGGGATCAGGCCCAGCCAGGATGGATTTAGGAAGGGCAGGTCCTGCCTGACCAACCTGATCTCCTTCTATGATCAGGTGACCCACCTGGTGGATGTGGGGAGGCCTGTGGATTTAGTCTATCTGGACCTCAGCAAGGCCTTTGACACTGTCCCCCATAGCAAACTCCTGGCCAAGCTGTCAGCCCATGGCTTGGATAGGAGCACACTGCATTGGGTTAGGAACTGGCTGGAGGGGCGAGCCCAGAGAGTGGTGGTGAATGGTGCCACAGCCAGCTGGCAGCCAGTCACTAGTGGTGTGCCCCAAGGATCAGTGCTGGGCCCTGTGCTCTTTAACATCTTTATTGATGATCTGGATGAGGGTATAGAGTCCATCATCAGTAAATTTGCAGGTGACACCAAGCTGGGGGCAGGAGTTGATCTGCTGGAGGGTGGAGAGGCTCTGCAGAGGGACCTCGACAGGCTGGAGAGATGGGCAGAGTCCAAGGGCATGAGATTGAACACATCCAAGTGCCAGGTTCTGCACATTGGCCACACCAACCCCATGCAGAGCTACAGGCTGGGGTCAGAGTGGCTGGAGAGCAGCCAGGCAGAGAGGGACCTGGGGGTACTGGTCGATGGTAGGCTGAACATGAGCCTGCAGTGTGCCCAGGCAGCCAAGAGGGCCAATGGCATCCTGGCCTGCATCAGGAAGAGTGTGGCCAGCAGGAGCAGGGAGGTCATTCTGCCCCTGTACACTGCACTGGGTAGGCCACACCTCGAGTACTGTGTCCAGTTCTGGGCCCCTCAGTTTAGGAAGGAGGTTGACTTGCTGGAAGGTGTCCAGAGAAGGGCAACAAAGTTGGTGAGGGGTTTGGAACACAAGACCTATGAGGAGAGACTGAGGGAGCTGGGGTTGCTTAGCCTGGAGAAGAGGAGACTCAGGGGTGACCTTACTACTCTCTCCAGCTACCTGAAGGGAGGTTGTAGACAGGCAGATGTTGGTCTCTTCTGCCAGGCAGCCAGTACCAGAACAAGGGGACACAGTCTCAGGCTGCGCCAGGGGAGGTTTAGGTTGGATGTTAGGAAGAAGTTCTATATAGAGAGAGTGATTGCCCATTGGAATGGGCTGCCTAGGGAGGTGGTGGAGTTGCTGTCATTGGAGGTGTTCAGGAGGAGACTTGATGGGGTGCTTGGTGCCATGGGTTAGTTGATTGGGTGGTGTTGGATTGGTTGAAGGGGGACACGATGATCTTGGAGGTCTCTTCCAACCTGGTTTATTCTATATTCTATATTCTATATTCTATATTCTATATTCTATATTCTATATTCTATATTCTATATTCTACTTCCTCCTGATTGCCCTGAGGATATTAAATTCACTGCTTCATGGTCACTGCAGCCAAGGATGTCTCTGAGCCTCACATTGGTTACCAGCCCTTCCCTGTTGGTGAGAACAAGGTGCAGCATAAATTGATAACCTCTGGGACAAGAGGGCACTCAGAGGGAGGCTGAGCCAGCCCTTGGCTTTCTCTTCCATGGAACAGGCAGGGAGGATGGAGAGATGTCAGTGAGGGGGATGAGAGATTGAGGTGAACTTGGAGAGAGGACTGGGTGTCTTCAAAGGCAGAGGTGCAGCTATGGGACACCATAGGGCAGTTTGTGGTGGGGACCACTGAGGGCATTGGCAAGGCTGAAAGCCCTCATCAGAGATGACCTCTTCATCACCATGGCTGTGGCCATTGTCTCTGCAACCAGAAGGTAGCTGAACTTCATTCACAAAGACCTCATTGCCTCCCTGCCCCACCCAGCACTGTCACACCATAGACCTGCTCCAGCCATTGCACATCCTCACATCCCACTGCCCCAGGAAGAGCCCTGAGCCATGTCTGAGGGACAGGATCTCCCTTCCAAGGGGCAGGGGGCCAGGACTTGGCCCTTTGGCTTGATCAAGCCCATCCAGGTTTGCTCAGCATCAGAGCAACCCTGGCACCGTCTTGAGCTCCAGGTTGTTGCTCTTGCTTCTGCTTTTCTGCTCTAACAAGCCCCTGGGGAGGCTTTGTCAGTGATGGTCCTCAGTGGGACCCATTAGGGCTCCAGCAAAGTTGGCAGTTGGCATTTGGCTTCCTGAGAGGTTTCTTCAGCTTGCTCTCAGTCTCTGAGACTCATGGACTCGACACCAAGGCCACCAGAGGAGTCATTAAATGCCTGGGGCTGGTCCTCTGCTGCTGAGCTGGGCCAGGCTCCTGGGCTGGAGGGAGCTGCTGTTCAAGCAGGCAGCACTGCAGAGAGACAGCTCTGCCCAGGAGCTGCTCCTCTGCACAGGGCAGCAGGACTGAGGGCACTGCCAGGGCATCTCAAGGAGGTGAGGAAGGCAGAGAGAGCTTCAAGGTAGCCAGGACAGGTTGGGAGCTGAGAGCTCAAAGAGGAGAAAGCTTCCCAGCCCTGGACGTGGTGAGTCTGTGGTGTCCTAACCTGTCTGATGTCTTTGCTTTCAACAGTCCTCCATGCTCAGAGACAGACCATGTCCAACAGCAGCTCCATCACCCACTTCCTCCTGCTGGCATTCATAGGCTCAGGGCACCTGCAGCTCCTGCACTTCTGGCTCTTCCTGGCCACCTACCTGGCTGCCCTGCTGGGTAACAGTCTCATCATCACCACCATAGCCTGCGACCACCACCTCCACACCCCCATGTACTTCTTCCTCCTCAACCTCACCCTCATTGACCTGGGCTACATCTCCACCACTGTCCCCAAATCCATGGCCAATTCCCTCTGGGACACCAGGGACATCTCCTATGCAGGATGTGCTGCTCAGGTCTTTTTTATTGTCTTTTCCGTTTCAGGAGAGCTTTATCTCCTCACCATCATGGCCTACGATCGCTACGCTGCCATCTGCAGACCCCTGCACTATGAGACCCTCCTGGGCAGCAGAGTTTGTGTCCTCCTGGCAGCAGCTGCCTGGGCCTGTGGCTTTCTCACTGCTCTGCTGCACACCACCAATACCTTTTCCCTGCCCCTCTGCCAGGGCAATGCTGTGGAGCAGTTCTTCTGTGAGATCCCCCAGATCCTCAAGCTCTCCTGCTCCACCTCCTACCTCAGGGAACTTGTGCTAATCGTGCTCAGTGCCTCTTTATTCTTTGTTTGCTTTGTGTTCATTGTGGTGTCCTATGTGCAGATCTTCAGGGCAGTGCTGAGGATCCCCTCTCAGCAGGGACGCCACAAAGCCTTTGCCACCTGCCTGCCTCACCTGGCTGTGGTCTCCCTATTTATCACCACTGGCTTCTTTGCCTACCTGAAGCCCCTTTCCATGTCCTCCACATCCCTGGATCTGGTGATGGCAGTTCTGTACTCAGTGGTGCCTCCAGCAGTGAACCCTCTCATTTACAGCCTGAGGAACCAGGAGATGAAAGCTGCCTTCAGCAAACTGATCCCTGGATGTTTTCAGAAGCAATAAATTCTTTGTCTTCTCCTGCAGATGCCTTTCTCCTTCTAATGCCTCTCAGGGCAGGCCCAGCCTGGCTTCTATACCTTTTGCTTCTGGTGAGGGATTTTGACTTGTGAGGATGCTGTCATCTCCTCTCTCTTTTCTTTTCTCTCCAAGGGTTTGTGAAAGAAGAGCTGTGCTCCTTGTTTGTTTAAACAAAATCAAAGCCCTTTCAGTAACAGTTTCCTGCCCCAAATCCTTCTTCCAAGACTTTGCTGGAACTTCAGGGACAGTTTCCCAAGTGCCCAAGAGAGTGTCTCATAGATGAAGGCAGCAGTGACCAGCTAAACCATGTGAGTGTGCAGGGGTGGGGCAGGCAGAACTGTTCTGCAGAGAGAGGCCTCCTGAGAGAGATGTGAAGGAGCAGCAGAGCAGGAGCAGGTCCAAAGCTGTTTGCTGGATCTGAGCCTGGGAAAGCTGCCACAGGTCAATCACCCTGGAGCAGTGGTACAGCTTGAAGGGGGAACTGCAGCCTAGTCCCTGACTGCAAGAACTGAAAGTAAAATAAATGACCATTGGCTGTGAAAGGAAAAGAATGACGAGGTCTGTAGAATTAATTTGACTGCTAATGGGCACACAGAGCAGAGGCATCAACAGTTCTTTCTCTTTTCTCCTTCTCTCACTTCTGCTTGCAACCTCTCTCCCTGTGGGAGCTTCAGGCTGTGCCTAGAAAATTTTCCACAGATCTTGAACAGAAAGTGGTAGAATGTAAATAAATTGCTGCTCTTTCTCTCATCCCTTTGTGTCGAGGGGCTTAGGGAGGGGGGCAGGGAAGGGGAAGCTATTACCTGCCCTGGTTTGTGTCTAGGGGGCTTCTTGTGGTGTTTCTAAACTGTAAATACCTGTAAATATTGTAAATATTGTATATTTTGTACATATTTGTTGCATTTCATTGTAGATTGTGGTTTTGCTTGCAACTCCAGCTTCATTTGCTCCCAGCTGAGCTGCTCTGGCAATTTCGTGTTGGGGGGAATTTTCAACCCACCACACTCTCTCTCATGGCCTTGCCAGGGGATCTCTGTTTTGACTCCTGTGAGAAGGAGCAGGAAGGAGGAAGGGAGTAGGGGAGGAGGTGAACTGTGCCCTGGATCCATCCAGGGGGTTCTGAGAAGTTTCTGTGCTGTTTATAAACTGTATCTATTAAATATTGTGCATCTGTTGTGTATTTTGTACCTATTCATTGCATTTCACAGCTCTAGATTTTAGTTTGCTTGTAACTAGAGCTTCACTTGCTTCCATCCCAAACTGAACTAGGTCTGGCAATTTTATTTGTGTGTGTGAATTCTCTCAGATTAGTTGGGAGGTGAGATTTTCAACCTACCCCAACTAGCCCCTCACAGCCACTATTTCCAGCCCTGGCCTCTCACCTCAGCTTGCATAGGTTCTTTGGACATGGACTCAGTAGCTCAGTGTAGCAGTTTGGGCTGGGTGCCCTCTGCTGTGTTCATACGAGGGGGTACTTCCTGTGTCCAAAAGGCCAGCCCTGTGGCTGGACACAGGAACCTAGGCATTTCATCCCATAATGAGATGGGGAAAGACTCTGAACATGCTGAGGTGAGGAAGGAGTTCATGGGGCCAGCTCAGATGTGGCCACCTGAGGGAGCTCTGACATCTCTGTGTGTGGCTGTGCTTTGCCTGAGCACATCCAGCGGTAAGTTGATGCCGAACCTGCCGGTCTGGACACGGAGAGCAGAAATGCAACCAACAGCCAGGTGTGAGGAGGTGACACTGGCACAGGGGAGCAAAGTGGCCCAGAGCTGCAGAGCCAGTGGCTCTTTATTGCCATGTAGATGAATGTTACAGATGCACTTTCCCACAGCCTGCCTCCTTCAGCCACTGATTTATCTCCATTTCAGCAGGTGCCCTTCTCCCCAGCTGCCTTTCCCTGCCCTTCAAAATGCAGCACTCTGCCAGTTTCTGCTCCCATCCTTTTCTCACACAGTTTGGAGGTGCAACATTGCTTATCACCTCCAGGGCCTCACAGACATGATGGCCACCTAAACATTTGGTTATCACTTCCCTTTTGGGTTCCCACGTCTCCCCCTTCTTTGTTTCTTAATTCTGAGTCTATGGCATCCTGGTATCCAGTCCTGATTCCGATGTCTCCTGGTCTCATTTACACGTGATCAGTCCCCTAGCATAGAATCAGGCTTAGGTTGGTTGACTTCCAGCTTTGTAGGCACAGCCATCTGTGATGGGTTGAGGCAGACCCCTCCCCACCACGGGCAGAAATAACGACTCAGACAAACGGATTGCAAAAGTGGCGGAAAGTTTAAATGGAAAGCGGTGAATGTTTGCAGAGAGACAGAAGTGCAGTGACCAAAGAAATCCCAAAGCAGGCCCAGAACATCCCATCCCCACCTGAGGGTGCACCCAAGACCCCCAGGGCTCCTTCTTAACCCCCCCCCCCCCCCCTTCACTGCTAGGCTAGTCTCAGCTGGCCAGGTCTGAGACTGCCCATCCCCCCGTGGCCTTGGGCCTAGCCAGGCCTAAGGCCTGGGGACATCTCCCCCAGTTACTGGGTGATGGTGAGGAAAGAAAGAGGAACCCAGCACGTGGCTGAAGAGAGAGGAGGCAGCTTGAGGAGCGCAGCTCTGGGAGTTTGGCTTTTGGCTTTGATTCCCTTGCTTTTCAGGCGGTAAGGGGCTGGTGGCTTGGGACTTTCCAAAGAGAGGAGGAGGGGCAGCGGGCTCGGATTGCATACCTGCCGGAGGGCAGTGACGTAGCTGGGGGAGGGGTTGCCGCGGAGACCGCGCGCAAACCAAACAGAACCCAGCGCGTGGCGGAAGAGAGAGGAGGCAGCTTGAGGAGCGCAGCTCGGCTTCTCACCGACAGGGGAGAGGGTGGTTACTACAAGATGGTGACCACTAGAGCAAAGGCTAACAGAAGGACAGTGGGCACCCAAACAGAGACCACACACAAGGATGCAGATGTTCAGGCAGGTGGCTGCAGTGAGTGCTGGAACCTGGCACTCGATGTGGAGGATGGAAGGAACATCTTCTGTGTCAGGTGTGAGCAGGTCAGTGATCTGATGAACATGGTGGTCGAACTAAAAGAAGAGGTGGAAAGGCTAAGAGCTAGAAGAGATGGCAAATGGAAAATTGACTATTCCCATAATCTAACCTCTTCTAAACCAGAACAGGGGGTAACTCTTAGTGGAACAGGGAGTTTGATACCTTCCCAGCAGCAAGCCTCTCAACCTCCCTGTAGTAACTCACATGAGCAGGGCCAATGGGAACAGGTCTCTGCCCGATGGAAGAAATGCAACTGGAGAAAGTCTGCTACTTTGAGCATCACGCTGCCTACAGTGCAATTAAAGAACAGGTATGAGGCTCTGCAGGAGGAACAGGTCATTGGTAAGGTCAAGGACTCAAGAAGGTCAGAAGCTGCACCAATGACAGGTTGCCTCAGGCCAGCCATCAAAACTTACCCAGAAAAGAAACCTCGTAGGGTCATCGTTATAGGAGACTCCCTACTGAAGGGAACAGAGGGCCCAATATGCAGACCAGACCCATTTCATAGAGAGGTCAGCTGCCTCCCTGGTGCCCAAGTAAAAGACATTGTAGATAGAATTCCCAACCTCGTGAGCCCTTCAGACTACTACCCACTGCTGGTCTTTCAGGTGGGCAGTGACGATGTAACAATGAGAGGCTCACAATCTATTAAAAAAGACTTCAGAACCTTAGGGCAACTGCTAAAGGGATCAGGGGCTCAAGTCGTGTTCTCTGCCATCCCTCTAACACCAGCAATGGATAAGGAAACACTGAGGAAGGGCCAACAGGTCAATTCATAGCTCAGGGGCTGGTGCCATCGACAGGGCTTTGGATTCCACAATCATGGATTGGTTTTCAAGGCACCTGAGCTGAAAACAACTTATGGGACACACTTGTCCCAGAGGGGGAAAAGAATCCTGGGACAGGAATTGGCAGGGCTCATTGATAGGGCTTTAAACTAGATTTGAAGGGGGAAGGGGTTAATAGTCTCCTGCTGGCTGGTGACAAACAGAGGCGCAGCTCACCAGCAGCAGAGAGAAGGAGAGCTGGTAAGGGCTCTCAACTTGCTGCCCTGAGGCAAGCCACAAATGATCCACCAGGACATTCTGTGGAAACCAAGGGGAATTGGCACAAGAGGAGGACAGGGCCAGCCCAGCTGAAGTGCTTCTATGCGAATGCGAGCAGCTTGGGCAACAGGATGAGTTAAGGGCCACTGTGCTGCTGGGATGCCACGACATAGTGGCTGTTACTGAAACTTGGTGGGATGAATCCCATGACTGGAATGTAGGCATAGATGGGTATAAACTCTTTAGGAAGCATAGGCAGGGAAGGAGAGGAGGAGGTGTTGCCCTCTATGTCAATAACCATCTGGAATCAGTGGAGCTCCACCTGGGGAGGGATGATGAGCTGGTTGAGAGTGTATGGGTTAAAATTAAAGGCAAGACAAGGGAAGGAGATATTACTGTGGGGGTCTCCTACAGGCCACCTGACCAGCAGATCCAAGCAGATGAGGCCCTCCACAGGCAAATAGAAGCGGCTTCCAGGTCACAAGCCCTGGTTCTCATGGGTGACTTCAACCACCCTGACATCTGCTGGAGAGACAACACAGCAAGGCACCAGCAATCCAGGATGTTCCTGGACTGCATAGAAGACAACTTCCTCCTCCAAATGGTAGAGGAACCAACAAGAAAAGGTGCTATGCTGGACCTTGTTCCCACCAACAGGGAAGGGCTGGTAAGCAATGTGAGGCTCAGAGACAGCCTTGGCTGCAGTGACCGTGAAGCAGTTGAATTTAATCTCCTCAGGGCAATCAGGAGGAAGTATTCTAAGCTTATGACCCTAGACTTTAGGCATGCAGACTTTGATCGCTTCAGGGATCTGCTAGCCAAAGTGTTGTGGGACAATGCCCTAGAGGGAAGAGGGACCCAGGACAGCTGGTCAGTATTCAAGGACCACCTCCTCTGTGTCCAGGAGCTCTGTATACCAACAAAGAGGAAAGCAGGTAAGAATGCTAGGAGGCCTGCCTGGATGAGCAAGGAGTTACTGGACACACTATTACTTAAAAAGAAACTCTACAGGCAGTGGAGGGAAGGACAGCAAGAGCAGGGGGGAATATAAGGAAGCTGCCCGAGCAGCAAGAGTCCTGGTTAGGAAAGCCAAAGCAGAGTTTGAATTGAATCCAGCCAGGGAGGTTAAAGGGAACACTAAGAACTTCTACAGGTATATGAATGGCAAGAAGAAGACTAGGGAAGGTGTGGGTCCCCTCAGAAAGGAAACTGGTGACATGGTCACAAGTGATGAGGAAAAGGCTGAGGTACTTAATAACTTCTTTACCTCAGTCTTCACTGCAAGGGCCTCTAGCCACACTCCTGATGTTATGGAAGACAATGCCAGGGACAGGGACAATACTATGATACTGTACTATTCTATTCTAATTACAGGTGGGCCAACCTGTAATAGTGAAGCTGCCATCAGTTGGTATAGTGCCCATGACATTGGCCAAACCCCGAGGGTTACACGCATGGGAAGCACTGGATGCTAAGGGAAGGACTCATCGCAGCAGTGTGCAATGGGTTGTTCCCAACCGTTGACTTAACCTGCCTGGTTGCTACACACTGAAGTGAGTTCTGCCTCCATACAGCATGGAGCCCGGTTCCAGCCAGCACTTGGAACAGGGAGACTGGGACCGTGAATGAGGAAGACCAGTCATCCAGGGACTAAAGCCCATCATTGGGGTGGGCAACCAGAGAGGATGCTTCTCCAGAGACTCATCGACGTTGGACAACTGGAAGAGACAACTCCCCATCAGAGACCCATTCAGCACTGGACAAACACTGATTTGACTCAGAGTGACATTGCTCTAATTAAGACCCTGCTATAGACTTAGAGCTTGTATGGTTGTGTAACGTTGCTGTGAAATAGCTGAGTACATTGCTGTCTGCTATAGGGAAATGAAAACCCGCAAGGAGTATACGTAAAGGCAATTAAGTAATAATCATTCCCAGCTCATTAAACACAGATCTGTCCAATGCCATTGGGGTGGATTGTCATGGAAGAAGTATTAACAAACCTGCTAAACCTGTCTGGCCACTGACCTTTCTCCTCCCTCCCCATTGCAGGGTCTAGGATGGAGGTCGAGGAGCCAATAGGCAGTTGCTGTTGAGGCTGCCTGAGGGGTGGAAGCTGAACTCTGTGCCTCACAGTTCAGATAGGAAACTGCACATGTCAGAGGCTATTTATGAAGGTGTCTGCACTTTGCCCACCAGACAACATTTTGAATTGATTGGCTGGATTTGAACAGGTGATCTGCCATTGGGCCGTTCAGTTTTCAAAAAGGGAATTTATAGGGGAAGATTTCAGAGCCCACACCCTGTTCGTTAATGGGATTCAAGGTGGCAACAAGCACCTACATTGCTCTCCTGTCATCAGGGTGATTGGCTTCTTTTTTTCTAGCACCCTGTGTGAGTCACAGATCTTTGCCATAGCAGCTCCTCTCTCTCTCTCTTACTTCCTCTAACTTTGGAATTTGCCTTTTGGATTACAAATTGCAACTCAGAGCATCGCTTCATCCAGCAAAGGTTTTGGTGATAACAACTCAGCGGTTCGTGAGTAACTCAGGCTAATTTACCTGGTTATCTCTAAGGTTTAAAACATGTTTACCTGCTGCTTAGCTCCCTTATAAGCTGAGGGCTCCATCTCACCACCCAAGGCGGCACTGCCCTTTGTTTTTGTGCTTGTAAGAGTTTCCAGTTTGTTTCTCTGTATTCCAAGTTTCTCATTTTCCTATGCTGTCATTCCACTGTTTATTAGCTTCCTATCTTGTGTGCTCAGCCTGCCATGGGCCAGGCAAATGAACCTGATCATAGTTTCATAGTTTCATAGTTTCATAGTTTCATTCAGGGTTGGAAGGGACCACAAGGATCAGCTAGTTCCAACCCCCCTGCCATGGGCAGGGACACCCCACACTAGATCAGGCTGGACAGAGCCTCATCCAGCCTGCTCTTAAACACCCCCAGGGACAGGGCCTCGACCACCTCCCTGGACAACCCATTCCAGGGTTTCACCACTCTCATGGTGAAGAACCTCCTCCTCACATCCAGCCTGAATCTCCCCACCTCCAGCTTCATTCCATTCCCCCTAGTCCTATCACTACCTGAGATCCTGAGCAGTCCCTCCCCAGCCTTCCTGTAGCCCCCTTCAGATACTGGAAGGCCACAATGAGGTCACCTGGGAGCCTTCTCTTCTGCAGACTGTACAGCCCCAACTCCTTCAGTCTGTCCTCATAGGAGAGGTGCTCCAGCCCTCTGATCATCCTCGTGGCCCTTCTCTGGACACGTTCCAGCACCTCCACATCCCTCTTGTAATAGGGGCTCCAGAACTGGACACAGTACTCCAGGTGGGGTCTCACCAGGGCTGAGTAGAGGGGGAGGATCACGTCCCTCAACCTGCTAGCCACACTTCTCCTGATGCAGCCCAGGATCTGATTGGCTTTGCGGGCTGCAAGTGCACACTGAGAGCTCATGTTGAGCTTTTTGTCCACCAGCACCCCCAAGTCTCTCTCCTCAGGGCTACCCTCCAGCCAGTCCCTGCCCAGCCTGGATTTGTGCCTGGGATTGCCTCGACCCAGATGCAGGACCCTGCACTTGCTCTTATTGAACTTCATGAGGTTGGCCTGTGCCCACCTCTCCAGCCTGTCAAGGTCCCTCTGGATGGCCTCCCTTCCCTCCAGCGTGTCTGCTGCACCACACAGCTTGGTGTCATCAGCAAACTTGCTGAGGGTGCACTCAATGCCACTGTCCATGTCCCCCACAAAGATGTTGAATAAGACAGGTCCCAGGACTGATCCCTGAGGGACTGCGTTTGTCACTGGCCTCCACTGGGACATGGAGCCATTGACAGCCACTCTTTGGGTGCAGCCATCAAGCCAGTTCCTTATCCATCTAGTGGTCCACCAATCAAACCCATGTGTCACCAGTTTGGAGACCAGGATGTGGTGTGGGACAGTGTCAAAGGCTTTGCTCAGGTCCAGGTAAACGACATCAGTTGCTCGCCCCCATCTATTAATTTTGTCACCTGCTCATAGAAGGCCACCAGGTTGGTCAGGCAGGATTTGCCCTTGGCAAAGCCATGCTGACTGTTCCCAATCACCTCTTCACTATTCTTTTGAGCGAGTAGTGACTCCAAACTAGCTCAGTGATCAAACTAGCTCAGAGAAATAATTTGTGATCTCTAATAAATCATATCCATATTGTGACAGCTTTAGGCTATGCCTTTAAGAAGAGACAATTACTGAAACACTCTAGCTGAATGTTTTGGTGTAAAAAGGAAAACAAAGCTAATTCTGAATGAATTTCATTATTAGATCAGTGGGAATGTAACTTTAGGATTTTTAGTTTTAGTTCTGTTTGTTTCAGTCAGTCTGTGCAGTCTGTCCATGCAGTCTGAGTCCGGACAGCTGCTGTCTCTCTTCTGGCAGTTTTTGATCTTGGACTAATGAGATAAGAGACTAACTTTTTTTTTTTTCTTCCCTTAACTGCTTTGAACTAACAAAATTTCCCTTAATATCCTTTCTCTCTCTAACCCCTTTTGGGAAAAAAAGGAGGAAGGGGAAAAAGGGGGTTTGGGAGGCACCTTCCTCCATCGAGGGGAGGGAGAGTTTTTTCTGTGTTACATTCTACCCTGTATATTTTTGTATAGACTGTAAATACTGTATATTGTGTATGTATTCACCACATTGCATCCTGCCTGTAAAATACAGCTCCTTTCCATTTTGCTTCTCCAACTGAGTTAGTTGTGGTTTTGTGTGTGGGGAGAACTGAACTTTTCTCACTACCACACATATTTTATCATATTTCCAGCTTATAAATTTGATCATAAACTATATCAACTGTTCAAAGCTGAGCCCTTCACCAGCTGAGCAAAGGTCATCTCTGATCCCTAGGCTGCAGGGGTGCACTTTGTCCTCCCTGACAGCAGGCAAGGTGCAGCTTTTCTCCTGCCATGAACTCCATTCTGGTGCTGGGCAGTGGGCATCTGGTGAGGGTCTGCTTGGCTTCAACCTCTCTGGAGCATCAAAGCTCCCTTGGCACCTGGTTGCCTCCAGTACCAACACCTTGCTCTGAAGAGGAGGCAGGGCCTGGGGGCAGAGGAGGGATCTGGAGGCAGAGGAAGGCTGAATTTCAACTCCAGTGCCTCAGTCTTCTGTGCCTTTTCCTTCCCTTCTGCAGGTGGAATTTCAGCTGTCCTGTGTCACTGTCCCCCTTGGGTGGCTCAGGCAGGTAAGTGTCTCTCCTCCTGCCCTGAAGGCTGTGCTGCTGTGGGGCTGCAAGAGCAGCACTCTCTTGCCTTCCTGCAAGCCCTGCACACAGGGGCCAGCAGGCCCTGCTCATCCCCCCAGGTCTCCTCAGGGGCAGGCAGCAAGGAACTGGAGGCACTAGCAGCAGAGCTGTTCTCTGCAGGGCCCAGGGAGGAAAAGACAAGGGCCAGGGTGTGTCAGGTCCCAGCCATCCCTGGAGCAGCTGGGAAGGATTTTGCCCCAGGTGGACAAAGAAACCTGACCCAGGTGGGCAGAGAGACTCCCAGGGGGAGGGGTCCCCGGGTCAAGGTCTCTTCCACTCCCCCTTCCTGCCCACAGCCTGTTTAAGGGGAGCCATCTGCCTGCTTCAGCCTCTTGTTCCTGCCCAAGACTCCTCTCTGCTCCTGCAGCTGCCCCATGGTGAGTGCTGCCTCCTGCTGCAGCCACTCTCCTAAGGGCTGCAGCCAGGGACAATCCACACTTACATCCAGAGACTTCTGTGCCAGCTGGGCCTGCTGTTGTGGTGGCTTTTCTCATTTACCCTTTTTGCTTAGGATGGGCATGGAGTGAGGATTCCCAGAGGGCTCCCCTGCACCTGAGACGGGGCAGGGATCTGCTGGGAGTCCATCAGAAGGTGTCACCAACTCTGCCTTCTGTTCTCTAGCCCTGAACCCACCACAGAGTTTTTGGTCACTCTTTGACCCTTGAGGAAAGGCACAGGAAGGCAGAAAGAGCAAGGAGATGTTTGGTAAGAACTAGGTTTGTTCTCTTTGGGCAGGGGTAGAAAGGCAAAGGAGTCACTGAAAGCCCTGGGTCCCTGGGAGGATGGAGTGGGACCAGGAGGGATCTGTGTGTCCCAGGAAGCTGTTCCATCCACTCTACTCCTTCTTTAGGGAAAGGTCTTTGTTCATTTCCTTTTCCATTTGTGTTTTCCTTTTTATTTTTGCTGTGATATGGATGAAACATCTCAGGGGCTCTGAACCTAAATGGCCTTTGAAACTTGAACCCTCCCAAGACCTAGATAAGTTTGTTGAGTCCCACTGGTCTTGCCTGGGGACATCCTTTGGAGCCTCTGGACTCTGGCTCTGTGCAAGGCCAGTGGAGGTCAATCCCTCTGAGCAAGTCACCTGCAAGTTCCCTTCAAGAGCACAGCTGAAGCCAAGGCCTTTGGGGTGGGAGGAATTTGGTCAGAGGGAGGGGCCTGCTGCACCTGAGGGCTGTGAGGCATTTCACAGACCTGGGCAGACTGAGAGCTGGGCAGAGAGGAACCTAATGAGGCTCAACAAGGACAGGTACAGAGTCCTGCAGCTGGGAAGGAAGAATCAACTGCAGCAGGGCAGGTTGGGAAGGGATCTGCTGGGGAGCAGCCCTGTGGAGAAGGACCTGGGAGTGCTGGTGGGCAGCAAGTTCTGCATGGGGCAACAATGTGCCCTGGTGGCCAAGAAGGCCAAGGGGGTCCTGGGGTGCATTAGGAGTGTGTCCAGCAGATCCAGGGAGGTTCTCCCTGCCCCTCTGCTCTGCCCTGGTGAGGCCTCACCTGGAGTATTGCATCCAGTTCTGGGCTCCCCAGCTCAGGAGGGACAGAGATCTGCTGGAGAGAGTCCAAGGGAGGCTACCAGGAGGGAATGGAGCACAGCCTGGTGAGGAGGGGCTGAGAGCCCTGGGGCTGTTTAGTCTGGAGAGAGCAGAAGCCTGAGAGGGATCTGATCCATGTCTCTCAATAGCTGAGGGCTGGGGGTCAGGAAGGAGGGGACAGGGACAGGCTCTGCTCAGTTGCACCCTGGGGTAGGACAGGGGGCAATGGATGTAAACTCCAGCACAGGAGGTTCCATCTCAACATGAGGAGGAACTTCTTCACTGTGAGGGTCACAGAGCCCTGGAGCAGGCTGCCCAGAGAGGTTGTGGAGTCTCCTCTGGAGACTTTCCAGCCCCATCTGGCTGTGTTCCTGTGCTGGATTCTATGGTCCTGCTCTGGCATAGGGACTGGGCTTGAAGATCTCTGGAGCCTCCTGCCCAGCTGCAAACAGCTGGACAAGGTGGGACTCTGTGAGCTCCTCTCCCATCCCATGGCAAGAGGAGGACACTAATTACTCTAAACTCTTTTGCAGGAAATCCTTCACACGGTTTCTCTTTTGGTGAGTGCCAGGAGTGACCAACAGCACCTAGGAACAAAAGCCTTCTGAGCAAGGAGGGCTGGAGGCTTCCCATGCCTGAGGGCCCACCACACTCGGATGAAGCCAACTCCCCACTCCAGGAATGGCCAATCCCAACGACTTCAAGCTATTCCTTGATCGTGTTGGCCATCCAGGTAGGTGTCTGGGACTCCAGGCTGCCAGTGTGCAGAGCTGCCTGGGCAGGGAGCTTTTCCCAGCACAGTCTGGGCTCTGCAGTCCCATCCTCCCCAGGTTCTAAGGCAAGGAGTTGCCCTGCCCCTGCTCTGGCCAGCTGGCATCTTGGCAGGGCAGTGTTCTTCCCTTGAGGAACACCTCGCAAGGAGCATGGCCTGGGCTCCTTCTCTGGCTGTGCCTTTGGGTGGTGGGGAAGCAGTGAGCTTCCTTTGGTGCTGCTGAGAAAGGAGGAGATGAAGTTCCATGGGAACAGGGCCTGGCCATGCCCCTGAGCACAGGGCTCTGCTGGGAACACTTTGAGCAGGCAGAGGGCCAAGTGAGAACCCTCCCCAGGTGGCACCTTCAAGGTGCAATTGAATCCCTGTGAGGTGAAGATTTCTAAGGGGGAATGAGGAGAGAGAAATCACCCACAGGAGAGGCCTGGGAAAGATGCTTTAGCAGGGGCCTTCAATCAGAGCTCTTGGGCATCTTCATGGCAGACAGATGATCTCCAGGTACCAGCAGTGTCCCACTGACAGAATATTTTCTTCACAGGAACTAAAGCAAGTTCAACAAGTCCCCCATCAGACTTCCAGAAGCTCTCCCAACAAATGGAAACTCTCCAGAAAGCTGTGCAGGACATGCAGGAATCCACCCAGAGAGACCTTCAGAGCCTTGAGAACAAACTAGGTGAGCAGGGCCCCTGACATCCAATCTGAATCTCCCCACTTCTACTTTTGCTCCATCCCCCCCAGTCCTATCACTCCCTGACACTCTCAAAAGTCCCTCCCCAGCTTTCTTGTAGCACCTTTCAGATCCTGGAAGGCCACATGAAGGTTTCCTGGAGCCTTCTCCTCTCCTGATTGCACAACCCCAACTCTCAGTCTTATAGCAGAGCAGCTCCATCCATATGTCCTTATAGCAGAGCAGCTCCATCCCTCTGCTCCTTCTCGTGGCCCTTCTCTGGACACCTTCCAGCACCTCCAGATTCTTCCTTCAGGAATTCTTGTGTGCCCTGTCCCAGGGCCAGCTGCATGCTTATGTGGACACTGCAGGTGCTCAAGGCCTCTCTTCTCTCCCTTGTCTTTGGAAGCAGTGTGTAGCATCTTCTGGGACTGGATCCTCCTTGGCAGAAAAAAGTTCAGCATCTTGTTGGCCCCTTCTGTGAGGAAAGGCCCTGTGCCACTGGTGGGACAAGAGTTTCCCTCAGGGGAGGCAAGGCCATTGTCCTGGTGGCACTGTTGTTTCTTCCCAGGAAAGAATGTGGAGCTGATGAAAACTCTCCTGAAGGCTGTACAGAATGTGCAGATTCTGCAGGAGGCAACTCGCCACGACTTTCAGATCCTCAGAGCAGACCTGCAGAACAATCAAGGTGAGCAGGATCAGCACAGAGAGTCAGAGAGGCAGAAAGCATGAGGCTGGAAGGCACCCTCAAAGGCTGTCTTGTCTAACCCCTCTGCAGCGAGCAGGGACACCTCCAGCTGGATCAGGCTGCCCAGGGCCTGTGGGGGATTGAAGTTTCCCCCCAGCATTAACTCTCTGCCAGACCAACTCAGTGAGAAGCAAATGAAGCTGTACTTACAAGCAAAACCTACACTCTACAGTGGAATGCAATGAATATGTACAAACCATACAGGATTTACAATATTATACAGATATTTACAAGTAGCAAACAACATGAAACCCCTCCTGGCCAAAAGACCAGGGAAGCCTATTCCACTGCTCCCTCAAGTTCCACCCTGTTCCAAGAGGGGGAGAGAGAGGGCGGAGAGCAAAAAGGCACTGGGTAAGACTTATCCCAAGGCCAGCCAGAAGCACATTATCTACTGAGCAAAGCAAAACAGCCAAGATCAGAAGGGCAGAGAAGGGAAGGGGGAATGGCTTTTATCCCAGCCATTTATCCAATGAATTTGTTCAGAATAATCTTTTGTCTTCCTTTTTACACCCAATAGTGATTTACTTATACTTTTCTACTTTTCTGCTTGAAATCTGCAGCTATATTTTAAAGGCATAGCCTAAAACCACCACAATCCACCCCTTCTAAACAATTGCATTGGCTGTTAATACTATCCCTCTAACCTAAAGCAATACCTACAACAATTAGTAAATAAAGCTCTCAGTCCATTCTGGCTGTCCTCAGATGTAGATGATTCAGAGTTCCAAAAACCAGGTATTAAGAAAACACAAAAGTTTGTCTCTCTGCTGATGAGGCAAGGAAAGGAACAGGGACTCTCAGGGTTTGTGCACCTCATGGATTCTTCCTTTGGGTGCAATGTTGTATCTGTACAACACTCTGAAATTAAACTCTTTCAGCTAAAGTTATATTTCCTTGTGGAATACACTGAATTTCACCATTCTCTTGCATTACCCAATAAGTGTGACCCGGACCTTCAGCTGAAACCACCCCTTGGATAGGTTTGGCCTCTCCTGAGGGAGAAAATACTCAAACAGTTTTGCCTAAGAGATTGTTTTCTCTAACAACAGGAACTCTATCGCCTTCTACTTTCTGTAGCAGATCTGAGTGTGCAGGTCCAGCTCGATTCACTGAACCTCTACTATTTACCAGCCAGGTTGCTTGTGCTAAATGTTTTTTCCCAGCTTTTCAAAGATCCACTCCCCCATGGCTTTAAGAGTGGTCTTTAGCAAACCATTGTAGCCTTCTATCTTCCCTGCAGCTGGTGCATAGTAGGGAATATGGAATATCCACTCAATACCGTGCTCTTTGGCCCAGTTCTTTACAAGGTTGTTCTTGAAATGAGTTCCGTTGTCTGACTCAATCCTCTCTGGAGTTCCGTGTCTCCACAGGATCTGTCTCTCCAGACCCAGAATGGTGTTGTGTGTGGTTGCATGTGGAACTGGATAAGTTTCCAACCATCCAGTGTTTGCCTCTACCATAGTAAGCATGTACTGCTTACCAGAACGAGAACGTGGTAGAGTGATGTAGCCAATCTGCCAAGCTTCACCATACTTGTACTTGGACCATCTGTCACCATACCACAAGGGCTTAATTCGTTCTGCCTGCTTAATAGCAGCACAAATGTCACAGTCATGGATGACTTGTGTGATAGCATCCATGGAAATGTCTATGGATCTGTCATGAGCCCACTGGTATATTGCATCTCTACCTTGATGTGCTGATGAATCGTGAGCCCACCAAGCTCAGAACATCTCACTTCGGTGTTTCCAGTCGAGATCAAGATTAGAGTCCATGTCTACTTGAGAAACTCTTGCAGCCAGATCTGCCTGATGGTTGTGTTGTTGTTCCTCAGTAGCTTTGCTCTTAGGAATGTGAGCATCAATGTGTCACACCTTCACTGGAATTCTCTCAATTTGATCAGCCAGCCTTGGCAAATCCACTCATGGCTGCTTTCCTCTCTTCCCACAGAGCTTTTCAGGATCCAGCGCTACCAAGGTAAGCAGCAGGGCAATGGTACAGCTGAGCACTCACTGGGAGTGCAGCTCTGGCAAGCAGCTCCCAGTGCTCAGAGAGCTCTTGGCTGAGGAACATGCTCAGGGCAGGGATTCTTTGAGAGCTTTGGACTTGATTGTGTGCTGCCACAGCCCCTGCCTGAGCTTGACAGGAGCCATCCCAGCTATGGGGAAGAAGGATGGTCAACCAGCATTGGTTGCTTCAGGCCCTGCCTCCCACTCCTGGCTTTGCCCTTTTTCAAGGCTCTGGAGAAGTGTCTGCAGCTGCTCTTGCTCCACTGAAGGCTCAGTTCCTTACTCTTTAAATCTGAGTCGAGGTGAGATTGAAAATCTCCTTCAGGCTATGCTAAGGACTTCACCATGACCCCAACCCAAATTCCAGTTTCTGGTCCTGCATTTCCATAGCCATGAGACTTGTGTCCAGCTGGCTCAAGACTTGGCTGTCCTCCACCATCATTCCCAGCAGGCTCTGCTCCCACACACCAGTTTTCAGCAGTTACTGAACATTTTGGGTCTGTATTTTAGCAGCTCTTGTTGGCCACTGAGTGTCTGCAGTGATTGCCAGGTGGGTTTCAGCTGCCTGCCAGCCTGATCCCTGATCTCTCCAGCTTCCTCCTCCTGTTCTGTGACACAGAACATCCTTTGGCCATTCAGATGGCAGCTCCTCAGGCCTGTAAAAATCTATTGTAGTTCTGGTGTTGCCAAGGAGGAGCTGCATGGCCAGCTCCTGATCCTTCTCCTCAGGCCATCCCCCCAGCAATTCCTGCTCAGCAGCCCGAGGGAGGGACATGGAAGGGACGGGAGGAGAGAAGCTGGAGGTCCCCTGAGGCAAGAGGCTGCCAGGTGCACCTAAGCATGGAGGGGGAGGAAGAGCAAGGGAGAGGTGGATGAGGACACAGAGGAGAAAGTCTCAGGAATGCAGAGTTTGTGCTGACTGTTCCTCATGGCATGACTTGGTGGTTGCAGGGGATGTCACCCTGGATGCGGACACAGCTCACCCCAGACTGGAGATCTCTGAGGCAGGCAAGAGTGTGAAAGACACTGGGGCCCTCAGGGACGTTCCCAGGAATGATCTGAGGTTTGACAGCCACCTGTTTGTGCTGGCAAAGGAAGGATACACCTCGGGCAGGCACTACTGGCAAGTGGATGTTGGCAGGAGGAAAAGCTGGACCTTGGGTGTTGCGCGGGAGTCTGTGGGTCGCAAAGGGGCATTGACTCTGTCCCCTGAGAATGGCTTCTGGGCCATAGGGCTTGTAGATGGGCGAGACTGCTGGGCCTTCGTGGAGCCATGGTCCCGTTTGAGTGTGGGTGGGAGGCCACAAAAGATTGGGCTCTTCCTGGACGTCTCAGCCAAGCAGCTGTCGGTTTACGATGTCCATAAGAAAAGAGCTCTGCACACTTTTACCATTGCTGGGGGCAGCAGCCAGGCAGAGAAGTTTTTTCCTTTCTTCTCCACAGGTCTTGCTTCTGGAACGCCTGAGGATGAGCCTCTAAGCATAGTGCAGGACACTGCTGATGATGACTAGTTCTGTGCATTGTGCTGAAGGAAGGACACTCCCTAATGGTTTTGCTTCCTCTTCTGTTTTCTTTCTGTTAGAAAAAGCTTCTCCAGTAGCATAGGAAATAGGTTTTGAGGCACAACTAGAAGTAGTTTCAGTTAATCTAGGTAATGGTAATGTCTTGGGCTTAGATAGCATTGCAGCTGCAGAGAGACACAGGGAAGCAGTCTCTGGCTTGGAACCTGTGAAACTGGCCCCAGACCAATGAGAAGAAACAACTGGAAAGAGAGGATCAGGACTGCATGGTGTTTGGAAAGCATCCAAGACCAGGCAGTGAAAGGACTTTCTCTCTTTCAAGAAGTTGGTAGCCTTGTAATGCATCTGTCTTGTTCAGCCTTCCATGAGCAGTGTGGTTGCCTTGCTCAGGGCTCCCAGCCTTTTGCAGAGCTCCAGTGCAGGCTGTGTGTGATGCAATAAAGGATACTGCTTAGTGGTCATGTTGGTGTGGGGTCATTAAGTTAATGCACTGTGTCAGCTTGGTGAGCCAGCCAGGACACCGCTCTTGAGCCTGTGAGGAGCAGAGCATCAGTTGGCACCCAGCACCCAGTCACAAAGGTCATTGGTAATCAGCTAAATACTTTTTGCTCTCTACACCGCTGCAGTTTGTTCCCAGGGTATATGGCCCACAAGAGCTAAACCATTTCCTTCTAGCAGCTGAGCATTGCTTGAGGTTCTACTCCCTAAAGTCAGTCTATCAGTTGCCCCCCCCACTGCAATATGCCCTAATAAGGCATATTTGCCTTCTTAGTTTCTCATTAATCATAATCATAACACAGCAGACAGATACAATTCCCACAGCTTCTCCAGAGGAGCAGAGTTGGGATGGAAAGAGTGCAGACACCAGTGGAGAATCAACAAGTGCCTCCAGGCCCCCTGCTGCTTGTGCTCAGCTGCCTGGCTGAGCTTTTCACTCAAGCTCTCCTCCCCTGCCTGAGGCATCTCAGGGGCTGAGGTGTGCATGTTTTAAGGAAGCACAGAGAAATGAGGATCCTGTGGCATTCCCAGAAGTTAGAGCAGATGAGGGCAAAACATGGTCTGAGTCTCTCCCTTATTCAGTTTAAGGAGAGCTTTGTACTGAGTGAGGAGGAGAGAATCTGCAGCATCAGATACTGCTAAGGTCTGAAATGCTTCTTGTGGAGATGCAATGTTCAGCGCCTCAGCTGACCATGCAGAAATGGTCAGGCAAAACACCCCTGGGAAGCCCACAGCCACCAGCAGCTTCAAAACCCCTGCTACACCCTGATGTGGTTCTTCTGCTCACCTGGATCTGCCTCTGCCTTGCCCTGATAGCCATTTGTCACCAGATCAGGCAGGTGAGGTTCTGTGTTAACAACCAGGTGAAAGGGCTGGGACCCACCAAGCCTCTCCTCCCATGGTCAAGAGCAGGACTGGATTGGCCTTGGCTAGAAGCTCAACCCAAGAGGTGTTGAGTGGTGGAGACAGCCATACCAGACCTCGACACAAGGGATGAATCTCTGTGTTGTAAGAGAGCCATCCAGGAGGGGAGAACAGGCCAAGCAGCCTGTGGTTGGCACAAGTCCCATGCACCTGAAGTCCCCTGCCTGCAATGAGGACAGCCAAATGAAAGCTGACTGCAGTGATGGCTGTGCCTACAAAGCTGGAAGTCAACCAACCTAAGCCTGATCCTATGCTATGAGACTGATCACGTGTAAATGAGACCAGGAGACATCGGAATCAGGACTGGATACCAGGATGCCATAGACTCAGTATTGCAAAACAAAGAAGGGGGAGGTGTGGGAACCCAAAAGGGAAGTGATAACCAAATGTTTAGGTGGCCATCATGTCTGTGAGGCCCTGGAGGTGATAAGCAATGTTGTACCTCCAAACCGTGTGAGAAAAGGCTGGGAGCAGAAAATGGCAGAGTGCTGCATTTTGAAGGGCAGGGAAAGGCAGCTGGGGAGAAGGGCACCTGCTGAAATGGAGATAAATGAGTGGCTGAAGGAGGCAGGCTGTGGGAAAGTGCATCTGTAACATTCATCTACATGGCAATAAAGAGCCACTGGCTCTGCAGCTCTGGGCCACTTTGCTCCCCTGTGCCAGTGTCACCTCCTCACACCTGGCTGTTGGTTGCATTTCTGCTCTCCGTGTCCAGACCGGCAGGTTCGGCATCAACTTACCGCTGGATGTGCTCAGGCAAAGCACAGCCACACACAGAGATGTCAGAGCTCCCTCAGGTGGCCACATCTGAGCTGGCCCCATGAACTCCTTCCTCATCTCAGCATGTTCAGAGTCTTTCCCCATCTCATTATGGGATGAAATGCCTAGGTTCCTGTGTCCAGCCACAGGGCTGGCCTTTTGGACACAGGAAGTACCCCCTCGTATGAACACAGCAGAGGGCACCCAGCCCAAACTGCTACACTGAGCTACTGAGGCCATGTCCAAAGAAGCAATGCAAGCTGAGGCGAGAGGCCAGGGCTGGAAATGGTGGCTGTGAGGGGCTGGTTGGGGTAGGTTGAAAATCTCACCTCCCAACTGATTTGAGAGAATTCACACACACAAATAAAATTGCCAGACCTAGCTCAGTTTGGGATGGAAGCAAGCGAAGCTCTAGTTACAAGCAAACTAAAATCTAGAGCTGTGAAATGTAGTGAATAGGTACAAAATACAGAACAGATGCACAATATTTGATAGATACAATTTATAAACAGCACAGAAACTTCTCAGAACCCCCTGGATGGATCCAGGGCACAGTTCACCTCCTCCCCTACTCCCTTCCTCCTTCCTGCTCCTTCTCACAGGAGTCAAAACAGAGATCCCCTGGCAAGGCCTTGAGAGAGAGAGTGTGGTGGGTTGAAAATTCCCCCCAACATGAAATTGCCAGAGCAGCTCAGCTGGGAGCAAATGAAGCTGGATTTGCAAGCAAAACCACAATCTACAATGAAATGCAACAAGTATGTACAAAATATACAATATTTACAATATTTACAGGTATTTACAATTTAGAAACACCACAAGAAGCCCCCTGGACACAAACCAGGGCAGGTAATAGCTTCCCCTTCCCTGCCCCCCTCCCTAAGCCCCTCGACACAAAGGGATGAGAGAAAGAGCAGCAATTTATTTACATTCTACCACTTTCTGTTCAAGATCTGTGAAAAATTGTCTAGGCACAGCCTGAAGCTCCCACAGGGAGAGAGGTTGCAAGCAGAAGTGAGAGAAGGAGAAAAGAGAAAGAACTGTTGATGCCTCTGCTCTGTGTGCCCATTAGCAGTCAAATCAATTCTACAGACCTCATCATTCTTTTCCTTTCACAGCCAATGGTCATTTATTTTACTTTCAGTTCTTGCAGTCAGGGACTAGGCTGCAGTTCCCCCTTCAAGCTGTACCACTGCTCCAGGGTGGTTGACCTGTGGCAGCTCTCCCAGGCTCAGGTCCAGCAAACAGCTTTGGACCTGCTCCTGCTCTGCTGCTCCTTCACATCTCTCTCAGGAGGCCTCTCTCTGCAGAACAGTTCTGCCTGCCCCACCCCTGCACACTCCCATGGTTTAGCTGGTCACTGCTGCCTTCATCTATGGGACACTCTCTTGAGCACTTGGGAAACTGTCCCTGAAGTTCCAGCAAAGTCTTGGAAGAAGGATTTGAGGAAAGAAAATCTTACTGAAAGGCCTTTGATTATGTTTAAACAAACAAGGAGCACAGCTCTTCTTTCACAAACCCTGGGGGAGAAAAGAAAAGAGAGAGGAGATGACAGCATCCTCACAAGTGAAAATCCCTCACCAGAAGCAAAAGGTATAGAAGCCAGGCTGGGCCTGCCCTGAGAGGCATCAGGAGAAAGGCATCTGCAGGAGAAGACAAAGAGTTTATTGCTTCTGAAAACACCCAGGGATCAATTTGCTGAGGGCAGCCTTCAGCTCCTGGTTCTTCAGGCTGTAGATGAGAGGGTTCACTGCTGGAGGCACCACCGAGTACAGAACTGCCATCACCAGATTCAAGGATGTAGAGGAGATGGAGGGGGGCTTCAGGTAGGCAAAGAAGCCAGTGGTGATAAATAGGGAGACCACAGCCAGGTGAGGCAGGCAGGTGGCAAAGGCTTTGTGGTATCCCTGCTGAGAGGGGATCCTCAGCACTGCCCTGAAGATCTGCACATAGGACACCACAATGAACACAAAGCAAACAAAGAATAAAGAGGCACTGAGCACGATTAGCACAAGTTCCCTGAGGTAGGAGGTGGAGCAGGAGAGCTTGAGGATCTGGGGGATCTCACAGAAGAACTGCTCCACAGCATTGCCCTGGCAGAGGGGCAGGGAAAATGTATTGGCGGTGTGCAGCAGAGCAGTGAGAAAGCCACAGGCCCAGGCAGCTGCTGCCAGGAGGACACAAACTCTGCTGCCCAGGAGGGTCTCATAGTGCAGGGGTCTGCAGATGGCAGCGTAGCGATCGTAGGCCATGATGGTGAGGAGATAAAGCTCTCCTGAAACGGAAAAGACAATAAAAAAGACCTGAGCAGCACATCCTGCATAGGAGTTGGCCCTGGTGTCCCAGAGGAAATTGGCCATGGATTTGAGGACAGTGGTAGAAACGTAGCCCAGGTCAATGAGGGCGAGGTTGAGGAGGAAGAAGTACATGGGGGTGTGGAGGTGGTGGTCGCAGGCTATGGTGGTGATGATGAGGCCATTGCCCAGCAGGGCAGCCAGGTAGGTGGCCAGGAAGAGCCAGAAGTGCAGGAGCTGCAGCTGCCTTGTGCCTGTGAATGCCAGCAGGAGGAAGTGGGTGATGGAGCTGCTGTTGGACATGGTCTGTCTCTGGGCATGGAGGACTGTTGAAAGAGGAGAAGAGATCACACAGGTTAGGACACCACAGACTCACCACGTCCAGGGCTGGGAAGCTTTCTCCTGGCTACCTTGAAGCTCTCTCTGCCTTCCTCATCTCCTTGAGATGTCCTGGCAGTGCCCTCAGTCCTGCTGCCCTGTGCAGAGGAGCAGCTCCTGGGCAGAGCTGTCTCTCTGCAGTGCTGCCTGCTTGCCAGCAGCTCCCTCCAGCCCAGGAGCCTGACCCAGCTCAGCAGCAGAGGACCAGCCCCAGGCATTTAATGACTCCTCTGGTGGCCTTGGTGTCGAGTCCATGAGTCTCAGACTGAGAGCAAGCTGAAGAAACCTCTCAGGAAGCCAAATGCCAACTGCCAACTTTGCTGGAGCCTTAATGGGTCCCACTGAGGACCATCACTGACAAAGCCTCCCCAGGGGCTTGTTAGAGCAGAAAAGCAGAAGCAAGAGCAACAACCTGGAGCTCAAGACGGTGCCAGGGTTGCTCTGATGCTGAGCAAACCTGGATGGGCTTGATCAAGCCAAAGGGCCAAGTCCTGGCCCCCAGCCCCTTGGAAGGGAGATCCTGTCCCTCAGACATGGCTCAGGGCTCTTCCTGGGGCAGTGGGATGTGAGGATGTGCAATGGCTGGAGCAGGTCTATGGTGTGACAGTGCTGGGTGGGGCCGGGAGGCAATGAGGTCTTTGTGAATGAAGTTCAGCTACCTTCTGGTTGCAGAGACAATGGCCACAGCCATGGTGATGAAGAGGTCATCTCTGATGAGGGCATTCAGCCTGGCCAATGCCCTCAGTGGTCCCCAGCACAGCCTGCCCTATGGTGTCCCATAGCTGCACCTCTGCCTTTGAAGACACCCAGTCCTCTCTCCAAGTTCACCTCAATCTCTCATCTCCCTCACTGACATCTCTCCATCCTCCCTGCCTGTTCCATGGAAGAGAAAGCCAAGGGCTGGCTCAGCCTCCCTCTGAGTGCCCTCTTGTCCCAGAGGTTATCAATTTATGCTGCACCTTGTTCTCACCAACAGGGAAGGGCTGGTAACCAATGGGAGGCTCAGAGACATCCTTGGCTGCAGTGACCATGAAGCAGTGAATTTAATATCCTCAGGGTAATCAGGAGGAAGTAGAATATAGAATATAGAATATAGAATATAGAATATAGAATATAGAATAAACCAGGTTGGAAGAGACCTCCAAGATCATTGTGTCCCCCTTCAACCAATCCAACACCACCCAATCAACTAACCCATGGCACCAAGCACCCCATCAAGTCTCCTCCTGAACACCTCCAATGACAGCAACTCCACCACCTCCCCAGGCAGCCCATTCCAATGGGCAATCACTCTCTCTATATAGAACTTCTTCCTAACATCCAACCTAAACCTCCCCTGGCGCAGCCTGAGACTGTGTCCCCTTGTTCTGGTACTGGCTGCCTGGGAGAAGAGACCAACATCTGCCTGTCTACAACTTCCCTTCAGGGAGTTGGAGAGAGCAATAAGGTCACCCCTGAGTCTCCTCTTCTCCAGGCTATGCAACCCCAGCTCCCTCAGTCTTTCCTCATAGATCTTGTGTTCCAAACCCCTCACCAACTTTGTTGCTTTTCTCTGGACACCTTCCAGCAAGTCAACCTCCTTCCTAAACTGAGGGGCCCAGAACTGGACACAGTACTCGAGGTGTGGCCTAACCAGTGCAGTGTACAGGGGCAGAATGACCTCCCTGCTCCTGCTGGCCACACTGTTCCTGATGCAGGCCAGGATGCCATTGGCCCTCTTGGCTGCCTTGGCACACTGCAGGCTCATGTTCAGCCTACCATCGACCAGTACCCCCAGGTCCCTCTCTACCTGGCTGCTCTCCAGCCACTCTGACCCCAGCCTGTAGCACTGCATGGGGTTGGTGTGGCCAATGTGCAGCACCTGGCACTTGGATGTGTTCATTCTCATGGCCTTGGATTCTGCCCATCTGTCCAGCCTGTCGAGGTCGCTCTGCAGAGCCTCTCCACCCTCCAGCAGATCAACTCCTGCCCCCAGCTTGGTGTCATCTCAGCTTGGTGTCATCTGCAAATTTACTGCTGATGGACTCAATGCCCTCATCCAGATCATCAATAAAGATGTTAAAGAGCACAGGGCCCAGCACTGATCCCTGGGGCACACCACTGGTGCCTGGCTGCCAGCTGACTGTGGCACCATTCACCACCACTCTCTGGGCTCGGCCCTCCAGCCAGTTCCTAACCCAATGCAGTGTGCTCCTATCCAAGCCATGGGCTGACAGCTTGGCCAGGAGTTTGCTATGGGGGACAGTGTCAAAGACCTTGCTGAGGTCCAGATAGACTAAATCCACAGGCTGCCCCACATCCACCAGGCAGTCAGCTGATCATAGAAGGAGATCAGGTTGGTCAGGCAGGACCTGCCCTTCCTAAATCCATCCTGGCTGGGCCTGATCCCTTGGCCATCCTGTAAGTGCTGTGTGATTGCACTCAGGATGGCCTGTTCCATGATCTTGCCTGGCACTGAGGTCAGGCTGACAGGCCTGTAATTCCCTGGCTCATCCAACCGGCCATGGTTGTGGATGGGCCCCACGTTGGCCAGCTTCCAGTCCTCTGGGACCTATTGTGTCAGTTGTGTCAGAATGAGCTCATTGACCCAGCTCTGGTTTTTTGCTGGGTTACAGCAGCTATTTGGGGCATGAACAAGGGCCCTCAGATGCCCTCATGAACCCCTTCAATTATCATATTGGAGTCTGTGACCAATCTGCTGTGACACTGCTCTCTATCCCAGGATCACAGGGTCACAGGAATGACTTCTGTAGACCTTAGCATTATTTTGCTTTTGTGCCCAGTGGGTACTAAAAAGTTGTTTTACTTTCACTCCTTGCAGTCAGGGACTAGGCTGAAGTTCCCCCTTCAGACTGTAATAGGAACTCATGGATTGTGACAGAAGGCAGAACAGAGTCCCCCACGGGTGTTGGCCACTGAGGAAGAGGCGTCATGCTGCTGATGCCTCAGCTTTACACTGAGTGTGATGTAGATGGAGTGGAATCCCTTGTTGATCAGTTCAGGGTCACCTCTCCTGTCCATTCCTCCCTGCAAGTGCAGCCTTTTACTCTGCATCCCCAAGGTGGAACACAAGATGGAGCAGTGACCTTGGCCTGCACACCAATCCTTGGCAGGCACTCTGAACATCAGCATTCTCACTGCCAGAGGCAGCCACGGTGCAAACCTGCTCTGAACATCATAAAGTGCTGGCACTGAGCAGAGACTGAGCTGAGCAGTCAGATCCCTGAACAGAGTTGGCTCTATTCCAGCTCAAGCCAGGACACCTCTCCATGTTTTGTCCTCAGGAATCCCAAAGAATCCCAGAATCATACAATGCTTTGGGTTGGAAGAGACCTTTAAAGATCACAGAGACCAACCTGCTTGCAATGATCAGGACCATCTGCAACTAGAGCAGGCTGCTCAAAGCCCCCCTCCAATCTCCTCTGGAATGGTTCCAGGATTGGGCATCTCCCACCTCCCTGGGCAACCTGGGCCAGGCTCTCACCTCCCTCAGTGTCAAACATTTCTTCCTTCTCTCCAGTCTGAATCTCCCTCAGGTCAAACCATCAGCCCCTGCCTTGTCACACCAGGCCCTGCTCAGAATCCCTCCACAGCTTTCTGATCAGCTCTTTAAGTACTGTTAGGCCCCAGTTGTGGTTTCCCCTTTTCCTGTTGGTTCCCCAGATGACAGCTCCAGTCCTTGCCCCGCAGCCCAGAGATAAGCCACAGGAAGCTGCTGCCCACCATTCCTCTTGCATTTGGCTGCCCTGGGGATGCTAAGGTCTCCCTCTGAATCCAGGGAAATATTCCCCTGAAGTCACCCCCACTGAAGAGAGGAAATGATGCAATCATGGAACCACTGAGGCTGGAAAAGACCCTTGAGATCACCACATGCCATGGGGTGAGGGAAACATTGCCGCTGTGACAGTGGCTGGTAACTCAGTGCATGCCTGGTGAGACCAAAGCACAGCCCAGAGAATGGACACAAAGTCCTCAGGGCTGGGCCACACAGGGCAGGGGACAGAGGAGCATCCAACCAGTGTCTTGTGCCCATGGCCTGCCCTCCTGGTCTGCGTTGGGGTACCCCAGAGAAGAGTGTGGGCTGAGGGCCAGGAAGGCCTCTGGGCCCTGCATGGGGCTCTGAAATCTCCTGAGAGCCCAGGGGTGCTGAGCCCATGGGACAGGGAACCACCACCCCTGCCAGAGTGGGGCAGAGGACCCAGGGGTCCCAGCTGCCTCTCCATGCTCCTCACCTGCCCTCACCCCAAAACACCAGAGCGTTTCACCCCTCCCAAACACCACCTGCCCAAGGCCTGGCATTGTGACTGCCTGCATCTCCCAGCCTCATGGCAGGGTGCTCCAGGGGAACCTTCTCTGGACAAAGGCTCCCTGGCATCCATGCTGCCAGAACCTGCCCTCTGCCAGTCTGCTCCTCACCATGATGCTGCCAGAGGATGAAGGTGTTGGGGTAATGGCAGAGGAGGGGCAACATGGTCCTGGACACACAGAGTGTAGCTTTGCTGAGGGGGTTTATTGATCATGAGAGGGACACGGCCCAGGGCTCCCAGGGGATCAGGTGGGGACATCCAGGGATGATCATCTCCTCTTTCCTCTGAAGGGGGCCAGGACAGAGGTGTCAGCAGCAGTTCCAGTCCTGAAAGAGAGAGACTCCCAGGGTCAGCTAGGACATAAGAGGAACCTTGTCCCCACTATGTCTCTTTGCAGAGACCTGGGGAAAGAGAAGGGAATTGGAGCTCCCAATATACCTTGGACAGGATTTGGCTCTCCTGAGATCCAGATGTCACCAGAGCCCCTTGCCAGTGTGTTGTTACCCTGGGATGTCCCTAAATCTCCCAGAGCCCTGCTCAGCTCTTACTGTGCCTGTGAGGGTCTGTGTGGCACCAAAGCCTCTGCCTGGCCTGCACAGCGACCCTCTGGGTCTGTAGAGCCCTACTGAGTTGAAGCAAAGGCACAGAGCCAGCTCTGTGCTGTGTACCCTGGGGCACAGATCAGGGACAGTGACCTCTGTTTCCTTTTCTGACACCTAAGGTCTGCCCACCCCAGAGGGCTCAGGGATGCCCCAGGGCCCAGGATTCTTTGTGGGGTTAGGAATGCCCTGGTGCTGCTCACCTAGACAGCAGCTTCAGCAGCTACAGCCAGGCGCTTCTGGCGCACCCGCTCCAGCAGGACATCAGCCGCAGGCAGCTGGGGAGAAAGGGAGGTTAGGGACAAGTCTGGGTGCACTGGGGTGTGCTGGGAGGATGGGGGGAAGCAATGGAGTCCTTGGGGAAGTTGCTTCTGGAGCAGATGAGCTTGGATGGTGGTGCCCAGAAGGCAGTGAGGGTCCTGGGGAGGGGCCCACCTGGCTGTGTGGTTGTGTATTGGGGCATCCGGGGGTGTACTGGGTTGTACTGGGGTGGATGGGGATGCAAAGGGGGCTCGGGGGGAGAGGTCCTCCCTTGGAAAGCACTGGGGTGCTGGGGTACTCTCTGGAGTTGCAGTGGGATGCACTGGGGTGTGCTGGAGCACCCTGGGATGCTCTGCAGTGTTGTGGCCATGGGAAGGGAGGGGGTGGGGCCAGCAGAACTCTTGGTACCCACCTCGACACTCTCCAATGGCTCAGGTTTGGCTACATTCACCTGCAGAGAGACCAGGAGACCTCACTGGTCACTGGGATACCTCCAGTCCCAGCAAGAGATGGGAGGGCCAAAATGCCCTCCCGTTCCCCAGACTGGATGCCCTCCAAGTCCACCTCACTACTTACATCCAGTTGAGAATTTTCCTCAATGCTTTCCAGCAGTGCCTAGGGAGGAAGAGCAAGGAGGTGACCTGGAAGGAACCTCAGTGGGGCCCTGAGTGGGGTACAACTGTCCTCAGTCCCAGCAGACCAAAGGCTTCCCTCTGGTCTGAAGGGGAAAATGCCTTCTGCTCCCCTCAGCCTGATTCCTCCAAGTTCCCCTGGGATGCCTCTCCATGCAGGGTCCAGGGCTGGGGATGGAGACAAGAAGAGTGTAGGGAATTCAGGTCTCCAAAGAGGATGAGGTTAAGGAAAAGGCTTCCAACAACAGAGCACTGGGGTGAATTAATGGACCCCAATGGACTGGGCTGGAGTGTTGAAGGGGCAGGACAGTGTGGGGTGCAATTGATAGGTAAAGGATTCAAGATGAGGGGGCATGGGGACATCAAGAGAGCTGGTTGGTGGGGGCAGAAGAAAGAGGCCAAAACCAAGGGGACTGGGAGAGTGTTTGGGAATGGCTATGGCAGGAAGAGGATTTGGGGTGACCACTGCAAGGGAGAGGATGAAAGGCAAAGGGCTGAGGGACAAGATGGAAAGAAAGGCATTGGGAGAGATCAAAGGGAGGGCATCTGGGGACATTAGATAGGACATGGAGGAGATCCCAGGCAGAAGATGTTTGAGGGGAGCAAAAGCATGGGATGGGGAGTTGCAGAAGGGAGGGGTGTGGGGTCACCAAGAGAAGAAACTGGTGGGAGCCTTCCCAGCTTTGGTGTTGGACCTTCCCAGGGAGGGAACAGCTCCAGGCATTCACTGAGGAACTCAGGCCTTGGGCACAAGAAGCTGCTTAGTGGGGGAAGTGGAGGGAAGAGATGGAGCTGTGGGAGGGAGAGAGCTGCATTGCCAGGAGAGGCAGGGGAGCCTGGAGGAGCCTCTTGCTTGGGCAAGGGAGAGGCCAAATCAAGGGGTTTCATCCTCACCACTCCAATTTCATTCCACATGTCCTGTAGCCATGACCCATCCCCATGAGCCCCTCCCTGTGGCACTGGAGTCTTACCTTGGCATCTGCTGGGGTGCACAGCAGGATGGTGAAGAGCAGAGCCACGCCGACCACTGCCACCTTCATTTTCCTCTGTGGTGTGGTAAGTCCTGGGTGAAGCTGGGGAAGGTGAGGGGCAGATTTATCCCTCCCAGGACTCCTCCTTGTTCCTCCTAAGAGCCCCCAGGGCAAAGGCAGGCTTGGCAGTGGCACCAGCCCTGGCAACAATCCCAGGCCTGGCACGGAGTCACCCTCACCTCTGGCACGGATCCATCCACCTTCCTTGGCATCTCTCCAGCTTCCTGCATGGGGCAGCTGCAAATCAAACAGCCCAGGCCTCCAGGGGCACTGGGGGGTGGGGTGGATAGAGTACTGCTGACAGCAGTGACCACTCACTGCTTCAACATGAAGACTCCAAAACCCAGACCCTCCCCATCTCCCAGTGCCTCTCCTTTCCCTGCACTGCCACCTTCCAGTCTCCCTCACCTCCCAGCCCAGTCTTTCACTCCAGTAATGCTCCAGAGGTGACACCAAACTCAAACCCAGGGTCACTAAGAGCCATCCCTGACACCTCTCCAGCCCCCTGGGGAAATTTGGGGCTGAGACTGACTCCTCTTCTTGGGAACACTGGGAGATGGGAGGACAATTGGTGGCCTGGGCAGTAGGGACAGCAGAGTGGCTGAGTGTCTTGGTTTGAGGAGCGAGACAGCTGCTCTTCAGCCCTTCCCAGGGGAGTAAAGGACAATGCTCCCTGCTGGCTATGAAAGAAAGAAGTGGCAGTGGAAGTATCAATCACAACTGCATACAGCAGCACAAAATCCATCATCCACCTCGGCCATGGCTCTCCAAGAAGCTCCTTAAGCCAAAGCTTCACACCACCTTCCTCCAAACCAGGCCAAACACCCAGGCCTCACATGCACCCTCCTCCCCACCCCCAAGAGAAATTCTGCTTGCCAGCTCCAGGCCAAGCCAGGCCACTCCAGGCCCCAAGTGGCAGCCTGGCCAAGGCAGAACAAGCCTGAGTCCCCTGCACAAACCCAAGATGAAGCTCCACCTGTCCTCCTGGGAGCAGAGAGGTACAAAAAATGGAAGAACAAAGAGAAATGGCAGTGTTTACAGAAATGCAGGGCTTATGGGCATGAAATAACAGGAGATTACACTTTTTGGTCCCCCTCTGGGACCTATCTAGGAGGCCTGTAAGGTATGGTTTAAGACACCCCAGTGCTTAAAGGCTCGACACTGAGATCTTCAGTGACTGGAAACACTGCTGGGGAGCACTGGGGGGTGCTGACCACTGGGAGATGAGAGCTCATTTGGGGGAAGTGCTGGGGTGGTTGCAGTGCTCAGCTCCAGCCCACCCCATTGCCCTTGCACTCCAGGACCCAAAGTGGTCCAGTCTGCAGCCACAGCTTCCCCAGAGCAGAGACCAGAGGGGAATATCCTCTGCCCTGGCCCTCACCCTGACAATGCCTGGGGCCACTGAGCCCTCCCAGACAACCTGGGTCCCACTCTGCAGAGCTGTCCTGGGATGGTAGGTCCCAGTGACCCTGGCCCCAACAAGACTCTGGCTCCAGCCCTGTCCCTGACTGGAACTTGGCCACAGCTCACCCAAGGCCCTTGAGTGTCCTTTCAATGCCCTTTTCCTTGGCCCAGGCCAGCACTGTCCCTGGGCAGGGTGTGACCATCCACAGGGTCACAATGAAGAGGGCTCTTGTGCCCAGGCAGCCACTTGGAGAGCTAATTGTGGGGCCAGAGCTGCCCTGGCAAGAGGAAGGATGTTTGTTCCTGCAGCACCTCTGATCAGCTGTGAGTGCCCAGGGCCTGTGGCACAAAGAGCCCCTTCAGCACTGACCTCCTGGGGCATTTTGAAGGACCATTGGTCTCTCTTTACAGGACACTAACTCTAAACAAGAGCTCTGCTGTGGGGCAGTTGTGCAAAGGCCTAAGGCAACAGACTTGAGAGTTTGCTTTGGAAGCTGCCCAAGAGCAGGCAGTCACCTGGCACATGGTCACTGTGACAGCTCCTGCTCTGGGAGCTCTTTGTCAGAGCTGAGTGGCTCAGGGATGAATTCTTGAGCCTATCAACCCTGTGCTGTGAGCTGATTGGTGTTCTGGAGTTCCCCCCAGGACTGCAAGAGAATCTCACCTCCTCCCCACAAGCTGGGATACATCCCAGCCCTTGTCCCAGCATTTCCAAGAGGATGCCTTCCTCTCTCACACTGAGCTGTGTCTCTGCAGTTAAGGCTCAGGCTTTTTCTGCTCAAGGGAAAGGGCACTGCTGGCACACACCACATGCCACCCTGTGTGACCAGGGAGGACATGAGGAGGTGGCATGGTGAACCTACCTGGGGACTGGAACTTGGGGATAGGAAGTGCAAGAACAACCAACAGCCAAAGGCCATGGACCCAGGAAAAGTGCTGCTGAAGGGTCTGTTGGGTGGAGCAGAAGGGCTGCTCCTACTTTCCACCTGGAGGAAGGAATTCTGCTCTGCAGCTAAAAAACCCAAACCCTGCCTATGCTGACCAGAAGAGTCCTGTCTCCAGCTGGGCAGAGGAAAGACCTCAAAGGTCAACGAGTCCAACCTGTCACCACAGACCTCATGACTAGACCATGGCACCAAGTGCCATGTGCAGTCCCCTCTTGAACACCTCCAGGGATGGTGACTCCACCACCTCCCTGGGCAGCACATTCCAATGAAAAATGACTCTCTCAGTGAAGAACTTTCTCCTCATCTCCAGCCTAAACTTCCCCTGGCACAGTTTGATACTGTGCCCTCTTGTTCTGGCACTGGTTGCTTGGGAGAAGAGACCAACCCAGCTCTTTGGAGGGAGTCCTTATCTCCTGCTAACATGAAGGGCAGACCTGCAGACGCCTGACTAATTTTCTCCTGTGCAATTATGGCCTGCTTAGGCCAGGGAGACAGTGACTGGGGGAGAAAAGGAGCAGCTGGGGTTTGTGGTTCAGTCTGCTTGGGGGATGGGGTTTGTGCATTTTCATGCATTCTGTATTTTTCCTGTCTATTTCTGAATACAATTTCTGTACTTATCACCAATTCCACAAGAGTGTCTTTGGTTTACTTCCATTGGGAGTAAAATGATCTCTGTCCACTCTTTAAACTAAGACAACATTCTAATTAGATTTGCATCATCATCATCATCATCATCATTATTACATCTCCCTTTCACTTTCTGTCCTATTAAACTGTCTTTATTTCAGCACACAAATTTGACTTTTTCCCCTCTGCTGGGCTCTGGCATATGGAGGATGATGTTAGACCACTGTGCACCCTGTAAAGAGCTGGCTGCATCCAAAAGGGATTGTCTGAGGCAAGCACTAGCAGGTGGCCATTACTTGATAGCTCAGAAATAACAGCAGGATCAAGACAGCTTCTCCTGCGTTCATTGCTCCCAGCGTCCCTCAGATGGGAAGGGTGAGACAGGAGCTCACTGCTGAATTTTGAATACAACCAGTTTACTATAAAATAAAGGTAAAGAGTGCTGGGCACAGAGCAGACTCGCTAAGAGCCGTAACCACAGGAGCTGAGCTTCTACAGACGCCACACACACATCTCCATACACATCTCCAAAGATCCCTCTGCACGCTCCCACCCCCCTCCATCAGGGCTGGGACAAAACTTGCACTCTTGACCTGGCCAGGCTTCAGACATCTCCAGGCCTCACTTTGCTCTCCCAATACACCTCCCACACAACACAGACTACAAGCAGCCAATCAGCTTAAAGATGGAACCCCACGGTCCCCAGCAATTCTCCTTGCCAAAGCCAAATATCTCAATTTCTCACAGGAAGCATCCATGAGAAGTGTTTCTATATCAGCATCTCATCAAGGAGCTTGTAGTAGTCGATTGTAATAGTTGGGACAAATTAATCATTGATTTGTTAGATTATAGGAGAATGAGGGGGTTAAAAGTTGTTAAGTTGATAAGTGACTCTATAGTGGAACAGTGTTGAAGAGCACAATATTCTGTTTTGCAACAGAATATTCTGTTAGGCCACAGTATTCTGTTCCTTATAAGATTGCTCAGTGTATTGTGGGTAAATGGCTTAGCAACAAGAACTGGTCTCGGAGGGCAGAATTTGCACATGTGCACAACTAAGGTCAAGAGAAGGACAAATGAGGAAGACTTAGGAGCCTTCATCAGACAGAACTCCAACTCAAATGATGACCCCTGCCCGAACCTGCAGGCATGCGCACTGGTAGAAGGACCTGAGCAGAATGCAGAACTGGAAACATCTCAGAGCGTGATGTTGCGTAGCCTAAAGGCTATAAAAGGACAAGGCCAAGTTGGTAGAGTCTGTGAGCCGTTGGTAGAGCAGGAGACTCCCCGGCCGCCCAGCGCTGCTTTTGCTCATTTGCTCTCAATAAGATTTTGATTGGCTGAGATTTTGTCATACATTTATTACAGGGCTTCTCCATACCAAGTGCTGGCAGGAAATGTGTTCTGGAAATGGCTGCACCAATCTGTGTTTACAGTGAGGCAGAAGAAGGGTCATTATTGCTGGCCCACATTCATGGCCTATGAAATGTGGCTCAGTTGGTAGTGCATAAGACCCTTAATGGGAAGGTAATGAGTTCAAGCCTGCAGTGGGCAGTAGTGTCCTCCCTACTCTAGTCATGAGGTCTGTAGTGACAGGTTGGACTCGATGATCTTTGAGGTCTCTTCCAACCTTAGTGATACTGAATACTGATACTGAAATCATTATTATTATGGTGGGGTTATGAGAGGGGGTGTTGGGGATTGGTTTAAGCAAAATGGGACATGGGTCCCAGGAATGCCTGTGCAATTCAGGCCTTGAAGGACTTTCTGTTGAAAATATAGCAATGGAGTAGGAGTTGTGGAAAAGTGCTGACTGCCTGGTATGCTAAGGTCAAGCTGCCCCTGAGCAGAGACAAACAAGACAAAGAGGAGGTGAGATCTGGGAAAAAGAACAACTAGACTGAGTAGAAAAAACCACAGAGTAGTGAAATAATGATGTAATCTTTTAGAGTTAAACCAATAGTATGTGTTAAATTAGAATGGAATTAACTATGCATAAGATAAGACTATAAATAATGAAGTGTGGAACAATAAATTTGGATGATTTCTATTACTCATATTGAGTGCTGCCATCCCTGTCTCCATTCTCGTCAATCCATGAGTGTGACATCTGTGCTGCCATCAAGCAGGCCAAGCGCACAAAGCTTCTGTGGTATGGGGGGAGATGGTCGAAATATAAGTACGGAGAGGCCTGGCAGATCGACCACATCACCCTTCCTCGGTCTCACAGCAGCAAGCAGTACCTACTGACCATGGTGGAGGCAAGTAGAGGGTGGCTGGAGACCTACCCAGTACCTCATGCCACTGCTCGCAACACCATCCTGGGCCTAGAGAGACGTGTCCTGTGGAGACACAGCACCCCCGGGAGGATTGAATCAGACAATGGAACCCACTTCAGGAACCATCTCCTAAGGGACTGGGCAAAGGAACATGGCATTGAGTGGATTTACCACATCCCATACCTTGCACCAGCTGCGGGGAAGGTTGAGCGCTACACTGGCTTGCTAAAGACCACCCTAAAAGCCATGGGGGGTGGAACCTTTAGGAACTGGGAGAGACACCTAGCTCAAGCCACTTGGTTAGTGACCAGCAGAGGATCTGTGAAATGAGCTGGTCCTGCCCAGTCCCACCTGCTGCAAACAGTGGATGGAGATGGAGTTCCTGTGATTGCTGAGAAAAACCTGCTGGGGAAGCCAGTGTGGGTTTTCCCTGCTGCTGGTGGGTGCAGACTAACCCGAGGGGTGGTCTTGGCTGAGGGGCCTGGTGACACCTACTGAGTCATGTTAGAAACTGGGGACATTCAGTGTATCCCACAGCAGAACATGACTCTGGCTGAGAGGGGGCAGCGTGGATCAATGTATTATAGTCACTGTGTGAATAGTTATAAGTTGCTCAAAGTTTCTCCCTCCTAGCTTAATATCAGCCTAGCATCCAGAACTCAGCATACACACCACACACCAACCCAGAGAGCTCCTGGGTCATCTCACCAGCAGATTAAAGCAGATGAGGCCCAAACTGGTGAAATGGTCACAAGTGATGAGGGAAAGGCTGAGGTACTGTAATGGGTTGGGGCAAACCCCCTCCCCACCACAGGGCAGAAACAACGACTCAGACAAAGGGATTGCAAAAGTGATGGAAAGTTTAAATAGGAAATCAATTTAAAAAACCAAACACCAATGAAAGCTTTACAGAGCACCACAAGCACCGTGACAAAGAGAGAGATCCCAGAACATGCCCAAGAACATCCCATCCCCACCTGGGGGTACACCCAAACCCCCCCAGGGCTCTTTCCTCCCCCCCCCAACCCAGCCTTGGGCCTGGGCAGGCCCAAGGGAGGCGGCTCACGCCATTTTACCTAGGCTGCAGCTGGGGACGAAAGAGGAAGTGAAAACCCCGCATGGGCATTTTATTGGGGAGCAGGGCATTATGGGATTGCAATACCTGCCTGTGACCACCCCCTGGGCTGGGCCCACCCCTTGGGACCTCCCAGGTGTGGTCTATGCAGTGGCATCCGGGCCAGCACCCAGTCTAAACCACCACAGGTTCCCTGTAAGTAAAGGGAAGAAAATTGAAAGAAAGGAATAAAACCCCACAGCTGGATTGGCAAGGGAATGTGCCATATTTGCAAGCAGAGCTGCAGGATATATTTATATGTACACAATTTACAGTATTTACAATATGTACACAGAAATATACAACAAAGTAACACAGGAATGAGATTCCCCTTCCCTGCCAGGAGGAAGGGTTTCCCCCTGTACCCCTTTCTCTCCCCTTTTTCCCTAAAGAGGGTTAGAAAGAGAGAAAAAGGAATAATTTGTTAATTAAAATCAGAATATGGTTAGAGCAAATGTGTTAGCAGAGGCCTTCTCTGTTCAAGGTCAGTCTGGCCGAAAGTCCAGACGCTCTGAGCTGCAGAAGGAGGGGGAGAAAGTGCAAGACTGAGTGAGACCAGTCTCACTGGGAATCAAAACTTAAGGCAGTGCTCTGCTTCTCCACCAATGAAATTAGTTTAGACCTGTCTTTGTTTATAAAACATTCGGCCATGGTGTCCCTTTGTTAAAGGCACCGCCTCAAACGGTCACACTGCCTCTCCTGGGTGAGAGCTACTGCGGCTGCCCTCCTGCTCCTCTGCCACGTGGTCGGGCCTGATCCTTCTCCCTGCTGCCTCCATGCCTCTTCAGAGGGAGAGACTAGTTTTGTATTCTTGGGGTTTTTTTTCCCCCTCCTATCCATCCTTGTTTCTTACCCTTGTGAACCTTACCTGCTATTGTTATATATATTGTTCTATATTGTTTAAAGAAAACTCTTTACCTCTCTACTTCCAGGCTGACTCCAAATTATTGCTTGGTGGATTTGCTCCTTCCCTTCCCATTTTTCCTTTGCCCCCCTTCTGTTGGGAGGTAGGAGGGGGAGGCAGGGGAGAGATTCTCAGCCTTGCCCCCATCTGAGCTCTTAACTCCCAGTTAAGGCTCAAACCACTACAAGTGTCATAGAGGCAGAGTGTCAGAGTGCCAGAGAGAGACGGTGCCAAAGTATAATGGTGCCAAATTATCACAGTGCCAGAGCATCACAGTGCTAGACCACCACAGTATCACAGCCTCACAGTGCCAGAGCATCACACTGCCAGAGTTTCACAGTGTCAGAGTGTTACAGTTCCAGAGTGTGACAGTGCCAGACCATCACAGTGCCAGAGCATGAGAGTACCAGAGCATCACAGTGCCAGGGAGTCACAGTGCCAGAGCATCATAGTTCCAGAGTGTCACAGTGCCAGAGCATCACAGTGCCAGTGTGACACAGTGAGGGAGAATCACAGTGCCAGAGAGTGACAGTGCCAGAGTGTCACAGTAGCAGAGCCTCGCAGTGCCAGAACATCACAGTACCATAGTACCACAGTACCATAGTGTCTCAGTGCAGGTGTCACAATGCCCATGCATCACAGTGCCAGAGCATCACAGCACCACAGGATCACAATGCCAGAGAGTAACAATGCCAGAGCTTCAGAGTATCAGAGCAACACAATGTCACAATATCACAGTATAACTAAGGTTGGGAGAGACCTCGAGGATCATCGAGTCCAACCTGTTACCACAGACTTCATGACTAGACCATGGCACCAAGTAATGCAGCGAGGCCTTCTGGAGCGCTAGTTCGAGTCCCGGGCAAGTCAGACACCGTAGTGGCACAGGCACAGGCAGGAGCATGGGCACTTGTTTACTGAACAACCCCTTTTAACATTTCCCCCAACAAATACTGCTCCAGTGAGCATCCTTGGTGAACACAATCCTTAACCAATGGAATGATGCTTTGCCACACACAGCAGAAGCACACGCCGTGAACACAGCAAACACCAGCATGCTGCTGGGGCCTTGTTTACCAGAGGTGGAAACTCGCCCAGGCACATTGTTTACCTCAGACTCAGAGGTGCCAAGATCTCCCCCACCAAACCCATGAGGGGGAGGGAGAAAGTGGGTTTGAGTCGCTAACACAGAAGCATGTTCTGGCAATATTTGGGGCACAACCCTGGCCATAAGCACCAGTCACCACATAGGGTACACTGGGATCTCTCCCAAAGGTGTGCACCACCCAGCACCTGATCAAGTATGGCTTTATAGTGCCAAAGCTTGCATGCTCAGTTTCTTCAGGAACTACCTAACAGAACTCCTGCTAACCTAAAACACTCTACAGCATTTTGTCTTATTATTCCACAGTCTCTGCTGCCATCTACTGTCAGTAGTTTATAATGACAGCACCTTTGAGGGGTCCTTTACATTTTCTGAGGGTCATATCATCACCTTCCTCAGGCATCCTCCTGATGAACTTGTAGTGTGCAGACACTTGTCATTCAGGACTCAGTAACTTAATCGTGCTTGCTCCTGCTCTGTAGCAGCTGCTTCTCCTTGTCCACCACTTGACAAGATTCATGGTTCCTGTCCAGCAAAGCACTCACAGCCTGATCTCGTTCTTGTCCGCTGTAGTATCTGTGGCTTTATCATTCTCCGGTCTTGGAAGGCATCTGCGGCCTCGTGAATGCTTGATCAGTGAACCAAGGCATCTGTCTGTTAGTTTGTGAGACTTATATGGCATAAAGGTTAGCTTTCCAGATTAGTTGTGTCGTGGAATCATGGAACCATAGGCTGGTCCAGGCCAGAAGGTCCGAAAGTCATCTAGTCCAACCTCCCCACAGTCAGCAGGGACACCCCCAAGTAGACCAGGTTGCCCAGGGCCTCATTGAGCCTTACCTTGAGTATGTCCAGGGAAGGGGCCTCAGTGCTTCCCTGGGCAACCTGTTCCTGTGTTCCACCACCCTGTCAATGGTCCCTTTGTTAGTCAGGCATCTGGATTCCAAACTCCTCAAATTTATTGGTTCCACTTAGAACATTTCAAATGCTTGTTTCAGGCAGGACCAAGTCAGACTTCTCCAGGCTCAGTTCTTGTCTCCTAAGAACACCAAGGCTTTTGTGAGTGCTTGCTCTGAGCTCCAGAAGAAGGAAACTGAACTCCAGGCCAGCCTTGCTGCCAGCCACCTCTCTACTTCTCTGTGTGTTTGGGCAGACTCCTTTGCTGTCACCAGGTGTAAGGTGACAGCAAAGGTGTCTAAAGAGCACTCCCTGCCTCATCATTGTCATTAGGAGTCGGGACCCCTTTCCCGAAGGACTTGGACTGAAATTCAAGCTAACGTCTTAGCAAGAGTTTTTGCAGTGGCCTACTCCATAAGAAGTTACTAACTGAATGACTGAGCCTGTGCACTGGACTGCAGTCTCCATGGTTTTCCAGGTGCAGGTTCTGCTGGAGACACCTGGCTGGTACCAACAGCCAGGACCCACCACCTACGATGGAGGATTCCACTGCCTAAGACCAGCGCTTCGGAACAGAGCAATGGAAATGCTGTCAAGAGAGACTGATGCTCTAGTGTTGCTAAGGGAAACCATGAACTTAAGTGAACTCTGCTCATTAAAATATCATTATAACATGCAAACACACCTCCTGGCCTGAGGCTACCCACCTCCAAGGCAGAGCACACCTCAGTCATTCCTCCTTGGACATGCGTGGAAACCTTACTCATGGTGGGGCACAAGAGGTGGAGTTTGGACATCAACAGGTGAGAGCTTGGATATAAAGGAAGGCTCCTTAGCAATGGGAGAAGTTCTGAAGGAGTTCTGGAGAGGCTGCAGCAACACATTATCAAGAAGAAGAAGAAGAAGCAACAAGAAGACTTTGAAGGAAAGCTTTCCCCACTGAGATCAAGAAGGACCAGCAGGACTGGACCCAGGAGCAGAGAGACATCTTTGGACTCTTGCATTGTTGGTAGCTATAGACCTCTCTCCCTTTCCCCTCTTCACTTTACTCTTTCTCCTTTCTTCTCTCACTTTTCTCTGCCTTCTCTGGATAAACAATAAAGTTTTACTGTAGGCTGAGGTGAACTCCCTGGTGTGAGCCTCCTGAGCTTTCTGCACTTTGAGATCACAGTAACCAACCACCACGAGTCCACTGTTGGGAGCCTGACACCAGGCTGGGAGTTTCTCTCTTGCACTGCACCCAGCAGGCTCTGTCCCTGTGTCTGAGTTTTGTGCTTCTCTCCAGGCACAGCCTTAGAAATAGATTGGACTTCAGGATCCCTTGCAGTCAGCCAGTGTCAGCCTTGTCCTCATCCACTCTGTCATTCAGTGGCTGCTTGGCTATAACACATTCTGCTGAATCACCTTGGGGATTGCAAAGTGGTTAATGATTAAGGGCTGCTATGATCCAACCTCCTTCTCACTACCCAGAAATGCTGCCTGGCTGATAAATCATAACCATGCCTCAACTTGTTGGTGTGGCCCCATGCTTGTAGAGAGGCCACCTGCTGAGAGACAGCTTGTGCTGAGCAGCTGGCTCCAGGGGGGCTGCATTGCTGATGGGACTTTCTCAGGCTTTACTTTGCTTAGCTTCCAAACAGCAACAATTCTGCTGTGGCTGTGTGCACAGCTCCAGCTCCAGCTGCAGAGAGCAGTGGAGAAGTCTGATGCAAGGAGCAGTAAGTCAGTCCCAGGTGGGCAGGGACAATCATGGGGAGGCTGGGGAGGTGAGGAGCAAAGTTGTCCATACAGTGTCAGAGCTGAAGAAACAGATGTTCTGCAAGTGCAGCTGTGCTGGTGAGACAGCCTGGCTCATATCACTTGATGAATGATCACCAAATGAGCTTTATTAGGTGCACTTTGGAATCTTGAAGGAAATTACAGAGACACAAATAGCTCCTTAGGGCACTTGGGCTCATTACAGGAACCTCAGGCACTGAGAGAAGACTGAAGAGATTGCTCAAGAAGTCAGAAGCAAAACACAAGCTCCTTGAAGTAGGAATGGGCCCCACTGAGGCTTGTTACTGCCAAAGCCTCCCCAGGGACTCCTTAGAGCAGCTCATTGGAGGCCATGACTGCAGGGAGACAAAGGCAAAGTGCAGGGCAGCAAAACCTGGGTTTGGTTTATGGAGCAGAAAGGCCAAGATCTGACCACAGCCCCTGGGGCAGGCAGATCCTGTCCCTCATGTGTGGTGCAGGGGAGTGTGGATGTTGTGATGCTGAGTGAAGGACAAGGGGATGACAGCCCCCAGCCTTCCTGGGGAAGTGCAAGGAGGCACTGAGGCCCTGCCAGTGCCTTAGGACAATGTCTCCTCACAGGCCTTGGTGGCAGATGGTTGTCATAGCCAAGGGGGCACAGCCTTGGGTTCTCTTGATCACTCCCAGCATTGTCTGTGCCCTTTGCCATCTCCACCACAGACTGCCCTGCACTGTCCCACAGCTGCTTCTGCTTCCCTGCAGGCTGGAGACCCTCATCTCACTTCCCCACCTTGGCATTTCCAGACCTTCCCTGATGTCTGTCCACACTCACACTCTGCTCCTTGGAACACAAATTGCTGAGCTGAGCTCAGACTCCTTCTGGAGACCTTCTCCTACCACAGCACTCCCCTTTGAGAGAGGTTTCTTGCTCCTCATGTCCAGTCCACACCTGCCAAGCTGCACCATGTGGCAGTGTTCCTCTCTCCTGCTGCTTCCTACCTCCAAGGAAAGCTCCATCTGGGAAGCACCCTTCAAGCAGGCACCCATCCCATCAGCCTTCTTGTGGCCTTTCAGCTGAGCAGGCAGAAGTGGCCTCACCAGGAGCTCCCAAGGCTGCTGGCCTTGCAGCTTCTCAGACAGACACCACCAAGCCCTGTGCCTGCTGCTGTCCCATCAGGTACTCAGGCAGCAGAGACCTGGCAACCAATACCTGAGCCCCTTCCTGCAGTGAGCCCAGGTCCCTTTGGCAGAGGGCATCTGACAGTCCCTGTGCCAGCCAGCTGCCTTCTGCTGGCCTGGCAGAGATGCTGTCAGATGGCAACTTAAAAGCTCATCTGCCAGCCAGGAGCCCAGGGCTGCCCTATCAGCTCCTGCAGACAGAACTGACCTCACAGTCCCTTTCCAGCCGTGCTCCTGCTGCTGGCCAATCCCCTCCTGAGGCAGAAGTCACCTCACAGCCCCTTCACAGTCTCCCTAGTGAATTGTGAGCTCCTGACACACAACTGACCACATGACCCCACACCCAACCACCCCCCTCCTTGTGGCCAGAGCCTGAGCAGATCAAAGTTTCATCAAACCCCTCTGGTACCTTTCCTGCCAAGGGTTTGAGTGGAGAAACCTTCCTCAGAGGAGCTGCTGGATCTGTCCTGGTGATTCATGGAAGGGGTCCCTGCACATCATCCTGTCCAGTGACCCTACTCAAGGCAGGGTGAGGCAGATGAAGTTCCTCAGAGGCTCTGCAAAACTTGGCCTCATCCCCAAAGGAGCTGCACAGGCCCTGGGTCAGATGGTGCAGGGAGCTGATGAAGACATTGCACAGTGCTGGCCCAAGGGCTTGCCCTGAGGGGGATGTCACTGGGAAGCATCTGCCAGGAGCACTCCAAGCTGGTGACATTTGGGCTTGATCCACCAGCTGGCTTCCCATCCACCACCTCATCCATTGCTTCTCTCCAGCTATCACCATTCTGGCTCTAAAGAAACTATGAGAGACCATGGCAAAGCCCTGGCTAAGGTCCAGGGACAAACCATCTTCTTTCCCCTACTCACAGATATTCCTTACTCTCTCTCTTGGCCTGCAAATAGCTGCAGGGGGGTTTGGCCAATCACCTTCCCAGGGACTGTGCTGAGGGTGACCAGCCTGGAATGTGTCCCATCCTCCTTCTTGGCCTTCTTGAAGATGCATTTTCCAAAGACCCAAAACCTCTCTGCTGGTTCTGTGCACAGTGCAGGGCACAGTCCAGGTAGGGTGATGTGAGCAGACAGGAACTGTTGCAATGAACCTGTCCAAGGCACCTGAGATGAATCTCCCTGGAGCAGAGAGTTTGTTCTGCAGTCACACACAGAAAGGTCAGAGCTCTGTCAGGTGTCCACATCTGAGCTGGCCTCATGAACTCCTTCCTCACCTTGGGATGTTTAGAGACAGAATCTTTCCCCATCACTCACACAGACCCTGCACTGCAGCAGTCACAGGGTCTCCCTGGCCTCCTGCTGCCCCTGCCAGAGGCTGAGAGGCTCCTCCAACCTCCAGTGCCTTGGCTGCTGGTGTCTGTGCTCACTCAGGTTCCCCTCACCCCACACACAATGCCCCTGCTGACCTCTCACCTGCACAATGCAAACAGGCACTGCTGGCCTCCCAGGGAGGGACAAAGAACCTATCCAAGCTGGGGTGAGAGGCCAGTGCTGGAAGTGGTGGCTGTGAGGGACTAGTCCAGGGTGACTGCCCTGGGACAGCTTCCCCAGGGTGTGCAGTGAGCACAGGCACAGGTCAGACCCTGCTCTGATGCTCTTCAGGTCTCTTGCAGGAGGCCTGGCTGTGTGAGGACACTGCTGTGTGCCCCATCCCTGCACACCCCACACTTCAACCCTTCCCTGGTGTTTGTCTCTGGGGGGCAATTTCTTGGGCATGCTCCTGAAAGAAACTTGAGATGAAGACCTAAGCCTCCAGACACTGCCCTCAGCAGATCACCTGTCTTCATGGAACTGCCCTTGGGGGCCAGCTCAGTCACAGAAGTGCTCATGGCCTGTCCCTGCCTGCGGTCACAGGGCTGCACATGGCAGAGCCATGAGCAAGGTGCCACAGCACTCAGGCCTTAGACCAACACAAGGGATCTGAAGGAGAGTGTGGCAGGGGAAAGAGAGCAGCCCTGGAAGAACGAGTGCTGGGGCTGTGTGGCAGAGCTGTTGTGCTGGGACTCTTCACCTCTACCTCTGAAGAGATGAACTGCCCCTGGAGCTGCAGAGAAGGCTTGGAGGAAGGAGCTCAGGAAAACACAAATGCTCACAGAAAAGCCTTTCTGTTGTTTAACCAAAGAAGGAGCACAGCTCCTGTTACACAAACTCTGGGTCAGAAAAGCAAAGCAGGGAGGGGATTAGAAAGGGGATGACAACATTATAAATAGTAAAAATCCCCCTCCCCAGCTCCACCCCCCCCCCGTCCCCCCAAACCCCCCAAGTACAGGAGCCAGGCTGGGCCTGCCCGGAGAGGCATCAGAACTGCTCTGCAGGAGAACACAAAGAGTTTATTGCTTCTCAAAACACCCAGGGATCAGTTTGCTGAGGGCAGCCTTCAGCTCCTGGTTCCTCAGGCTGTAGATGAGAGGGTTCACTGCTGGAGGCACCACCGAGTACAGAACAGCCATCACCAGATCCAGGGATGGGGAGGAGATGGAAGGGGGCTTCAGGTGGGAAAAGAAGCCAGTGGTGATAAATAGGGAGACCACAGCCAGGTGAGGCAGGCAGGTGGCAAAGGCTTTGTGGCATCCCTGCTGAGAGGGGATCCTCAGCACTGCCCTGAAGATCTGCACATAGGACACCACAATGAACACAAAGCAAACAAAGAATAAAGAGGCACTGAGCACGATTAGCACAAGTTCCCTGAGGTAGGAGGTGGAGCAGCAGAGCTTGAGGATCTGGGGGATCTCACAGAAGAACTGCTCCACAGCATTGCCCTGGCAGAGGGGCAGGGAAAATGTATTGGTTGTGTGCAGCAGAGCAGTGAGAAAGCCACAGGCCCAGGCAGCTGCTGCCAGGAGGACACAAACTCTGCTGCCCAGGAGGGTCTCATAGTGCAGGGGTCTGCAGATGGCAGCGTAGCGATCGTAGGCCATGATGGTGAGGAGATAAAGCTCTCCTGAAAAGAAAACAACAATAAAAAAGACCTGAGCAGCACATCCTGCATAGGAGATGTCCCTGGTGTCCCAGAGGAAATTGGCCATGGATTTGGGGACAGTGGTGGAGATGTAGCCCAGGTCAATGAGGGTGAGGTTGAGGAGGAAGAAGTACATGGGGGTGTGGAGGTGGTGGTCGCAGGCTATGGTGGTGATGATGAGACTGTTACCCAGCAGGGCAGCCAGGTAGGTGGCCAGGAAGAGCCAGAAGTGCAGGAGCTGCAGCTGCCTTGTGCCTGTGAATGCCAGCAGGAGGAAGTGGGTGATGGAGCTGCTGTTGGACATGGTCTGTCTCTGGCCATGGAGGACTGTTGGAAGAGGAGAAGACATCACACAGGTTAGGAGAGAATTCCTTCAGACAACTCCTTGGCTATTTCCCAGACAATCCTCTCACATTTACTTCTCCTTCTGTTCAGGAAGTTTGTGCACTCCAAGCTTCACAGCCTTGCAGTCATCCCAGCAGGAGGCAGCTGTCCTGTCCTGTGTCTCTGATGGTGCAGATGGGAAGCTCTGCTCTGGAGCATCTCCTGCCCCTCTCTAGAAGAGAGAGATCCCAGAGGCTGTGGGATGTGGCAGCTTTACAAGCTCCACAAACTGCAAATCCATCCTCCTGCACCACAGACTCACCACACCCAGGGCTGGGAAGCTTTCTCCTCTTTGAGCTCTCAGCTCCCAACCTGTCCTGCCTACCTTGCATCTCTCTCTGCCTTCCTCATCTCCTTGAGATGTCCTGACAGTGCCCTCAGCCCTGCTGCCCTGTGCAGAGGAGCAGCTCCTGGGCAGAGCTGTCTCTCTGCAGTGCTGCCTGCTTGCCAGCAGCTCCCTCCAGCCCAGGAGCCTGACCCAGCTCAGCAGCAGAGGACCAGCCCCAGGCATTTAATGACTCCTCTGGTGGCCTTGGTGTCGAGTCCATGAGTCTCAGAGACTGAGAGCAAGCTGAAGAAACCTCTCAGGAAGCCAAATGCCAACTGCCAACTTTGCTGGAGCCTTAATGGGTCCCACTGAGGACCATCACTGACAAAGCCTCCCCAGGGGCTTGTTAGAGCAGAAAAGCAGAAGCAAGAGCAACAACCTGGACCTCAAGACGGTGCCAGGGTTGCTCTGATGCTGAGCAAACCTGGATGGGCTTGATCAAGCCAAAGGGCCAAGTCCTGGCCCCCAGCCCCTTGGAAGGGAGATCCTGTCCCTCAGACATGGCTCAGGGCTCTTTCTGGGGCAGTGGGATGTGAGGATGTGCAATGGCTGGAGCAGGTCTATGGTGTGACAGTGCTGGGTGGGGCCAGGAGGCAATGAGGTCTTTGTGAATGAAGTTCAGCTACCTTCTGGTTGCAGAGACAATGGCCACAGCCATGGTGATGAAGAGGTCATCTCTGATGAGGGCTTTAAGCTTTGCCAATGCCCTCAGTGGTCCCCAGCACAGCCTGCCCTATGGTGTCCCATAGCTGCACCTCTGCCTTTGAAGACACCCAGTCCTCTCTCCAAGTTCACCTCAATCTCTCATCTCCCTCACTGACATCTCTCCATCCTCCCTGCCTGTTCCATGGAAGAGAAAGCCAAGGGCTGGGTCAGCCTCCCTCTGAGTGCCCTCTTGTCCCAGAGGTTATCAATTTATGCTGTACCTTGTTCTCACCAACAGGGAAGGGCTGATAAGCAATATGAGGCTCAGAGACATCCTTGGCTGCAGTGACCATGAAGCAGTGAATTTAATATCCTCAGGGTAATCAGGAGGAAGTAGAATATAGACTATAGACTATAGACTATAGACTATAGACTATAGACTATAGACTATAGAATATAGAATATAGAATATAGAATATAGAATATAGAATAAACCAGGTTGGAAGAGACCTCCAAGATCATCGTGTCCCACTTCAAGCAATCCAACACCACCCAATCAACTAACCCATGGCACCAAGCACCCCATCACGTCTCCGCCTGAAAACCTCCAATGACAGCGACTCCACCACATCCCCAGGCAGCCCATTCCAATGGGCAATCACTCTCTCTGTATAGAACTTCTTCCTAACATCCAGCCTAAACCTCCCCTGGCGCAGCCTGAGACTGTGTCCCCTTGTTCTGGTACTGGCTGCCTGGCAGAAGAGACCATCATCTGCCTGTCTACAACCTCCCTTCAGGTAGTTGGAGAGAGTAATAAGGTCACCCCTGAGTCTCCTCTTCTCCAGGCTAAGCAACCCCAGCTCCCTCAGCCTCTCCTCACAGGGCTGTGTTCCAAACCCCTCACCAACTTTGTTGCCCTTCTCTGGACACCTTCCAGCAAGTCAACCTCCTTCCTAAACTGAGGGGCCCAGAACTGGACACAGTACTCGAGGTGTGGCCTAACCAGTGCAGTGTACAGGGGCAGAATGACCTCCCTGCTCCTGCTGGCCACACTCTTCCTGATGCAGGCCAGGATGCCATTGGCCCTCTCGGCTGCCTGGGCACACTGCAGGCTCATGTTCAGCCTGCCATCGACCAGTACCCCCAGGTCCCTCTCTACCTGGCTGCTCTCAGCCACTCTGACCCCAGCCTGTAGCTCTGCATGGGGTTGGTGTGGCCAATGTGCAGAACCTGGCACTTGGATGTGTTCAATCTCATGCCCTTGGACTCTGCCCATCTGTCCAGCCTGTCGAGGTCTCTCTGCAGAGCCTCTCCACCCTCCAGCAGATCAACTCCTGTCCCCAGCTTGGTGTCATCTGCAAATTTACTGATGATGGACTCAATGCCCTCATCCAGATCATCAATAAAGATGTTAAAGAGCACAGGGCCCAGCACTGATCCTTGGGGCACACCACTGGTGCCTGGCTGCCAGCTGGATGTGGCACCATTCACCACCACTCTCTGGGCTCGGCCCTCCAGCCAGTTCCTAACCCATCGCAGTGTGCTCCCGTCCAAGCCATGGGCTGACAGCTTGGCCAGGAGTTTGCTATGGGGGACAGTGTCAAAGGCCTTGCTGAGGTCCAGATAGACTAAATCCACAGGCCTCCCCACATCCACCAGGCAGTCACCTGATCATAGAAGGAGATCAGGTTGGTGAGGCAGGACCTGCCCTTCCTAAATCCATCCTGGCTGGGCCTGATCCCTTGGCCATCCTGTAAGTGCTGTGTGATTGCACTCAGGATGACCTGTTCCATGATCTTGCCTGGCACTGAGGTCAGGCTGACAGGCCTGGCTCATCCAACAGGCCCTGCTTGTGGATGGGCACCATGTTGGCCAGCTTCCAGTCCTCTGGGACCTATTGTGTCAGTTGTGTCAGAATGAGCTCATTGACCCAGCTCTGGTTTTTTGCTGGCTTACAGCAGCTATTTGGGGCATGAACAAGGGCCCTCAGATGCTCTCATGAACCCCTTCAATTATCATATTGGAGTCTGTGACCAATCTGCTGTGACACTGCTCTCTATCCCAGGATCACAGGATCACAGGAATGACTTCTGTAGACCTTAGCATTATTTTGCTTTCGTGTCCAGTGGGTACTAAAAAGTTGTTTTACTTTCACTCCTTGCAGTCAGGGACTAGGCTGAAGTTCTCCCTTCAGACTGTAATAGGAACTCATGGATTGTGACAGAAGGCAGAACAGAGTCCCCCACGGGTGTTGGCCACTGAGGAAGAGGCGTCATGCTGGTGGTGCCTCAGCTTTACACTGAGTGTGATGTAGATGGAGTGGAATCTCTTGTTGATCAGTTCAGGGTCACCTCTCCTGTCCATTCCTCCCTGCAAGTGCAGCCTTTTACTCTGCAGCCCCAAGGTGGAACACAAGATTGAGCAGTGACCTTGGCCTGCACACCAATCCTTGGCAGGCACTCTGAACATCAGCATTCTCACTGCCAGAGGCATCCACCGTGCAAACCTGCTCTGAACATCAGAAAGTGCTGGCACTGAGCAGAGACTGAGCTGAGCAGTCAGATCCCTGAACAGAGTTGGCTCTATTCCATCCCAAGCCAGGACACCTCTCCATGTTTTGTCCTCAAGAATCCCAAAGAATCCCAGAATCATACAATGCTTTGGGTTGGAAGAGACCTTTAAAGATCACAGAGACCAACCTGCTTGCAATGATCAGGACCATCTGCAACTAGAGCAGGCTGCTCAAAGCCCCCCTCCAATCTCCTCTGGAATGGTTCCAGGATTGGGCATCTCCCACCTCCCTGGGCAACCTGGGCCAGGCTCTCACCTCCCTCAGTGTCAAACATTTCTTCCTTCTCTCCAGTCTGAATCTCCCTCAGTTCAAACCATCAGCCCTTGTCCTGTCACACCAGGCCCTGCTCAGAATCCCTCCACAGCTTTCTGATCAGCCCTTTAAGTACTGTTAGGCCCTAGTTGTGGTTTCCCCTTTTCCTGTTGGTTCCCCAGATGACAGCTCCAGTCCCTGCCCCGCAGCCCAGGGATAAGCCACAGGAAGCTGCTGCCCACCATTCCTCTTGCATTTGGCTGCCCTGGGGATGCTAAGGTCTCCCTCTGCATCCAGGGAAATATTCCCCTGAAGTCACCCCCACTGAAGAGAGGAAATGATGCAATCATGGAACCACTGAGGCTGGAAAAGACCCTTGAGATCACCACAAGCCATGGGGTGAGGGAAACATTGCCGCTGTGACAGTGGCTGGTAACTCAGTGCATGCCTGGAGAGAGCAAAGCACAGCCCAGAGAACGGACACAAAGTCCTCAGGGCTGGGCCACACAGGGCAGGGGACAGAGGAGCATCCAACCAGTGTCTTGTGCCCATGGCCTGCCCTCCTGGTCTGCACTGGGGTACCCCAGAGAAGAGTGTGGGCTGAGGGCCAGGAAGGCCTCTGGGCCCTGCATGGGGCTCTGAAATCTCCTGTGAGCCCAGGAGTGCTGAGCCCATGGGACAGGGAACCACCACCCCTGCCAGAGTGGGGCAGAGGACCCAGGGGTCCCAGCTGCCTCTCCATGCTCCTCACCTGCCCTCACCCCAAAACACCAGAGCGTTTCACCCCTCCCAAACACCACCTGCCCAAGGCCTGGCATTGTGACTGCCTGCATCTCCCAGCCTCATGGCAGGGTGCTCCAGGGGAACCTTCTCTGGACAAAGGCTCCCAGGTATCCAGGCTCCCAGACCTGCCCTCTGCCAGTCTGCTCCTCACCATGGTGCTGCCAGAGGATGCAGGTGTTGGGGTAATGGCAGAGGAGGGGCAACATGGACCTGGACACACAGAGTGTAGCTTTGCTGAGAGGGTTTATTGATCATGAGAGGGACATGGCCCAGGGCTCCCAGGGGATCAGGTGGGGACATCCAGGGATGATCATCTCCTCTTTCCTCTGAAGGGGGACACGACAGAGGTGTCAGCAGCAGTTCCAGTCCTGAAAGAGAGAGACTCCCAGGGTCAGCTAGGACATAAGAGGAACCTTGTCCCCACCATGTCTCTTTGCAGAGACTTGGGGAGAGAGAAGGGAATTGGAGCTCCCAATATACCCTGGACAGGATTTGGCTCTCCTGAGATCCAGATGCCACCAGAGTCCCTTGCCCAGTGTGTCGTTACCCTGGGATGTCCCTAAATCTCCCAGAGCCCTGCCCAGCTCTTACTGTGCCTGTGGGGGTCTGTGTGGCACCAAAGCCTCTGCCTGGCCTGCACAGCGACCCTCTGGGTCTGTAGAGCCCTAGTGAGTTGAAGCAAAGGCACAGAGCCAGCTCTGTGCTGTGTCCCCTGGGGCACGGATCAGGGACAGTGACCTCTGTTTCCTTTTCTCACACCTAAGGTCTGCCCACCCCAGAGGGCTCAGGGATGCCCCAGGGCCCAGGATTCTTTGTGGGGTTAGGAATGCCCTGGTGCTGCTCACCTAGACAGCAGCTTTAGCAGCTACAGCCAGGCGCTTCTGGCGCACCCGCTCCAGCAGGACATCAGCCGCAGGCAGCTGGGGAGAAAGGGAGGTTAGGGACAAGTCTGGGTGCACTGGGGTGTGCTGGGAGGATGGGGGGAAGCAATGGAGTCCTTGGGGAAGTTGCTTCTGGAGCAGATGAGCTTGGATGGTGGTGCCCAGAAGGCAGTGAGGGTCCTGGGAAGGGGCCCACCTGGCTGTGTGGTTGTGTACTGGGGCATCCGGGGGTGTACTGGGTTGTACTGGGGTGGATGGGGATGCAAAGGGGGCTCTGGGGGAGAGGTCCTCCCTTGGAAAGCACTGGGGTGCTGGGGTATTCTCTGGAGTTGCAGTGGGATGCACTGGGGTGTGCTGGAGCACCCTGGGATGCTCTGCAGTGTTGTGGCCATGGGAAGGGAGGGGGTGGGGCCAGCAGAACTCGTGGTACCCACCTCGACACTCTCCAATGGCTCAGGTTTGGCTACATTCACCTGCAGAGAGACCAGGAGACCTCACTGGTCACTGGGATACCTCCAGTCCCAGCAAGAGATGGGAGGGCCAAAATGCCCTCCTGTTCCCCAGACTGGATGCCCTCCAAGTCCACCTCACTACTTACATCCAGTTGAGAATTTTCCTCAATGCTTTCCAGCAGTGCCTAGGGAGGAAGAGCAAAGAGGTGACCTGGAAGGAACCTCAGTGGGGCCCTGAGTGGGGCACAAGTGTCCTCAGTCCCAGCAGGCCAAAGGCTTCCCTCTGGTCTGAAGGGGAAAATGCCTTCTGCTCCCCTCGGCCTGATTCCTCCAAGTTCCCCTGGGATGCCTCTCCATGCAGGGTCCAGGGCTGGGGATGGAGACAAGAAGAGTGTAGGGAATTCAGGTCTCCAAAGAGGATGAGGTTAAGGAAAAGGCTTCCAACAACAGAGCCCTGGGGTGAATTAATGGACCCCAATGGACTGGGCTGGAGTGTTGAAGGGGCAGGACAGTGTGGGGTGCAATTGATAGGTAAAGGATTCAAGATGAGGGGGCATGGGGACATCAAGAGAGCTGGTTGGTGGGGGCAGAAGAAAGAGGCCAAAACCAAGGGGACTGGGAGAGTGTTTGGGAATGGCTATGGCAGGAAGAGGATTTGGGGTGACCACTGCAAGGGAGAGGATGAAAGGCAAAGGGCTGAGGGACAAGATGGAAAGAAAGGCATTGGGAGAGATCAAAGGGAGGGCATCTGGGGACATTAGATAGGACATGGAGGAGATCCCAGGCAGAAGATGTTTGAGGGGAGCAAAAGCATGGGATGGGGAGTTGCAGAAGGGAGGGGTGTGGGGTCACCAAGAGAAGAAACTGGTGGGAGCCTTCCCAGCTTTGGTGTTGGACCTTCCCAGGGAGGGAACAGCTCCAGGCATTCACTGAGGAACTCAGGCCTTGGGCACAAGAAGCTGCTTAGTGGGGGAAGTGGAGGGAAGAGATGGAGCTGTGGGAGGGAGAGAGCTGCATTGCCAGGAGAGGCAGGGGAGCCTGGAGGAGCCTCTTGCTTGGGCAAGGGAGAGGCCAAATCAAGGGGTTTCATCCTCACCACTCCAATTTCATTCCACATGTCGTGTAGCCATGACCCATCCCCATGAGCCCCTCCCTGTGGCACTGGAGTCCTACCTTGGCATCTGCTGGGGTGCACAGCAGGATGGTGAAGAGCAGAGCCACGCCGACCACTGCCACCTTCATTTTCCTCTGTGGTGTGGTAAGTCCTGGGTGAAGCTGGGGAAGGTGAGGGGCAGATTTATCCCTCCCAGGACTCCTCCTTCTTCCTCCTAAGAGCCCCCAGGGCAAAGGCAGGCTTGGCAGTGGCACCAGCCCTGGCAACAAGCCCAGGCCTGGCATGGAGTCACCCTCACCTCTGGCACGGATCCATCCACCTTCCTTGGCATCTCTCCAGCTTCCTGCATGGGGCAGCTGCAAATCAAACAGCCCAGGCATCCAGGGGCACTGGGGGGTGGGGTGGATAGAGTACTGCTGACAGCAGTGACCACTCACTGCTTCAACATGAAGACTCCAAAAGCCAGACCCTCCCCATCTCCCAGTGCCTCTCCTTTCCCTGCACTGCCACCTTCCAGTCTCCCTCACCTCCCAGCCCAGTCTTTCACCCCAGTAATGCTCCAGAGATGACACCAAACTCAAACCCAGGGTCACTAAGAGCCATCCCTGACACCTCTCCAGCCCCCTGGGGAAATTTGGGGCTGAGACTGACTCCTCTTCTTGGGAACACTGGGAGATGGGAGGACAATTGGTGGCCTGGGCAATAGGGACAGCAGAGTGGCTGAGTGTCTTGGTTTGAGGAGCGAGACAGCTGCTCTTCAGCCCTTCCCAGGGGAGGAAAGGACAATGCTCCCTGCTGGCTATGAAAGAAAGAAGTGGCAGTGGAAGTATCAATCACAACTGCATACAGCAGCACAAAATCCATCATCCACCTCGGCCATGGCTCTCCAAGAACCTCCTTAAGCCAAAGCTTCACACCACCTTCCTCCAAACCAGGCCAAACACCCAGGCCTCACATGCACCCTCCTCCCCACCCCCAAGAGAAATTCTGCTTGCCAGCTCCAGGCCAAGCCAGGCCACTCCAGGCCCCAAGTGGCAGCCTGGCCAAGGCTGAACAAGCCTGAGTCCCCTGCACAAACCCAAGATGAAGCTCCACCTGTCCTCCTGGGAGCAGAGAGGTACAAAAAATGGAAGAACAAAGAGAAATGGCAGTGTTTATAGAAATGCAGGGCTTATGGGCATGAAATAACAGGAGATTACACTTTTTGGTCCCCCTCTGGGACCTATCTAGGAGGCCTCTAAGGTATGGTTTAAGACACCCCAGTGCTTAAAGCCACAACACTGAGATCTTCAGTGACTGGAAGCACTGCTGGGGAGCACTGGGGGGTGCTGACCACTGGGAGATGAGAGCTCATTTGGGGGAAGTGCTGGGGTGGTTGCAGTGCTCAGCTCCAGCCCACCCCATTGCCCTTGCACTCCAGGGCCCAAAGTGGTCCAGTCTGCAGCCACAGCTTCCCCAGAGCAGAGACCAGAGGGAATATCCTCTGCCCTGGCCCTGACCCTGACAATGCCTGGGGCCACAGAGCCCTCCCAGACAACCTGGGTCCCACTCTGCAGAGCTGCCCCTGGATGGTAGGTCCCAGTGACTCTGGCCCCAACAAGACTCTGGCTCCAGCCCTGTCCCTGGCTAGAACTGGGCCACAGCTCACCCCAGGCATTGGGTGTCCTTGAGTGTCCTTTCAATGCCCTTTTCCTTGGCCCAGGCCAGCACAGTCCCTGAGCAGGGTGTGGCCATCCACAGGGTCACAATGAAGAGGGCTCTTGTGCCCAGGCAGCCACTTGGAGAGCTAATTGTGGGGCCAGAGCTGCCCTGGCAAGAGGAAGGATGTTTGTTCCTGCAGCACCCCTGATCAGCTGTGAGTGCCCAGGGCCTGTGGCACAAAGAGCCCCTTCAGCACTGACCTCCTGGGGCATTTTGAAGGACCATTGGTCTCTCTTTACAGGACACTGACTCTAAACAAGAACTCTGCTGTGGGGCAGTTGTGCAAAGGCCTAAGGCAACAGACTTGAGAGTTTGCTTTGGAAGCTGCCCAAGAGCAGGCAGTCACCTGGCACATGGTCACTGTGACAGCTCCTGCTCTGGGAGCTCTTTGTCAGAGCTGAGTGGCTCAGGGATGAATTCTTGAGCCTATCAACACTGTGCTGTGAGCTGATTGGTGTTCTGGAGTTCCCTCCAGGACTGCAAGAGAATCTCACCTCCTCCCCACAAGCCTGTGTCCCAGCCCTTGTCCCAGCATTTCCAAGAGGATGCCTTCCTCTCTCACACTGAGCTGTGTCTCTGCAGTTAAGGCTCAGGCTTTTTCTGCTCAAGGGAAAGGGCACTGCTGGCACACACCACATGCCACCCTGTGTGACCAGGGAGGACATGAGGAGGTGGCATGGTGAACCTACCTGGGGACTGGAACCTTGGGGATAGGAAGTGCAAGAACAACCAACAGCCAAAGGCCATGGACCCAGGAAAAGTGCTGCTGAAGGGTCTGTTGGGTGGAGCAGAAGGGCTGCTCCTACTTTCCACCTGGAGGAAGGGAATTCTGCTCTGCAGTTACAAAACCCAAACCCTGCCTATGCTGACCAGAAGTAAAGAGTCCTGTCTCCAGCTGGGCTAAATAAGAATATGGAACTAAAAAGTGAGACAGGGATGTTTTCTCTTATTATCAAATGTGTCTTGTGCAGATTTGTCATGGGTTGAGGTGGTGCCTCTTTAAAAAAGCACAGAGGTGAGTCCTCTAGGATGGAGTGGAAAATTGTGCCTTTGTTATTCAATGGCAGGATTCTGCTCTCTCTTTACAGCTGGCAGCAAGGCCAACTCGCTCTTGTTCTGCCTCCTGCAGGCTCAGTATCACAGTATCACCAAGGTTGGAAGAGACCTCAAAGATCGAGTCCAACCTGTCACCACAGAACTCATGACTAGACCATGGCACCAAGTGCCATGTGCAGTCCCCTCTTGAACACCTCCAGGGACGGTGACTCCACCACCTCCCTGGGCAGCACATTCCAATGACGAATGACTCTCTCCTCACCTTGAGCCTAAACTACCCCTGGCGCAGTTTGATACTGTGTCCTCTTGTTCTGGTGCTGGTTGCTTGGGAGAAGAGACCAACCCAGCTCTTTGGAGGGAGTCCTTATCTCCTGCTAACATGAAGGGCAGACCTGCAGACGCCTGACTAATTTTCTCCTGTGCAATTATGGCCTGCTTAGGCCAGGGAGACAATGGGTGGGGGAGAAAAGGAGCAGCTGGGGTTTGTGGTTCAGTCTGCTTGGGGGATGAGTTTTGTGCATTTTCATGCATTCTGTATTTTTCCTGTCTATTTCTGAATACAATTTCTGTACTTATCTCCAATTCCACAAGAGTGTCTTTGGTTTACTTCCATTGGGAGTAAAATGATCTCTGTCCACTCTTTAAACTAAGACAACATTCTAATTAGATTTGCATCATCATCATCATCATCATCATTATTACATCTCCCTTTCACTTTCTGTCCTATTAAACTGTCTTTATTTCAGCACACAAATTTGACTTTTTCCCCTCTGCTGGGCACTGGCACATGGAGGATGATGTTAGACCACTGTGCACCCTGTAAAGAGCTGGCTGCATCCAAAAGGGATTGTCTGAGGCAAGCACTAGCAGGTGGCCATTACTTGATAGCTCAGAAATAACAGCAGGATCAAGACAGCTTCTCCTGCGTTCATTGCTCCCAGCATCCCTCAGATGGGAAGGGTGAGACAGGATTTGTGTCTTAATGTCTGTGTGCAATGTGTTCAGGCATGATCAAGTCTTCTCTGTCAGGAGTGAAATGTAAAGATCAGAACTATTAAGATCTAAGTTCTTCTTTACAACGTCTGTTATCTTTGACCATGTATTATGCCAGCTCTGTTAGAACATTGTAACTAGTTCAACTTAAGCTTTGTGCCTTGTATGGGTTACATCAGTCTGTTAGACATGCTGCGCTACAGAACTCCTGCTTTTGCTATATAGCTTAGGTTTAATTTGCTAGCTTCTGTGTATGCAAGTAGTATCTTGTATAGGATGAGAACAACTCCTATGACCAAATGCCAGTGACGAGCAGTGTGAGCGATCTGGCAGTGTAGGCCTAGAGTCTGACATGGTGGTAGGCCATGCTCAGCATAAGTGCAGAAGTGGCTAGCAGTGTAGCAAAACAGTGCTGTGCCTGCAGCATGTAACTAAAGCAGGACACTGGTAGCTATAAACACAGAAAGTTATCTGGGAATAACAGGACATGCACCTGCATCAACAACCTCACATGTCATTAGGAGTTGGACCAAGACTCTATAATAGTGCCATGTGTGGTCACTCATAGGGAACCAATGAAGCTATGCCAATGAGGCTCTCCGAGTTTATATAAGTTGTAGAAGTTCCCTTGATATGCACTTCTTCTTCTTTGCTTTATTTTACCTTCTTTACTGTGCTATACTCACTATGCTTGCTCTACAGTCCTACAATACTGGAACAATGGCTCAAGGGTATGGGTGTGAAGACTTTGATGGAATGTGTTGTTTGAACCTGTCAGATCATGGAGTGTCAATGCATGCTGAGATTAAGTGGCTAAGGAATCACACGCGTGCTGTTGCAATTGTAAAAAGTCCCTTGGATGATTGGTTAAGATCAATATTTGGGAATGTGTCACAGTGGGTTATACAATTGATAAAAGAAGCTTTAAGGTTTTTAGGTATTATTGTACTAATTTTGATTCTTGTTAAACTTGTCTATAATTGTATCATGCAAAGTGTTCAAAGGATAACCTCCAAGGCCTTACTTGCACAAAAGAAAAATGGGGGAATTGTTGGGGATTGGCTTAGGGAGAAGGGACAATGGTCCCAGGAACATCTGTGCAATTCAGGCCTTGAAGGACTTTCTGTTGAAAATATAGCAAGGGAGTAGGAGTTGTGGAAAAGTGCCTGGTATGCTAAGGTCAAGCTTCCCCTGAGAAGAGACAAACAAAATAAGGAGGAGGCAAGATCTGGGAAAAAGAGCAATTAGACTTAGTAGAAAAAACCACAGAGTAGTGAAATAATGATGTAATCTTTCAGAGTTAAACCAATAGTATGTGTTAAATTAGAATAGAATTAACTGTGCATAAGATAAGACTATAAATAATGAAGTGTGGAACAATAAAGTTGGATGATTTCTATCACTCATATTGAGTGCTGTCGTCCCTGTCTCCATTCTCGTCAATCCATGAGTGTGACATCTGTGCTGCCATCAAGCAGGCCAAGCGCACAAAGCTTCTGTGGTATGGGGGGAGATGGTCGAAATATAAGTACGGAGAGGCCTGGCAGATCGACCACATCACCATTCCTCGGTCTCACAGCGGCAAGCAGTACCTACTGACCATGGTGGAGGCAAGTACAGGGTGGCTGGAGACCTACCCAGTACCTCATGCCACTGCTCGCAACACCATCCTGTACCTAGAGAGACATGTCCTGTGGAGACACAGCACCCCTTGGATGATTGAATCAGACAATGGAACCCACTTCAAGAACCATCTCCTAAGGGACTGGGCAAAGGAACATGGCATTGAGTGGATTTACCACATCCCATACCTTGCACCAGCTGCAGGGAAGGTTGAGCGCTACACTGGCTTGCTAAAAACCGCCCTAAAAGCCATGGGGAGTGGAGCCTTTAGGAACTGGGAGAGACACCTAGCTCAAGCCACTTGGTTAGTGACCAGCAGAGGATCTGTGAAATGAGCTGGTCCTGCCCAGTCCGACCTGCTGCAAACAGTGGATGGAGATGGAGTTCCTGTGACTGCTGAGAAGAACCTGCTGGGGAAGCCAGTGTGGGTTTTCCCTGCTGCTGGTGGGTGCAGACTAACCCGAGGAGTGGTCTTGGCTGAGGGGCCTGGTGACACCTACTGAGTCATGTTAGAAACTGGGGACATTCAGTGTATCCCACAGCAGAATGTGACTCTGGCTGAGAGGGGATGAACTGAGAGGGGGCAGCGCGGATCAATGTATTATAGTCACTGAGTGAATAGTTATAAGTTGTTCAAAGTTTCTCCCTCCTAGCTTAATATCAGCCTAGCATCCAGGACTCAGCATACACACCACACACCAACCCAGAGAACTCCTGGGTCATCTCACCTGCTTCCCTACAGCAACGGACTGTTCCTGATTTTTTCCTTTCCCTTTCAAAAACAGACTGATTCCTGATTCTTCTCCACATCCCTGCCCAGTTCAAGCACCACCTACATTGACCAGCACCAGAGAGAGAGAGACTGCCCTGAGAGAGAGCGAGCCGGGATAACAAGGGACTTGCACCAAGGATTCCAATACCACATGTCAAGATTGGATGAAGGGGCTGTGACAGGAGAGTGGAAGTGGAACAGAGGGGTGGATTGTGGTGGGTTAACACCCATTCTGAAAATAACACAGAGCAGGGTGGAGGGCTTGCAGGTGCTTTGCCCTCCCTGCAGGGCATTTTCCCCCTGGGAAACTGAGTCTGTTCCACTCCCCCCTCCCTGCCCAGTAAGGTATAAAAAGCAGGACATTGCAGTCATTAGGCTCTCTCCTTTTGGCTCCTGCCTCTCCTGGATGAGAGCTACTGCGGCTGCCCTCCTGATCCTTTGCCATGTGGTTGGGAAGAAGTTCTATACAGAGAGAGTGATTGCCCATTGGAATGGGATGCCTGGGAAGGTTGTGGAGTCGCCGTCATTGGAGGTTTTCAGGAGGAGACTTGATGGGGTGCTTGGTGGCATGGGTTAGTTGTTTAGGTGGGTTGGATTGGTTGATGGGTTGGATGCGATGATCTTGAAGGTCTCTTCCAACCTGGTTTATCCTATGTAATTCTATTCTATGTAATTCTCCCAGCTGCCTCCATGCCTCTGCAGAGGGAGAGACTAGTTTTGTATTCTTGGGGTTTTTTTTCCCCATCCTATCCATCCTTGTTCCTTGCCCTTGTGAACCTTACCTGCTGTTATTATATATTGTTATATATATTGTTATATATTGTTTAAAGAAAACTCTTTACCTCTCTACTTCCAGGCTGACTCCAAATTATTGCTTGGTGGATTTGCTCCTTCCCTTTCCATTTTTCCTTTTCCCCCCTTCTGTTGGGAGGGAGGAGGGGTGAGCAGGGGAGAGATTCTCAGCCTTGCCCCCATCTGAGCTCTTAACTCCCAGTTAAGGCTCAAACCACTACAAGTGTCATAGAGGCAGAGTGTCACAGTGCCAGAGAGACACGGTGCCAAAGTATAACGGTGCCAAATTATCACAGTGCCAGAGCATCACAGTACCACAGCCTCACAGTGCCAGAGCGTCACACTGCCAGAGTTTCACAGTGTTGGAGTGTTACAGTTCCGGAGTGCCACAGTGCCAAAGTGCCAGACTTCCAGAGTGTGACAGTGCCAGACCATCACAGTTCCAGAGTATCACAGTGCCACAGTGTCACAGTGCCAGTGTGTCACAGTGCCAAACTGTCACAGTGCCAGAGTGTCACAGTGCAATAGCATCACAGTATCAGAGCATCACAGTAGCAGAGCATTACAGCACCGTAGCATCACAGTACCATAGCATCTCAGTGCAGGTATCACAATGTCCATGCATCACAGTGCCAGAGCATCACAGCACCACAGGATCACAGTGCCAGAGAGTAACAATACCAGAGTGTCAGTGTATCAGAGCATCACAATGCCAGAGCATCACAGTAGCATAGTGCCACAATACCAGAGGATTACAGTGCCAGAAAGTAACAATTCCAGAGTGTCACAGTATCAGAGCACCACAATGACAGAGAATCACAGTGCCAGAGCGTCACTGTACCATAGTGTCACAGTGCTAGGGCATCATGGTGCCAGAGTGTGGTAGAGCCAGAGCATCACCATGCCAGATTGTAACAATGCCAGAGCATCAGAGAGCCATAGCATCACAGTACCATAGTGTCCCACTACCATACCATGAAATTGCCATAGCATCACTGTTCCACAGCATCACAGTGCCATAGCATCACAGTACCAGAACGTCGCAGTACCATAGTGTCACAGTAACATAGCGTCACAGTGACAGAGCGTCACAGTGACAGAGCATGGTAGAGCCAGAGCATCACAATGCCAGAGCATCACAGTGCCAGAATGTCACAGTAAAAAAGTGTCACAGTGCCAGAGTGTCACAGTGCCAGAACATTACAATGCCATAGCGTCACAGAACCAGAGCATCACAACACCAGAACATCACAACGACAGAGCATCACAGTGCCAGAGTGTCATAGTACCATAGCATCACAGTACCAGAGCATCACTGTGCCATAGCATCACAGTGAGAGAGCAAGATAGTGCCAGAGCATCAAGAGCCAGAGCATCACAATGCCAGAGCATCACAATAGCATAGCATCACAGTGCTGGAGTGTCACAGTTCCAGAACATCACAATTCCAGAGTGTCACAGTGCCAGAGCATCACAACTTCAGAGCGTCATAGTGCCCCAGCATCACAGAACCAGAGCATCACAATATCACAGTATCACAGTTCCCTAGCATCACAGTGCCATATCGACACAGTGCCATAGCATCACAGTACCATAACGTCCCAGTGCCAGAGTCACACTGCCAAAGTGTAGCAATGCAATAGTGCCACCATGAGAGAGGGTCAAAATACAATGGTGTCACAGTGGCAGAGCACCACAACAACAGAGCTTCACAGTGCCATAGTGGCACAGTGCCAGAGCTTCACAGTGCCAGTTTCACAGTACCACAGATTCACGGTAAAAGAGCATCACAGTACCAGAGCTTCACAACCTCAGAGCATCATAGTGCCAGAGTATCACAGAGCTAGAGCATCACAGTACAAGAGCACCACAATACCAGAGCTCCACAAGATCAGAGCATCCTGGTGCCATACCATCACATAGCCAGAGCTCACAGTGCCCCAGATTCACACTGCCATATCAAAACAGTGCATAGCATCACACTACCAGAGCATCACAGTCCCATAGGATCAGAGTGACAGAGTGTTAGAGTGCCAGAACATCACAGTACTATACGGTCACAGTGCAATAGTGTCACAGTACCATTGAATCCCGTGTCCTGTAGGGGCTTGGCAAGTGACAGGCTGGGTACAGAGCTGGTGGAGTGGTGATCCTTGGTAAGGCTAAGGCCGAATCGACATCTGGTGGTGAAACACGCTGCAGCTCCTTCAAAATGCACATCGCAGAAAGGTTCAGTGGCACAGTGCCCAGAGCAGCTGGCACAACCAGAACATCCAGGGCTGCTATCGGCTTAAAGTCTTGTGCCACAGTAAAAGACACCACTTTAGAGTCTATCTCCTTAAAATCCCTTTTGTGGCACCACAGTTCAGGCAGTTTGAAATAAAGAAGGTGAAGAGGGTCTGGCTCCGGACACCCAGGCGTGGTCTCCACCAACCATGTTGGGATTGCACAGCTGTTTGGGCTCTGGGAGGAGCTGGAAATACAATCAGTGTCTGACTCCACAAGTGATCTAAAGACAGCATTAGACTCCTTAACCATGAAGCCTCTGGCTCTTTATCTCCAACCTCTCAACTCTTTCTCCAAATAAAAAATCCTCTTATCAAAATATCCATTTTTTTGCCTCATCATTTTCAAGTTCGTCCAGCACCTGCTCGCCGCAGGAGCCCAGGGTCACAGCAGGGTCACTGCTGGGGCCACTGCTGGAGCGCAGCAGGGTCGCTGCTGGGTTTGCAGCAGGGTCACAGCAGGGTCACTGCTGGGTTCTCAGCAGAGTCACAGCAGGGTTGCTGCTGGGGTCACAGTAGGGTCACAGCAGGGTCACTGCTGGGGTCACAGTAGGGTCGCTGCTGGGTTTGCAGCAGGGTCACAGCAGGGTCACAGCAGGGTCACTGCTGGGTTCACAGCAGGGTCACAGCAGGGTTGCAGCAGGGTCACAGCAGGGTCACAGTAGGGTCACTGTGGGTTCACAGCAGGGTCACAGCAGGGTCGCAGAGGGGTCACAGCAGGATCACTGATGGGGTCACAGCAGGGTCACTGCTGGGGTCGCTGCTGGAGCACAGCAGGGTTGCTGCTGGGGTCACAGCAGGGTTGCTGCTGGGTTTGCAGCAGGGTTGCAGCAGGGTCACAGCAGGGTCACAGCAGGGTCACTGCTGGGGTCGCTGCTGGAGCACAGCAGGGTTGCTGCTGGGTTTGCAGCAGGGTCGCAGCAGGGTCACTGCTGGGTTCACAGCAGAGTCACAGCAGGGTTGCTGCTGGGGTCACAGTAGGGTCACAGCAGGGTCACTGCTGTGGTCGCAGCAGGGTTGCTGCTGGGTTTGCAGCAGGGTTGCAGCAGGGTCACAGCAGGGTCACTGCTGGGGTCACAGTAGGGTCGCTGCTGGGTTTGCAGCAGGGTCACTGTGGGGTCACAGCAGGGTCACAGCAGGGTCACTGCTGGGGTTGCTGCTGGAGCACAGCAGGGTTGCTGCTGGGGTCGCAGCAGGGTTGCTGCTGGGTTTGCAGCAGGGTCACAGTAGGGTCACAGCAGGGTCACTGCTGGGGTTGCAGCAGGGTTGCTGCTGGGTTTGCAGCAGGGTTGCAGCAGGGTCACTGCTGGGTTCACAGCAGAGTCACAGCAGGGTTGCTGCTGGGGTCACAGTAGGGTCACAGCAGGGTCACTGCTGGGGTCGCTGCTGGAGCACAGCAGGGTTGCTGCTGGGGTCACAGTAGGGTCGCTGCTGGGTTTGCAGCAGGGTCACAGCAGGGTCACAGCAGGGTCACAGCAGGGTCACTGTGGGTTCACAGCAGGGTCACAGCAGGGTTGCAGCAGGGTCACAGCAGGGTCGCAGCAGGGTCACAGCAGGGTCACAGCAGGGTCACTGTGGGTTCACAGCAGGGTCGCAGCAGGGTCACAGCAGGGTCACAGCAGGGTCGCAGCAGGGTCACAGCAGGGTCACTGCTGGGTTCACAGCAGGGTCACAGCAGGGTTGCAGCAGGGTCACAGCAGGGTCACTGTGGGTTCACAGCAGGGTCACAGCAGGGTCGCAGAGGCGTCACAGCAGGATCACTGATGGGGTCACAGCAGGGTCGCAGCAGGGTCACTGATGGGGTCACAGCAGGGTCACTGATGGGGTCACAGCAGGGTCACTGTGGGTTCGCAGCAGGGTCACAGCAGGGTCACTGCTGGGGTCGCTGCTGGAGCACAGCAGGGTTGCTGCTGGGTTTGCAGCAGGGTCGCAGCAGGGTCACTGCTGGGTTCACAGCAGAGTCACAGCAGGGTTGCTGCTGGGGTCACAGTAGGGTCACAGCAGGGTCACTGCTGGGGTCGCAGCAGGGTTGCTGCTGGGTTTGCAGCAGGGTTGCAGCAGGGTCACAGCAGGGTCGCAGCAGGGTCACTGCTGGGTTCGCAGCAGGGTCACTGCAGGGTTGTTGCTAGGGTCACAGTAGGGTCACAGCAGGGTCACTGCTGGGGTCGCTGCTGGAGCACAGCAGGGTTGCTGCTGGGTTTGCAGCAGGGTCGCAGCAGGGTCACTGCTGGGTTCGCAGCAGAGTCACTGCAGGGTTGTTGCTAGGGTCACAGTAGGGTCACAGCAGGGTCGCTGCTGGGGTCACAGCAGGGTCGCTGCTGGGTTTGCAGTAGGGTCACTGCTGGGTTTGCAGTAGGGTCACAGCAGGGTCGCAGCAGGGTCGCAGCAGGGTCACAGTAGGGTCGCAGCAGGGTCGCAGCAGGGTCACTGTGGTTCGCAGCAGGGTCGCAGAAGGGTCACAGCAGGGTCACTGCTGGGTTCACAGCAGAGTCACAGCAGGGTTGCTGCTGGGGTCACAGTAGGGTCACAGCAGGGTCACTGCTGGGGTCACAGCAGGGTCGCTGCTGGGTTTGCAGCAGGGTTGCAGCAGAGTCACAGCAGGGTTGCTGCTGGGGTCACAGTAGGGTCACAGCAGGGTCACTGCTGTGGTCGCAGCAGGGTTGCTGCTGGGTTTGCAGCAGGGTTGCAGCAGGGTCGCAGCAGGGTCGCAGCAGGGTCACAGCAGGGTCACTGCTGGGGTCACAGCAGGGTCACAGCAGGGTTGCAGCAGAGTCACAGCAGGGTCGCAGCAGGGTCACAGCAGGGTCACTGTGGGTTCACAGCAGGGTCACAGCAGGGTCGCAGAGGGGTCACAGCAGGATCACTGCTGGGGTCACAGCAGGGTCGCAGCAGGGTCACTGATGGGGTCACAGCAGGGTCACAGCAGGGTCACATCAGGGTCACTGCTGGGGTCGCTGCTGGAGCACAGCAGGGTTGCTGCTGGGTTTGCAGCAGGGTTGCAGCAGGGTCACTGCTGGGTTCACAGCAGAGTCACAGCAGGGTTGCTGCTGGGGTCACAGTAGGGTCACAGCAGGGTCACTGCTGGGGTCACAGCAGGGTTGCTGCTGGGTTTGCAGCAGGGTTGCAGCAGGGTCACAGCAGGGTCACAGCAGGGTCACTGCTGGGGTCGCTGCTGGAGCACAGCAGGGTTGCTGCTGGGGTCACAGTAGGGTCACAGCAGGGTCGCTGCTGGGGTCACAGTAGGGTCACAGCAGGGTCACTGCTGGGGTCACAGTAGGGTCACAGTAGGGTCGCTGCTGGGTTTGCAGCAGGGTCACAGCAGGGTCACTGCTGGGTTCACAGCAGGGTCACAGCAGGGTTGCAGCAGGGTCATAGCAGGGTTGCAGCAGGGTCACAGCAGGGTCACTGTGGGTTCACAGCAGGGTCACAGCAGGGTCACAGCAGGGTCACTGCTGGGGTCACAGCAGGGTCGCAGCAGGGTCACTGATGGGGTCACAGCAGGGTCACTGTGGTTCGCAGCAGGGTCACAGCAGGGTCACTGCTGGGGTCGCTGCTGGAGCACAGCAGGGTTGCTGCTGGGTTTGCAGCAGGGTCGCAGCAGGGTCACTGCTGGGTTCACAGCAGAGTCACAGCAGGGTTGCTGCTGGGGTCACAGTAGGGTCACAGCAGGGTCACTGCTGGGGTCGCAGCAGGGTCGCTGCTGGGTTTGCAGCAGGGTTGCAGCAGGGTTGCAGCAGGGTCACAGCAGGGTCACTGCTGGGGTCGCTGCTGGAGCACAGCAGGGTTGCTGCTGGGGTCACAGTAGGGTCACAGCAGGGTCACTGCTGGGGTCGCAGCAGGGTCGCTGCTGGGTTTGCAGCAGGGTTGCAGCAGGGTTGCAGCAGGGTCACAGCAGGGTCACTGCTGGGGTCGCTGCTGGAGCACAGCAGGGTTGCTGCTGGGGTCACAGTAGGGTCACAGCAGGGTCACTGCTGGGGTCACAGTAGGGTCGCTGCTGGGTTTGCAGCAGGGTCACAGCAGGGTCACAGCAGGGTCACAGCAGGGTCACTGTGGGTTCACAGCAGGGTCACAGCAGGGTTGCAGCAGGGTCACAGCAGGGTCGCAGCAGGGTCACAGCAGGGTCGCAGCAGGGTCGCAGCAGGGTCACAGCAGGGTCACTGTGGGTTCACAGCAGGGTCACAGCAGGGTCGCAGAGGCGTCACAGCAGGATCACTGATGGGGTCACAGCAGGGTCGCAGCAGGGTCACTGATGGGGTCACAGCAGGGTCACAGCAGGGTCACAGCAGGGTCACTGTGGGTTCGCAGCAGGGTCACAGCAGGGTCACTGTGGGTTCGCAGCAGGGTCACAGCAGGGTCACTGCTGGGGTCGCTGCTGGAGCACAGCAGGGTTGCTGCTGGGTTTGCAGCAGGGTCGCAGCAGGGTAACTGCTGGGTTCACAGCAGAGTCACAGCAGGGTTGCTGCTGGGGTCACAGTAGGGTCACAGCAGGGTCACTGCTGGGGTCACAGCAGGGTCGCTGCTGGGTTTGCAGCAGGGTCACTGCTGGGTTTGCAGCAGGGTCACTGCTGGGTTTGCAGTAGGGTCACAGCAGGGTTGCAGCAGGGTCTCAGAGGGTCACAGTAGGGTCACAGCAGGGTCACTGTGGTTCGCAGCAGGGTCACAGCAGGGTCGCAGCAGGGTCACAGCAAGGTCGCAGCAGGGTCACAGCAAGGTCACAGCAGGGTCACTGCTGGGTTCGCAGCAGGGTCGCAGCAGGGTCACAGCAGGGTCACTGTGGGTTCGCAGGAGCCTTGGCTAAGTCTTCCTCAGTGGGATCTGGAATTTAACAATTTTTCATAGTTTCATAGTTTCATAGTTTCATTCAGGGTTGGAAGGGACCACAAGGATCATCTAGTTCCAACCCCCCTGCCATGGGCAGGGACACCCCACACTAGATCAGGCTGGACAGAGCCTCATCCACCCATTCCAAATCTGAGCTTGTAAATCCATGTCCCCTCGTGGGCAAGGCCTCCAGGATGGAATACCCTGCTCACTGCACCATGAGGATATGAATTATTCATTTATCTATCAATAATCAGGCAAAGATATTCACACAAATACATACATGATTTATTAATGCAAAAGTCTCACCAGAGCTCATTTGCAGATTCGGTGGTGGTTTGGTTATTTGCACAAAAGGTTTCTACACAACAGTAGAAATCATTCAGGAAAATCAGAAACTTGGGAAAATTAGGGAAAGCAATGTTTGGGAAAGAGAAAAGCTGCAGTCCTGGTGTTGGTCACAAGGTGGAACCTGCGATTCAGCAATAGAGTCAAGGACACAGATCAAGCCAAATGTGAGAGCTTATGGAAGAATTAACCAAAACCTATTCAGGAGAATTTCCTGTGTGAGGCACTTCCAGAGTTGTGATATGGAATGGAATGGAATGGAATGGAATGGAATGGAATGGAATGGAATGGAATGGAATAGAATAGAATAGAATAGAATAGAATAGAATAGAATAGAATAGAATAGAATAGAATAGAATAGAATAGAATAAACCAGGTTGGAAAAGACCTTTGCAATCCTCAAGTCCAACCTATCATCCAACACTATTTAATCAACTGAACCATGGCACCAAGCACCCCATCCAGTCTCTTCCTAAACACCTCCAGTGATGGTGACTCCACCACCTCCCTGGGCAGCACATGGCAATGGCTAACAAGTCTTTCTATGAAGAACTTCTTCCTAACATCCAGCCTAAACCTCCCCTGGTGCAGCTTGAGACGGTGTCCTCTTGTTCTGGAGGAGGAGGAGGCTGTTCAGTGGCTGTTTGGCTATAACACATTCTGCTGAATCACCTTGGGGATTGCAAAGTGGCTGCTATGATCCAACCTCCTTCTCACTACCCAGAAATTCTGCCTGGCTGATAAATCATAACCATGCCTCAACTTGTTGGTGTGGCCACATGATTGTAGAGAGGCCACCTGCTGAGAGACAGCTTGTGCTGAGCAGCTGGCTCCAGGGGGGCTGCATTGCTGATGGGACTTTCTCAGGCTTTACTTTGCTTAGCTTCCAAACAGCAACAATTCTGTTGTGGCTGTGTGCAGACTCGTCTCTAAGGAGAGCAGGGGGGGAGCTGGTGCCATGGAGCTGTGAGCTCCAGCTGCAGAGAGCAGTGGAGAAGTCTGATGCAAGGAGCAGTAAGTAAGCCCCAGGTGGGCAGGGACAATCATGGGGAGGCTGGGGAGGTGAGGAGCAAAGTTGTCCATACAGTGTCAGAGCTGAAGAAACAGATGTTCTGCAAGTGCAGCTGTGCTGGTGAGACAGCCTGGCTCATGTCACTTGATGAATGATCACCAAATGAGCTTTATTAGGTGCACTTTGGAATCTTGAAGGAAATTACAGAGACACAAATAGCTCCTTAGGGCACTTGGGCTCATTACAGGAACCTCAGGCACTGAGAGAAGACTGAAGAGACTGCTCAAGAAGTCAGAAGCAAAACACAAGCTCCTTGAAGTAGGAATGGGCCCCACTGAGGCTTGTTACTGCCAAAGCCTCCCCAGGGACTCCTTAGAGCAGCTCATTGGAGGCCATGACTGCAGGGAGACAAAGGCAAAGTGCAGGGCAGCAAAACCTGGGTTTGGTTTATGGAGCAGAAAGGTCAAGATCTGACCACAGCCCCTGGGGCAGGCAGATCCTGTCCCTCATGTGTGGTGCAGGGGGGTGTGGATGTTGTGATGCTGAGTGAAGGACAAGGGGATGACAGCCCCCAGCCTTCCTGGGGAAGTGCAAGGAGGCACTGAGGCCCTGCCAGTGCCTTAGGACAATGTCTCCTCACAGGCCTTGGTGGCAGATGGTTGTCATAGCCAAGGGGGCACAGCCTTGGGTTCTCTTGATCACTCCCAGCATTGTCTATGCCCTTTGCCATCTCCATCACAGACTGCCCTGCACTGTCCCACAGCTGCTTCTGCTTCCCTGCAGGCTGGAGACCCTCATCTCACTTCCCCACCTTGGCATTTCCAGACCTTCCCTGATGTCTGTCCACACTCACACTCTGCTCCTTGGAACACAAATTGCTGAGCTGAGCTCAGACTCCTTCTGGAGACCTTCTCCTACCACAGCACTCCCCTTTGAGAGAGGTTTCTTGCTCCTCATGTCCAGTCCCCACCTGCCAAGCTGCATCATGTGGCAGTGTCCCTCTCTCCTGCTGCTTCCTATCTCCAAGGAAAGCTCCATCTGGGAAGCACCCTTCAAGCAGGCACCCATCCCATCAGCCTTCTTGTGGCCTTTCAGCTGAGCAGGCAGAAGTGGCCTCACCAGGAGCTCCCAAGGCTGCTGGCCTTGCAGCTTCTCAGACAGACACCACCGAGCCCTGTGCCTGCTGCTGTCCCATCAGGTACTCAGGCAGCAGAGACCTGGCAACCAATACCTGAGCCCCTTCCTGCCATGAGCCCAGGTCCCTTGGCAGAGGGCATCTGACAGTCCCTGTGCCAGCCAGCTGCCTTCTGCTGGCCTGGCAGAGATGCTGTCAGATGGCAACTTAAAAGCTCATCTGCCAGCCAGGAGCCCAGGGCTGCCCTATCAGCTCCTGCAGACAGAACTGACCTCACAGTCCCTTTCCAGCCATGCTCCTGCTGCTGGCCAATCCCCTCCTGAGGCAGAAGTCACCTCACAGTCTCCCTAGTGAATTGTGAGCTCCTGACACACAACTGACCACATGATCTCACACCCAACCACCCCCCTCCTTGTGGCCAGAGCCTGAGAAGATCACAGTTTCATCAAACCCATCTGGTTCCTTTCCTGCCAAGGGTTTGAGTGGAGAAACCTTCCTCAGAGGAGCTGCTGGATCTGTCCTGGTGGAAGGGGTCCCTGCACATCATCCTGTCCAGTGACCCTACTCAAGGCAGGGTGAGGCAGATGAGGTCCCTCAAAGGCTCTGTCCAGTTTGGCCTCATCCCCAAAGGAGCTGCACAGGCCCTGGGTCAGATGGTGCAGGGAGCTGATGAAGACATTGCACAGTGCTGGCCCAAGGGCTTGCCCTGAGGGGGATGTCACTGGGAAGCATCTGCCAGGAGCACTCCAAGCTGGTGACATTTGGGCTTGATCCACCAGCTGGCTTCCCATCCACCACCTCATCCATTGCTTCTCTCCAGCTATCACCATTCTGGCTCTAAAGAAACTATGAGAGACCATGGCAAAGCCCTGGCTAAGGTCCAGGGACAAACCATCTTCTTTCCCCTACTCACAGATATTCCTTACTCTCTCTCTTGGCCTGCAAATAGCTGCAGGGGGGGTTTGGCCAATCACCTTCCCAGGGACTGTGCTGAGGGTGACCAGTCTGGAATGTGTCCCATCCTCCTTCTTGGCCTCCTTGAAGATGCATTTTCCAAAGACCCAAAACCTCTCTGCTGGTTCTGTGCACAGTGCAGGGCACAGTCCAGGGAGGGTGATGTGAGCAGACAGGAACTGTTGCAATGAACCTGTCCAAGGCACCTGAGATGAATCTCCCTGGAGCAGAGAGTTTGTTCTGCAGTCACACACAGAAAGGTCAGAGCTCTGTCAGGTGTCCACATCTGAGCTGGCCTCATGAACTCCTTCCTCACCTTGGGATGTTTAGAGACAGAATCTTTCCCCATCACTCACACAGACCCTGCACTGCAGCAGTCACAGGGTCTCCCTGGCCTCCTGCTGCCCCTGCCAGAGGCTGAGAGGCTCCTCCAACCTCCAGGGCCTTGGCTGTTGGTGTTTGTGCTCACTCAGGTTCCCCTCACCCCACACACAATGCCCCTGCTGACCTCTCACCTGCACAATGCAAGCAGGCACTGCTGGCCTCCCAGGGAGGGACAAAGAACCTATCCAAGCTGGGGTGAGAGGCCAGTGCTGGAAGTGGTGGTTGTGAGGGACTAGTCCAGGGTGACTGCCCTGGGACAGCTTCCCCAGGGTGTGCAGTGAGCACAGGCACAGGTCAGACCCTGCTCTGATGCTCTTCAGGTCTCTTGCAGGAGGCCTGGCTGTGTGAGGACACTGCTGTGTGCCCCATCCCTGCACACTCCACACTTAAACCCTTCCCTGGTGTTTGTCTCTGGGGGACAATTTCTTGGGCATGCTCTTGAAAGAAACTTTAGATAAAGACCTAAGCCTCCAGACACTGCCCTCAGCAGATCACCTGTCTTGATGGAACTGCCCTTGGGGGCCAGCTCAGTCACAGAAGTGCTCATGGCCTGTCCCTGCCTGCGGTCACAGGGCTGCACACGGCAGAGCCATGAGCAAGGTGCCACAGCACTCAGGCCTTAGACCAACACAAGGGATCTGAAGGAGAGTGTGGCAGGGGAAAGAGAGCAGCCCTGGAAGAACGAGTGCTGGGGCTGTGTGGCAGAGCTGTTGTGCTGGGACTCTTCACCTCTACCTCTGAAGAGATGAACTGCCCCTGGAGCTGCAGAGAAGGCTTGGAGGAAGGAGCTCAGGAAAAGACAAATGCTCACAGAAAAGCCTTTCTGTTGTTTAACCAAAGAAGGAGCACAGCTCCTGTTACACAAACTCTGGGTCAGAAAAGCAAAGCAGGGAGGGGATTAGAAAGGGGATGACAACATTATAAAGAGCAAAAATCCCCCTCCCCAGCTCCACCCCCCCCAAGTACAGGAGCCAGGCTGGGCCTGCTCTGAGAGGCATCAGAACTGCTCTGCAGGAGAACACAAAGAGTTTATTGCTTCTCAAAACACCCAGGCATCAGTTTGCTGAGGGCAGCCTTCAGCTCCTGGTTCCTCAGGCTGTAGATGAGAGGGTTCACTGCTGGAGGCACCACCGAGTACAGAACTGCCATCACCAGATCCAGGGATGTGGAGGACATGGAAGGGGGCTTCAGGTGGGAAAAGAAGCCAGTGGTGATAAATAGGGAGACCACAGCCAGGTGAGGCAGGCAGGTGGCAAAGGCTTTGTGGCGTCCCTGCTGAGAGGGGATCCTCAGCACTGCCCTGAAGATCTGCACATAGGACACCACAATGAACACAAAGCAAACAAAGAATAAAGAGGCACTGAGCACGATTAGCACAAGTTCCCTGAGGTAGGAGGTGGAGCAGGAGAGCTTGAGGATCTGGGGGATCTCACAGAAGAACTGCTCCACAGCATTGCCCTGGCAGAGCGGCAGGGAAAATGTATTGGTTGTGTGCAGCAGAGCAGTGAGAAAGCCACAGGCCCAGGCAGCTGCTGCCAGGAGGACACAAACTCTGCTGCCCAGGAGGGTCTCATAGTGCAGGGGTCTGCAGATGGCAGCGTAGCGATCGTAGGCCATGATGGTGAGGAGATAAAGCTCTCCTGAAAAGAAAAAGACAAAAGAAAAGACCTGAGCAGCACATCCTGCATAGGAGATGGCCCTGGTGTCCCAGAGGGAATTGGCCATGGATTTGAGGACAGTGTTGGAGATGTAGCCTATGTCAATGACGGCAACGTTAAGGAGGAAGAAGTACATGGGGGTGTGGAGGTGGTGGTCCCAGGCTATGGTGGTGATGATGAGGCCATTGCCCAGCAGGGCAGCCAGGTAGGTGGCCAGGAAGAGCCAGAAGTGCAGGAGCTGCAGCTGCCTTGTGCCTGTGAATGGCAGGAGGAGGAAGTGGGTGATGGAGCTGCTGTTGGACATTTCCTGCCTCTGACCTGTGCAAGGAGGAAAAGACAGTGATAAGTTAGGGGACACCTCTCAGGCTCTTCGTAACCTTCCTCCCCGAGCTGTGTCAGGAATGGATCAGTTCATTCCCCATCACTACCAGCCAATGGCCTGGTTCAGCACAGCTTCAGATGCAACAGAGACACAGAATTGCCATGAAGATGCCTCTGATGTCAGAACAGAAAGTGACCAACAGCCCAATCCCAGAGAGCAAGAGTCCCATGGAGAGGTGGAGAAACAGGGACGAGGCCTGCAGTGCTCCAGAGACAGTGAAGGGAAGAGAGAAAAGCAGAGGGGCTGGGGCTGAAGCCTTCTCCTTACCCAGCTCTGCTCATTGCTGCTCACATGATGAAACTGAAGGGCTTTGGTCATCCTTCTGTGTGCACACTGCAGGAGCCTTCAGCTGAAGATCAGCTGCTGAGATGGAGATGCTTCCAGGAGCTACAGCTGCAGTGCGCTGCACCCACAGCCCCACTGTATCAGTGACTGCAGTGATTTCACCTCCAGCAAGCTCTCAGCAATCTCCCAGTCCTGGCCACCTTGAAGCTCTCTCTGCCTTCTTCATCTCCCTGAGATCCCCTGGCAGTGCCCTCAGCCCTGCTGCCCTGTGCAGAGGAGCAGCTCCTGGGCAGAGCTGTCTCTCTGCAGCGCTGCCTGCTTGCCAGCGGCTCCCCCCAGTCCAGGAGCCTGCCCAGGGTGTTTTAATGAGTCCTCTGGTGGCTTTGGTGCCATCTAAACCTCAGAGACTGAGAGGAAGCTGATGAAACCACTCCAGAATTCAAAGTTAGATTCAGACCTTGAAGTTTCTCGTAGTTTTAATGGGTCCCTCTGAGGGACACTACTGGGAAAGTGTCTCCAGGGCGTGGGTAGAGCAGAGAACTGGAGGCAGTGCTGACAGGTCAGGAAAACCAGGGAAAGTTTGCTCTGATGCTGAGCAAACCTGGAGGTGTTTCATTAATCCAAAGGGCCAAGCGAGGAAGATCCTGTCCCTCACTCACTCCTCAGGGCACTTCCTTGCAGTGACATTTCTATCTCCTCATGTCCAGTCTGGCTGTCCTTAGCTCCACTTTGTGGCTTTAGTGCTTTCTCTTGTGGTTTGTCACTATGCAGGAAACTTCTCCATGTCTCAAACCACCCTCAGGCATTCTCCGGGTGCTCCTCTACTGTTCTCAATCTCCACACCACTGAGCCCAGGGCTCTCAGCCTCTATCTGCTGCTCAGGTTCCAGAGGCCTCCAAACACAGCTTGGCAGATCTCTGAGCGCTCTCTAAGGCAAAGGTAGTGGTCAAAGGCCAAGAAAGAGAGAGTAAGACTTTTCACCAAGTGCTGTAGTGGCTGGACAAGGAGCAATGGCTTTGACCTGAAAGAGAGGAGATTGAGATTGGACAGAAGGAAGAAATACTTTATGAGGAGGGTGGCAGGACACTGAAACAGGTGGCCCAGAGAAGGGGATGCCCATCCCTGGAAGTGTCCCAGGTCAGGAACCCTGAGCAACCTGAACTAGTGAAAGATGTCCCTGCCCGTGGTCAGGGGTTGGGCTCAAATCACTTCGAGGTTCCTCCCACCTCAAACCATTCCATGATTCTTTGATTCTAATATCCCCAACCCCTTTTCCACATGGCTGCAGATAGCTGCAGACACCATGGGGGTGTTTTCATCTGCCCTGCTCACCAACACCTCCATGAAAAGAGAAAAAGTTGCCACTTCTAGGACATGAATTGCCCTGGGTTTGGAGAAATAATTCAAACACACAAAGGTAACAAAATCGATTCCAAAACCTCCAATGTGTGTGGAAGTTTCCCCAAGCAGGGCAGTGGAAGAAGCTGCCACGATGACCTTGCCAACAGAGGATGGGGAGTTTCTGCCTTAAGGGTCTGAGATTAATGATGGGAAGATAGAAAAAGTGTTTGGGGCTTGCAAGACTTCCCATGGGATGTCCAGGAAAAGATCAAAGGAAGGGAAAGAGTGGGAGCAAGGTGGTTTGTGGGGGAACAAGCATGGGAGAAGAGAGAGAAAAGAGGATGAAAGAAGCTGGTCCTGCATGTAGAGGTCACTCCCCTGGCTGTGTCCTGATCACTGCAGCTTGCTCTGATTCCTCAACACCTCCATTTCCAACAGCTTGTGTGGGGAGGGAGCTCTCTGCTCTGGGTCCAGAAGGAGCTCTCTGTGCCAGCCACTGGTGTCATCAGGTCTGGCATTCGTTGGAGGCCATCAGCTGCTGCCAGGTGTAAGTGTGTTTCATGTTGGAGTCTGTGTTGTACAGATCTTGACTTGGCTGATCTTAGGAAGGGAAAGCTGGCCTGGAGCAGGTGATTGCAAGGAGAGTCAAGAGCTTCAGTCATTCATTAAAGACCAAGGCTGGAGAAGAAAAACCCCAGCCTCCTGTTGAGTGGGAAGGGGAACTTAACAACATCAGAGACATGTTGGGGCTGAGGCACTCCATGGATTCTGGGCTTCAGCCTTCATTGACAAGGTCTCCAGGCCTCTGTTCTGAGGGAAAGGGCTCTAGGAGGAGCAGAGCAAGGACTGACAGGAACCTCAGGCCATCCAGCAGGGAGGCATCCAAGGTCTGCTCCTGCAGGGGACTTACCCTGGCAACGGCGCAGTGTGGTGAGGTTGAAATTACCCCCAACACAGAACTGCCAGATCAGCTCAGCTGACAGCAAATGAAGTGCTATTTACAAACACAGCTGCAAGCTAGAAATATGAAATGCACTGACTGTGTACAAAGTATCCAATATTTACACATCTATACGATGTACAAACCACACCAGACCCCCCTGGACAAACCAGGGGGCTGCCAACAGCTTCCCCCTCTTCCCCCCCCCCCCTTCCTCTGCTGTACACAGGACAAGAGAAAGAAGAGCAAAGAGCAGTTTGTTAGTGCTTAGCCACAGCAAAGCAGCACAGGCAAGGTCAGCAAGCCAGCAGAAACACAGCTGGTATCTGTGTGGGAGTTTTAGGCTACGCCTTTCAAATTTTCCCCAGCTCTTGAACAGAAAGTGGTAAACTGCAAATAAATCTCCATTGGGTGCAAAGAGGAAAATAGTGATAGCTTTAAACAGTCCATTGGAGAGATAAGGCACTAAAACTGGTTGTGCAAAACAATCTTTCCCTCTTCTGGCTTCCTCAGGCTGGGAGATACTACCTGGCTCTTGCTCGACCTTGGCGGCACTGCTTTGTTGTGACTGCTGTTAACTTTCTCTGCTCTGTCTCTTGTTCCTTTGTATACAGGGGGGTAAGGAGGAGGCAGGGAGGTAGAAGCTATTGCAGCTCCCTTGGTCTTTGGCCAGGGGGTTCCTTGTGCTGTTTATCAATTGTAAATCCCTGTAAACATTGCAAATCCTGGATAGTTTGAGCACATCCTTTGCACTCCATTGTAGATGGTAGTTTTGCCTATAAATACCGTTTCCATTTGCTTCCAGCTGAGCTGCTCTGGCAAATTTAGTGTTGGGGGGGGAAATTTTCAACCAACCACAATCTGTCAGAGCAAAGGAAGCAAAGATTGAGAGAGAGAGAGAGAGAGCACACAACTATCTTTATGTTAGTTCCCAGGCCAAAGGGATTATTTAGACCTGATCATTATTTTCCCTTTACATCCAATGGAGATTTGTTTACATTCTACTACTTTTCTGTTCAGGATCTGCAGAGAATGTTCTAGGCACAGGCTGGAGCTGCCTGGCTGGGAGCAGCCCTGTGGGAAAGGTCTCAGGAGATGGACAGAAGGCAGCTGTGCCCTGGCAGCAAGAGAGGCTTGCAGTGTGTGAGCTGTGTGACCAGGAGTGCGGCCAGGAGACGAAGGGAGGGCATTGTCCAGGTGACTGCACCCAAATTTCAGATCCCCACAAAAGGAAAGGTGCTGGCAAGTAAAGGGCAGGTCCTGCCTGGCTAACCTGATCTGCTTCTGTTACAAGCTGACTGCTTAGTGGCTGAGGGAAAGGCTGTGGATGTTGTTCAACTGCATTTTAGTAAAGCCTTTGGCACTGTCTCCCACAGCATCCTCCTGCAGGATCTGCTCATGGCTTGGATGGGTGAACACTGGGGAAAAACTGGCCCAAAGAGTGCTGGGGAATGGAGGTAACTCCAGCTGGTGACTGGTCAGGAGTGGTGTTCCCCAGCGCTCGATACTGGGGCCAGCTCTCTAATATTTTCATCAGTGACCTGGAGGAGAGGATCAAGGGCACCCTCAGTAAGTTTGCAGGTGACTCCCAGTTAGGAGAGTGTGCATCTGCTTGAAGGTGGAGTGGCTCCACAGAGAAGTCTGGACAGGCTGGCTGGGCTGAGGTTCAACAAGGCCAAGTGCTGAGTCCTGCACTTGGGTCACAACAACCTCATGAAGGTTGCAGGCTTGGAGCAGAGTAGCCGGAAACTACCCAGCAGAAAAGGACCTGGGGTGTTGGTCAGCAGCTAGCTGAACATGAGCCAGCAATGTGCCCAAGTGGCCAAGGAGGCCACCATCATCCTGGCATGGATCAGCAACAGTGTGGCCAGCAGGAAGACTTTCTCACAAGTAACAAGCGATAGGAGAGGAGGAAACAGCCTCAAGTTGTTGGGCACAAGGAGAAAACCAAAAGGGTTGTCAAGGCCTGGAAGAGGCTGCCCAGGGGTGGGGTGGAGTCCCCATCCCTGGAGAAATTTAAAAGCTGCATAGCTGTGGTGCTATGGGAAGGACATGGGTTAGTGGGGACCTGGCAGTGTTGGTTAGTGGTTGGACTTGAGGGTTTTAAAGGTCTCTTCCAACCAAAATGCTTCTTTGGTTCTGTGATTCGATCAGGACATTGCCACCTGCCATCCATCCCAGCAGGCCTCTGCTGCCAAGCAAAGTCTTTCCATAGGTGGCATCTTGATACCAGCTGCAGCCATATTGGAAGTGTTGCAGCCCAGAGGGCCACCAAAGCTCACAGCCTGGAGCACAGAGAGGAAGAGCCCTGTGTGTCACCACACAGCTGTGACTTCAGTGCAGGAAGGGCTGAAGTGGGGCAGGACAGCTCCCATGGCTTCTGCAGGGGGTGGAGAGAAAACATCCTTAGGAGAAACCAAGAGGAAGGATGAGGAGCAAGGGATGCTCTGTGTTCTGTCAGGGTAGCTCAGATACATGAAGCTCTTCAGCTGGACAGGCAACTGAAAGGAGGACCCAGGAGTAGGAATTAGTTGTGGCTGGGTGTTGGTCAGGAACTGAATGCCCAGAATCTGTTGCTCACTTAACCCTTACATTCCCAGAGGGCTGGGGAGAGAATCAGGAGTTGAAGAGGGGCAGCAAGAGCTGTGTGTGCACAGAGCAGAAGGAGGAACCCATTCAGCACTTCCCATGGGCAGGCAGGTGTGCAGCCACTGCCAGCCCTTCAGGGCTTTGTGCCTCAGTGACATGAGAAGGCAGCACCATGACCATCAGCGGCCTTTTGTCATCCTCCTGTCCCTTAGCTTTACTTGAGGGACACAACAGCCTATGGGATGCAACATCCCTCAGCTCGTTTCTGGTCAGCTGTCCCAGCTTGTTGTGTGTCCCCAGACTGCTCAGGCTGAGGGCAATGGGAGCAAGAGAAAATCTTCATGCTCTGCAAGGACTGTCCAGCAGCAGCCACAACACAGCTGTGTGCTCAGTGCTGCTTTAGGGACAGATCCCAAGCACAGCACCCTGTGAGCTGCCATGAGGAGAATGAACTCCATCCCAGCCAGAGGCAGTCACAGGTGATACAGGCAGGGTGAGGAGGGAGTCAAGTCCCCTTTAAATGGCCTGAGGACATCTGTGGATCATAGAACCTGGCTCTGATGGATGGAAGACTCTGCCCAGTATTCACTGGTCAAGTGGGACAGCAGGATGCAGACAGTCTGGAAGGCTTCTTGTGGGGTTTGTTGAGAAGCTCTTAGCACTGCTGCCAAGTGGTCCACACACTTTGATGCTCACATGGACCTGGTACTCCCAAAAGAGGAAGAGCTGGTCAGGAATGTGAAGATCAGTGCCAGCCTTGGTTGTGGTGACCATGAAATTATGGTCTTCCTGATGTGGGCAAAGAGAATGGCAGAGCACAAATCCTGGACATCAGGGAAGTAGAACCCAGCCTGCTGAGGTAACTGGCAGGGGGGATCCCATGGGAACAATGACAGGGACCTGAGAACATCCCATAGGTCTTTGTGTCTTTGACCAGCCTCACATGGGGCCCCCTTTCACACCTCTGTCCATGGGCCCAGGACACCATTTGAAGCCAGGCCTGAGTTTCAGCCCCAACTTGATCCATGCTGTAGGTGTAGAGGTCTCCAGACACAGCCATAGACTCAGCCTTGCCTCCATGCATCTTGTGGTTTCCAACTTGCAGACTCATCTCTCAGCTTGATTCTTTGTTGTAGTGGTTTGAGCCTTAACTGAGAGTTAAAAGCCCAGATGGGGGAAAAGGCTGAGAATCTCTCCCCCACTCCCCCCTCCTCCCTCCAAACAGAGAGGAGGGAAAAAAAAGGGTAAGGAGCAAATCCACTAAACAATCATCTGGAGTTGACTTGGAAGTAGAGAGGTTGTCAAGGGTTGAAGGGGAAGGCCGAGCCTTCTCCCCCCACCCTGTAAAGTGAAGGGGAAAAAAATTGAAAGGGGAAAAAAAACACAGCTGGATTAGCAAGGGGATTGTGTGCTGTATTTACAAAGCAGTTTAGGGAACACAGGGAAATATATACAGAATTTACAGTATTTACAATATATACAGAAATATACAACAAAGTAACACAGAGACGAGATTTCCCTCCGCTGCTGAGGAGGGTTCCCCACCCCTGTACCCCCTTCTCTCCCCCTTTTCCCCAGAGAGGGTTAGAAAGAGAGAAAAAGGAATAACTGTTAATTAAAAGCAGTTAGGCAGCTATGTGTTAGAAGAGGCCTTATCTTTTTCCAAGGTCAGTCTGGCTGAAAGCCCAGAAAGCTGCGAGCTGCGCAAGGAAGGGGAGAGAATGCAAGACTGCCCAGGGGTCTCTGCTGTACTCCCAGTTCAAAGGTGCTTTCTACCAATCTACCAATGAAATTAGTTTAGATCTGTCTCTCGTTTATAAACATTCAGCCACAATGTCCCCTTTCTTAAAGGCACAGCCTCAAACGGTCACAGAGGTGAAGAATTTTCTTTAAACAATATATATACATATAAAACAATAACAGGAAAGGTTCTGTCATGGTTTGGGCTGGGTGTCCTCTGCTACAGGGGTGTTTCCTGTGTCCAGAAGTCCAGCCCAGTGGGTGGACACAGGAAATTAGGTTATTTCCTACCATGATCCCTTGCACCACTATAAGTCTCACGGCGGGGTCTGGCACTTCCTCTTTCCTTCCTCCTCGCCACCTGGTAACTGGGGGAGAGATCTCCTGGCCATGGGCCTGGTTAGGCCCAAGGCCACGGGGGGATGGGCAGTCTCAGATCTGGCCAGCTGAGACTAGCCTAGCAGTGGGGGGGGGGGGGAAGGAGGAGCCCTGGGGGTTTGGGTGCACCCTCAGGTGGGAATGGGATCTCTCTGGGTCTGTTTTGGGTCTCTCTCTTGTCACTGTGTTTCTAGTTCTCTGCACGCACTCCCTGTTATATTTAAACTTCTCATCACTTTTGCAATCCGTTTGTCTGAGTCGTTATTTCTGCGTGTGGTGGGGAGGGGGTCTGCCCCAACCCATTACAGGTTCACAAGGGCAAGGAACAAGGATGGATGGGAGTGGGACAGAAAAGAATAATACAAAACCAGTCTTTCTCTGAGGAGTCACGGAGGCAGCAGGGAGAAGGATCAGGTTCAGCCACGTGGCTGAGGAGCAGGAGGGCAGCTGCAGTAGCTCTCATCCAGCAGAGGCAGGAGCCAAAAGGAGATCCAGGAAACTGGAATCCAGGAAACTGGATCCAGGAAACAGGAAACCAGGGAACTACAGGCCAGTCAGTCTCACCTCTGTGCCTGGAAAGATCATGGAACAGATCCTCCTGGAGTCACTACTCGCTCAAAAGAATAGTGAAGAGGTGATTGGGAACAGTCAGCATGGCTTTGCCAAGGGCAAATCCTGCCTGACCAACCTGGTGGCCTTCTATGAGCAGGTGACAAAATTAATAGACGAGGGGCGAGCAACTGATGTCATTTGCCTGGGCCTGAGCAAAGCCTTCGACACTGTCCCACACCACATCCTGGTCTCCAAACTGGTGACACATGGGTTTGATGGGTGGACCACTAGATGGATAAGGAACTGGCTTGATGGTCGCACCCAAAGAGTGGCTGTCAATGGCCCCATGTCCCAGTGGAGGCCAGTGACAAGTGGAGTCCCTCAGGGATCAGTCCTGGGACCTGTCTTATTCAACATCTCTGTGGGTGCCATGGACAGTGGCACTGAGTGCACCCTCAGCAAGTTTGCTGATGACACCAAGCTGTGTGGTGCAGCAGACACGCTGGAGGGAAGGGAGGCCATCCAGAGGGACCTTGACAGGCTGGAGAGGTGGGCACAGGCCAACCTCATGAAGTTCAATAAGAGCAAGTGCAGGGTCCTGCATCTGGGTCGAGGCAATCCCAGGCACAAATACAGGCTGGGCAGTGACTGGCTGGAGGGTAGCCCTGAGGAGAGAGACTTGGGGGTGCTGGTGGACAAAAAGCTCAACATGAGCTCTCAGTGTGCACTTGCAGCCCGCAAAGCCAATCAGATCCTGGGCTGCAGCAGGAGAAGTGTGGCCAGCAGGTCGAGGGAGGTGATCCTCCCCCTCTACTCAGCTCTGCTGAGACCCCACCTGGAGTACTGTGTCCAGTTCTGGAGCCCCTATTACAAGAGGGATGTGGAGGTGCTGGAACGTGTCCAGAGAAGGGCCACGAGGATGATCAGAGGGCTGGAGCACCTCTCCTATGAGGACAGACTGAAGGAGTTGGGACTGTTCAGTCTGCAGAAGAGAAGGCTCCCAGGTGACCTCATTGTGGCCTTCCAGTATCTGAAGGGGGCCTACAGGAAGGCTGGGGAGGGACTGCTCAGGATCTCAGGTAGTGATAGGACTAGGGGGAGTGGAATGAAGCTGGAGGTGGGGAGATTGAGGCTGGATGTGAGGAGGAGGTTCTTCACCATGAGAGTGGTGAAACCCTGGAATGGGTTGTCCAGGGAGGTGGTCGAGGCCCCGTCCCTGGGGGTGTTTAAGAGCAGGCTGGATGAGGCTCTGGCCAGCCTGATCTAGTGTGGGGTGTCCCTGCCCATGGCAGGGGGGTTGGAACTAGATGATCCTTGTGGTCCCTTCCAACCCTGAATGAAACTATGAAACTATGAAACTATCCAACAGCTATGATGTCCTGCTTTTTATACCCTAGCTGGGCAGGGAGGGGGGAGTGGAACAGACTCAGCTTCCCAGGGGAAAACGTCCTGCAGGGAGGGTAAAGTACCCGCAAGCCCTCCACCCTGCTTTGGTTTTTTTGTTTTCAGAAAAGGGCATTAACCCACCACATTTGTACAGTGCAATGACACCATGGCCCTCCAAGGACTGAGGCCTTTCTGCTGCCTTTATGCCCATCACTGGTCACATTTGTGGGGGAGGGAAGGGACAAGCAGGTGAGGTTTCTGGGTGTCAGTGCATGACGCAAATCTGTCATCATTCATTCTCTTTCTCAGCACTCCAGACATAAGATTGGCTTCATCTACCTGAAATCCTTCTCACAGGGACTGGCAGGTCACCAGGTGTGGAAGCCATGATAAGAAGAATGTGAAACTGACCTTCAGATTTGTATGGGAAGTTGTAGTGATAACAGAACACTGTGTGGTGGCTGCATGGGCAAAGCAGGCTGGGCAGGCTGCAGTGAGTAGAGCCCAGGCAGAGGCTCGGAGAAGCCAGCGATGCGCCGGCATGCCGGGGAAGAGTCCAGGCTTCAAAGAGTTAATTGTCTGCAGAGTATCAGCCAGAGGCAGTGCCACAATTTTCTGGGGACAGTGTATTGGTGTGCAGAGGCTCAGGTGGGGATCTCTTTCTCTCTCTCTGAAAGCATAGGCTCAGGGCTTTCTAAGGAGCAAAAGTTGTCTCTGCAAGTCTTAAAATGACTGTTGGAAGCTCCTCACTGTTCAGTGGCTTTGATCTAGCACAGTGATTTGAAACAAAAACAGAGCTGAGGCTTTGCCCTTCCTACCTCGGTGGTATTTCCATGGAGTATAATTTGCATGGCTGTAGAACTCCTGGCAGGAGAAAGAGTAGAACCCATTGGGACCCTGTCCCAACAAGAAGGAGAGATAATAACCTTCCAGTGCTCCCCAGGAAGAAACAAATGGGGATGGAAAGGGTAAAAATAAGGAACAAGAATTGGAACCCTCTCACTCCCCTCCACCCCCTCTGCCTGAGACATTCTCTGTGAAGGTTCAGGGAAAAGAGATTCAGAGAAGTGTGTTAAGGAGGTACTGAACAATGCCTACCCTGAAGTGCTTCCAGGCATTTCCAGATCCAATATCCTAGATTCCAACATCCTCATGAAAAAGAAATAATTGCTACTTGTCGGACATGAGTTGCCAAAGTCTTTGAGAAATAATTCATAAACCAAAGGAAGAGAGTTTAAAGCAGGGAAATTGGAAGGCCTGGGAAAGAGGAAACTCCAGGGAGACCAAATAGCATCCTTTCAGCACTTGAAGGGGGATGGAGAGAGATTGTTGCAAAGGCCTGCAGTGATAGGGCAAGGGACAATGGCTTTAAACTGGGGAAGAGCAGATTTAGATTGGATGTTAGGAACATTAGTGTAGTGGAACACTGCAACAGGCTGCCCAGGGAGGTGGTTGGGACCTCATCTCTGGAGATCACAGTATCACAGTATCACCAAGGTTGGAAGAGACCTCAAAGATCATCGAGTCCAACCTGTCACCACAGACCTCATGACTAGACCATGGCACCAAGTGCCACATCCAATCTCCTCTTGAACACCTCCAGGGATGGTGACTCCACCACCTCCCTGGGCAGCACATTCCAATGACAAATGACTCTCTTAGTGAAAAACTTTCTCCTCACCTCCAGCCTAAACCTCCCCTGGCACAGCTTGAGACTGTGTCCCCTTGTTCTGGTGCTGGTTGCCTGGGAGAAGAGACCAACCCCTTCCTGGCTACAACCACCCTTCAGGTAGTTGTAGAGGGCAATGAGTTCACCTCTGAGCCTCCTCTTCTCCAGGTGTCAAGGGTTGAGGGGAAGGCCCAGCCTTCTCCCCCCCCCTCTAAGTAAGGGGAAGAAAATTGAAAGAAAGGAAAAAAAAACCTCTTAAAGGCACTGCCTCAAACGTTCACACCAGGCTAAACAATCCCAGCTCCCTCAGCCTCTCCTCACAGGGCTTGTGCTCAAGGCCTCTCCCCAGCCTTGTTGCCCTTCTCTGGACATGTTCAAGTGTCAGCAATGGCAGGCTGGGCACAAGGCAGTTCTGTCCTGCAGCCCCATAGCACAGGCAGCAGTCAAACGTGCATTACATCCCCTGCCTTTAAAACAAGCAGGAGGAATTCTCTGGCTACACCACAATGGAGAGACAGCCTAGGAAGGGCCAGTAGCCCTGTTAGCCTAGGGAAGGGATGTGCTTGTATTTTATACCCTACAGCCCCACAGTGGATACTGGCAAGAAAAGTTAAGCTGTGTCATGAGGTGGAAGGATAAGTCCTGCAAGCTGGTACTGCAGATATAGAATAGAATAGAATAGAATAGAATAGAATAGAATAGAATAGAATAGAATAGAATAGAATAGAATAGAATAGACCAGGTTTTAAGAGACCTTCAAGATCATCATGCCCAACCTATCATCCAACACCACCTAATCAACTAACCCGTGGCACCAAGCACCCCATCAAGTCTCCTCCTGAACACCTCCAGTGATGGGGACTCCACCACCTCCCCGGGCAGCCCATTCCAATGGGCAATCACTCTCTCTGTGTAGAACTTCCTCCTAAACTCCAGCCTAAACCTCCCCTGGTGTAGCCTGAGACTGTGTCCTCTTGTTGTGATGCTGGTTACCTGGGAGAAGAAACCAACCTCTGCCTGTCTACAACCTCCCTTCACGTAGTTGTAGAGAGCAATAAGGTCACCCCTGAGTCTCCTCTTCTCCATTCTGAGCAACCCCAGCTCCCTCAGCCTCTCCTCACAGGGCTGTGTTCCAAACCCCTCACCAACTTTGTTGCCCTTCTCTAGACATGCTCCAGCAAGTCAACCTCCTTCCTAAACTGAGGGGCCCAGAACTGGACACAGGACTCAAGGTGCAGCCTAACCAGTGCAGTGTACAGGGGCAGAATGACCTCCCTGCTCCTGCTGGCCACACTGTTCCTGATGCAGGCTAGGATGCCATTGGCCCTCCTGGCTGCCTGGGCACACTGCAGGCTCATGTTCAGCCTACCATCGAACAGCACCCATAGTTGCCTCTCTGCCTGGCTGCTCTCCAGCCACTCTGACCCCAGCCTGCAGCACTGCATGGGGTTGGTGTGGCCAATGTGCAGAACCTGGCACTTGGATGTGTTCAATCTCATGCCCTTGGACTCTGCCCATCTGTCCAGCCTGTCGAGGTCCCTCTGCAGAGCCTCTCAACCCTCCAGCAGATCAACTCCTGCCCCCAGCTTGGTGTCGTCACCAAATTTACTGATGATGGACTCAATACCCTCATCCAGGTCATCAATAAAGATGTTAAAGGGCACAGGGCCCAGCACTGATCCTTGGGGCACAGCACTGGTGCCTGGCTGCCAGCTGGATGTGGCACCATTCACCACCACTCTCTGGGCTCAGCCCTCCAGCCAGTTCCTAACCCATCGCAGTGTGCTCCCGTCCAAGCCATGGTCTGACAGCTTGGCCAGGAGTTTGCTATGGGGGACAGTGTCAAAGACCTTGCTGAGGTCCAGGTAGACCACATCCACAGGCCTCCCCACATCCACCAGGCAGTCACCTGATCATAGAAGGAGATCAGGTTGGTCAGGCAGGACCTGCCCTTCCTAAATCCACCCCGGGACCAACCTGAACCCTGCAGCCCCACGCAGCCGCAGCAGCCCTCGCTCACCATTTCCACTCCCTGCTGGGCACAGCCAGCGAGGCCCCGAGCCAGCACCTTCGCTCACACCTCCCCTCCCCTCCCCTCCCCTCCCCTCCTCATCCTCCTTCTCCTTCTGCTCCTTCTCCCCCCACGGGCAGGAGCAGAGCCGGCGGCAGCCAACCCAGGCCACAGCACAGCCCTGCCCCCAGCAGCGGCTCGGCCCCTCCGGGCACTGCCCAGCTCTGCTCCCTCGTTCCAAGGCCTTCTCCTTACCCAGGGGGCCCTGGCTGGCTGCAGGCAGAGGAGCGCAGCCCACAGCCGCTCTGGGCTCCGCTCACCCCAGAGCCTTTCCCTCCCTGCTGCCCCTCGCAGATGTTCCTCCGCGGCTCGCAGCCCTGCCGGCCGCTGCCCCTCGACAGCCCTCGGTGCGCAGAGCGGAGGCACGGCCTGGCGAGAAGGCACCGCCCCTCTGCGCCATTGGCTGCCTCGCCCGCCACCCCCAGACTCTGCACGCTGATTGGCTGATCTGCACAGGGCTGGGCGGGCACTCTGCGCTCTGCCCCTCCCGGGGTCCCCCCAATGGGGAGCAGGCTGCCAAGGGGGCAGCGATGCCCTTGGGCCGCGCACGGAGCTGCAGAGGGCTGTGGGCAGGGGGCAAGTGGGGGCTGCCCAGGCCGGGGAGCCCCAGAGCTGCTGGGGCCAGCAGCCCCCTCCCTGGGGACAGTGCTCCGGCCGGGGCAGAAGCGGCGCTGGGAGCCCTGCGGGGCTCGGCTCTGCCTGGTGACTGCTGGCGCTACCCAGCCCCGCTCCTTACTGGCCGTGCTGGGGCTCCCAGTGCCATCCCTGGGCAGGCCTGGAGCGAAAGCCTGCAGGGACAGAGTCCAACGCACTCAGCGGTCCCAGCACCTGTGCAGCCTCAGCTCCCTCAGCCATGGAGCCTGCTGCGGTGCTGGGAGCTGTGACCCTGCTGGTGGCACCGGTGGTGCTGGGAGCCCACCCGGCTGGTGCTGAGAAGCTCTCAGGTGGGCTCAGAGTTGGGCACGGGGAGGAGATTGCTGGGCTTGGGTGCCACAGGTGCCCTGGGAGGCGCTGGGCTCTGCTGTGCCGTCCTGCCCCCCACTCCTGGGTGCCAGTCCCTCCTCCCTGCCCCCTCCCTGGCTCTCCGCAGTGCCCAGGCTGAGCCACGGAGTCCCCTCGGGGTCAGGATCTCCGCAGCGGTCCTGTGGCAGCTGCGTGGCACTGGGGGGGGGGGGCGAGAGTGGAGACGGGGAGGGGGCTCCACGGTGCCTCGCTGCCCTGCCCTGCCCTGGCCCCTACCCACGCAGGGGTTTTCCTGGAGATGGAAAAGGCTGAGTGTCAGTTCCTCAACGGCTCCGAGCGGGTCAGGTTTGTGGACAGCTACATCCACAACCGGGAGCAGTATGTGCACTTCGACAGCGACCTGGGGATCTTCGTGGCCGACACCCCCCTGGGCGAGCGCCAAGCGCAGCACTTGAACAGCCTGCCGGAGTTCCTGGAGCAGAAACGAGCTGAGGTGGACACCTTCTGCCGGAGCAACTACAAGGCAGTGACCTCATTCGCCGTGGAGAGGAGAGGTGAGAGCGTGGCAGGACCTTTCCCGGGGCACCGGGCACAAGCCAAGCCCTGGAATCTCTCCAGAGAAGGAGACTCCACAGCCTCTGTGGGCAGCCTGCTCCAGGGCTCAGAAGCCTCCAAGGCGAGAAGGTTCTTGTGATGGAAGCTGCCGGGTGGCCCTTTGTGCCTGTGGCCCCTTGTCCTTTGTGTGGCTGCAGAGAGAAGAGCCTGGCCCCAGCCTCTTGCCCCCCAGGCTGTGGCTCTTGCTGGGCACAGAGAAGATGCCCTGGGCTGGCAGGAGGGCAGAGCACGGCTGTGCCTCACAGGACTTAGCGAGTCCCTGGGCATGTCCCGTCCTGCATGGGGACACCGGGGCCAGCCCCGGGCCGGGCTGGGGGGCAGGGTGGCCCCTGCCTGGTCTCTGTCAGCCCCTTCCCTGCCGGCTCTGGCTCTCCCCCAGTGCAGCCCCGGGTGCAGATCCACCTTGTGCAGTCGAGCTCCCTGCCCCAGAGCCCCAGGCTGGTTTGTGCCGTGATGGATTTCTACCCCGCGGAGGTGGAGGTGAAGTGGTTCAGGAACGGGCAGGAGGAGACGGAGAGCCTGGTGTCCACGGAGGTGCTGCCCAACGGGGACTGGACCTACCAGGTGCTGGTGCTGCTGGAAAGCAGCCCGCAGCCTGGGGACACCTACCTGTGCCAGGTGGAGCACAGCAGCCTGCAGCACCCCATCAGCCAGCGCTGGGGTAAGGCCCTGCCCTGGCCCCGGGGCAGCCTGGGGCAGCTGGGGGGCACAAGGTGCTTGTGGGGTCCCCATCTCCCACGGAGCCCTGCTGGGGAAGCTTGGGAGCTGTGGGGCTGCAGAGGGAGGGTGGTGGATGGGAGCTGTGGGGCTGCAGAGGGAGGGTGGTGGATGGGAGCTGTGGGGCTGCAGAGGGAGGGTGGTGGATGGGAGCTGTGGGGCTGCCGAGGGAGGGTGGTGGATGGGAGCTGTGGGGCTGGAGGGGGAGGGTGGTGGATGGGAGCTGTGGGGCTGGAGGGGGAGGGTGGTGGATGGGAGCTGTGGGGCTGCAGAGGGAGGGTGGTGGATGGGAGCTGTGGGGCTGCCGAGGGAGGGTGGTGGATGGGAGCTGTGGGGCTGCAGAGGGAGGGTGGTGGATGGGAGCTGTGGGGCTGGAGGGGGAGGGTGGTGGATGGGAGCTGTGGGGCTGGAGGGGGAGGGTGGTGGATGGGAGCTGTGGGGCTGCAGAGGGAGGGTGGTGGATGGGAGCTGTGGGGCTGCAGAGGGAGGGTGGTGGATGGGAGCTGTGGGGCTGCAGAGGGAGGGTGGTGGATGGGAGCTGTGGGGCTGCAGAGGGAGGGTGGTGGATGGGAGCTGTGGGGCTGCCGAGGGAGGGTGGTGGATGGGAGCTGTGGGGCTGCAGAGGGAGGGTGGTGGATGGGAGCTGTGGGGCTGCAGAGGGAGGGTGGTGGATGGGAGCTGTGGGGCTGCAGAGGGAGGGTGGTGGATGGGAGCTGTGGGGCTGGAGGGGGAGGGTGGTGGATGGGAGCTGTGGGGCTGCAGAGGGAGGGTGGTGGATGGGAGCTGTGGGGCTGCAGAGGGAGGGTGGTGGATGGGAGCCGTGGGGCTGCAGAGGGAGGGTGGTGGATGGGAGCTGTGGGGCTGCAGAGGGAGGGTGGTGGATGGGAGCTGTGGGGCTGCAGAGGGAGGGTGGTGGATGGGCTCTGCCTTGACTTCAGCCCTCAGCCCCCTCCCCACTCTCCTCCCCACAGAGCTGCCGGCAGAGCCTGGCCGCAGCAAGATGCTGACAGGGGTGGGGGGCTTGGTGCTGGGGCTCCTCTGCCTGGGCCTGGGGCTCTGCCTCCACCTGCGCAGCAAGGTGAGCTGGGGGGAGGGGACAGCAGCTGGGGGCCTCTCTCTGCCCAGAGAGGTGCTGGAGGCTGCACCTCTGGAGGCTTTCCAACCCCCCCCCCCCCCCCCGCCATTGTGCTGCTGGGTGCTGGCCTCTGGGTGGGGGTTGGACTCGATGCTCTCCAGAGGTGCCCCTGCCCCCCACCACTCTGTGACTCTGGGATTCTTCTCTCCCCTTAGGGCTCCTGAAGCAGCTCCTGCCCCTGCCCCCCTGCTCGGCCACTGGCTGCCCTCTGCCTGGCACCACCCTGTGCTGCAGCCCCACGGCCCCACACTGCCCCCCGGGCTCGGCCCCTGTGGCCCAGCCCAGCTCGGCTGTGGCTGCTCAGCAGCTGGGGGCTCTCCAGGGCCGTTCCACACTGGCCCTGGACTGCTGCAGCTCTGCCCAATAAAGTGTCCCAGGATGGCTTCTTTAGCCTTGCCTTGGAGTCATGGAGCCATGGAATCCTTCCCTTGGCAAACACCTTTGGGATCATCCAGGCCAAGCCTCCAGCCAGCACCACCCATGGCCACTCAAGCACGGCCCCAGCACCCTGTCTGCACCTTGCTTGGACACCTCCAGTGCTCAGCCAGTCCAACCATCATCTGCCTCTGCCAGGGCTGCTGCTAACCCATGGCCCTCAGCACCGCATCCCTGTGGCTCTGAAACCCCTCCAGGGATGGGGACTCAGCCCCCTCCCTGGGGAGCCTGTTCCAGTGCTTGAGAGCCCTCCAGGGAAGAAGTTTCTTCTGAGGTCCAACCTAAACCTCCCTGGGGGCACTTGAGGCCATTTCCTCTGGTCCTAGACCTTGTTCCCTGGGAGGAGGCAATGACTCTCCCCTGGCTCCAGCCTCCTCTCAGGGAGTTGTAGAGAGCCAGAAGGTCTCCCCTCAGGCTGCTTTTCTCCACACTAAACAGCTCCAGTTGCCCAAAGCCACCACCCCTGCAGTGCCTCCACGTTGGGTGGCTGTTGATCTGCTCCAAGGTAGGAAGGCTCTGCAGGGAGCTGGCCAGGATGGATCAATGGGATGAGGTTCACCAAGGCCAAGTGCTGGGTCCTGCACTTGGCTCACACCAACCCCAGGAACCCTTCAGGCTGGGGCAGAGTGGCTGAGAACTGCCCAGCAGGAAAGGACCTGGGGGGGGTTGGTGCCAGCAGCTGAAGATGAGCCAGGGAGTACCCAGGTGGCCCTTGGAGGGAGGGCTGAGGCCTGGGCCCCCAGCCCCAGGGCTGAGGCAGAGAAGAGGCTCCCAAGTGTGGTGGCTTTGGGGTGAACTATTCCCCCTGGCAGGCAGCTGACAGCGCCCCCCCGCGGGCACTTGGACCTCCTCAGCTTGGCTTTGGTGGTTGCTGTCCCACAGGGGAAGGCAGAGCCCCTACGGCCTGCCCCATCCCCCCCCCTCCCCTTTGCTGATGGCTTCCTTGCTGCCCAAATTCTCCCAGTCTTACAGCAAAATCATTTCCCCCTCCTCAGCTTCTGCTTCAGGCTCTCTGCTCCCCACACAAGCTCAGATCATCACAGCATGGTGAGCTTGGAAGGGACCTCTGGAGGTCATTGAGTCCAAGCCCCCTGCCAAAGCAGGGCCAGCCAGGGCAGGTCACACAGGAGCACATCCAGGCAGGTTTGGAACCTCCAGGGAAGGAGACTCCACAACCTCTCTGGGCAGCCTGCCCCAGGGCTCTGAACCCTCACACCAGAGAAGTTTCTCCTCAGGCAGAGGTGGAACCTCCTGGGTTCCAGTCTGTGTCCACTGCCCCTTGTCCTGTCACAGGACACCACTGACAAGAGCCTGGCCCCAACCTCTTGCCCCCCACCCCTCAGATATTGATCAGCTTTGATCAGCTCCCCTCCCAGGCTGCTCTTCTCCAGGCCAAACAGCCCCAGGGCTCCTCAGCCTTCCCTCCTCTCAGAGCTGTTCCAAGCCCTTCATCATCCTCATAGCCCCCATGGGACTCCCTCCAGCAGTTCCCTGTCCCTCTTGAACTGGGGAGCCCAGAGCTGGATGCCAGACTCCAGAGCTGGCCTCAGCAGGGCAGAGCAGAGGGGCAGGAGAACCTCCCTTGACCTGCTGGCCACACTCTTCATGCACCCCAGGAGAACATTGACCTTCTTGGCCACCTTGCTGAGTCACAGAGGACTTCTTGTCCAGCAGGACTCCAGGGCCTTGCTGGGAGCCCTGGGAAAAGGCTGAGAGCAGGAAAAGGGCAAAAACTCCAAGAATGCAGAAAAAACCTCAGCAACAGAATGGGAGCAGGCAGGGGTGGGAGGCTTGGAGAAGCACTGAGTGAGGCTGGGACGTGGCCAGAAGAGCTCCGAGGAAGGCTTGGGAAGAAGTCCTGTGAGGAGCAGCACTGAGTTTTGGGGAGGATCCTGAGCTTCTTGGCTCTTCTGGTGACCTCAGGAGCATCCTGGCAAAGCCCTGTGGCAGAGAAGGGCCTGGCTGTGGTTTGGAGGTGTTCCAGACCCTGCTCAGCTCCTTGCTGCTGGGGCTGAGGGACGTCCTTGGTCCTGCAGGGTGCTGCTGTCCCCTCTGCAGCAGCAGGGATGGCAGAAGCTGTGGGTGACACAGGTAGGTGAGCACCATCCCCTTTCCCAGAGGCTTTCAGAGCTGCCCTGCATGGGGGGGGGGGGGAGGGGAGGAGCTGCTTTCCATGCTTTGGGCTGAGGAATGTAGCTTGGGTGGCTCTGAAGGGACATCCAGCACCACAGGGGGTGAGCTGAGGGTGCTGGAGTGGGGATGGGAACTGAAATCCCCCTGAAGTGGGAAAGGAGGAGCAGGATTGTCCCCATGGACTGGGCACTGGTGAGGCCACACCTTGAGTGCTGGCTCCAAGAAGGACCTTGAGGGGCTGGAGCAGGTGCAGAGAAGGGCAACAAAGCTGGGAAAGAGCCTGGAGAACAAGGAGAAAGGTCTAGAGAAGGGTCTGGAGCACAAGGAAGGGTCTGGAGACCTTGTGAGGAGCAGCTGAGGGAACTGAGGTTGTTCAGCCTGGAGAGCAAGAGGCTGAGGAGAGACCTTTTGGCTCTCTACAGCTCCCTGACAGGAGGCCAGAGCCAGGTGGGGGTTGGTCTCTTCTCCCAAGACAAAATGGCCTCGAGTTGCCCCAGGGGAGGTTGAGGTTGCACATGAGGAACAATTTCTGCCCCCTGAGGCTTGTCCAGGCCTGGCCCAGGCTGCCCAGGCCAGTGGTAGAGTCCCCATCCATGGAGGGGTTTCAAAGCAGTGGAGATGTGGTGCTGAGGGCCATGGTTTGGTGGTGACCTGGCAGTGCTGGGGGTGAGGCCTGGACTCTATCATCTCCAAGGTCTCTTCCAACCAAACCCATTCCAGGATTCTGCTTCCCCTCCTGCCATGCCTGCAAGGCAGAGGAAGGGGATGTGGGAAGGTGTCGAAGGCACCCATGGGTGTTGATGGAACCCATGGAGGCCTGCAAGAGCTGCAGGGGGCTTGGGGTGCCCTTGGGTTTGCTGGCCAAGCTCCTCCCACGTGCTCTGTCCTCAGGCTTTAGCCTCAAGTGCATCCAAGACAAGAAGGTCCCCATCGGGGTCACCGTGGTCATCGCCGCCTTGCTGCTCGCCATCATCGCACTGGCAGGTGAGTGGCTGAGGGTGGAGGTGCCCACCAGAGGGGGAGGTGCCCACCAGAGGAGGGAGGTGCCCACCCCCACTCAGAGGCCTTCTCCACCCTTACTGACTCCATGATTGTGCTCATGGAGGTGCTGGGTCGATGCTTGGACTCGATGATCTTAGAGGTTCTTCTCCAACCTCCCTGATTCTGTGGCTCTACCACCAAAGCCTTCTCCCCTGGAGAGAAGCTAACAGCAGAAGTCAGCAGGACTTGTTCTGCTTCTCTGCAGCCAAGAGGTGTCCATCCTGCCCCTCCTGCCCCTCTCCCACCCTTCCCAGCTGCCTGGGCAACGGCATTGGGTACAGGCAGAAGTGCTTTTACTTCATGGAGGACAAAGCTGACTGGAACAGGAGTCAGGTCTCCTGCCTTGCTCTTGGAGCCCAGCTGGCCACCATCGACACCTGGGAGGAGCTGGTAAATGAGAGACCCCTGAGGGACTGCTGTGTGGGAAGCCTCCAAGGGGGGGGGTGGAAAAAAGAAGCCTCAGAGGGAGGGGAAAGAAAGAAGCCTCCAAGGGGGGTGGGGAAAGAAGCCTCCAAGGGGGTGGGGAAAGAAGCCTCCAAAGGGGGTGGGGAAAGAAGCCTCCAAAGAGGGTGGGGAAAGAAGCCTCCGAAGGGGGGTGGGGAAAGAAGCCTCCAAGGGGGGTGGGGAAAGAAGCCTCCAAAGGGGGGTGGGGAAAGAAGCCTCCAAAGGGGGTGGGGAAAGAAGCCTCCAAAGGGGGTGGGGAAAGAAGCCTCCAAAGGGGGTGGGGAAAGAAGCCTCCAAGGGGGTGGGGAAAGAAGCCTCCAAGGGGGGTGGGGAAAGAAGCCTCCAAAGGGGGGTGGGGAAAGAAGCCTCCAAGGGGGGTGGGGAAAGAAGCCTCCAAGGGGGTGGGGAAAGAAGCCTCCAAGGGGGGGAGAGTGGAAAAAGAAGCCTCTAGAGTGGGAGGGAGGAAGAAGGGGGGGAAGGAGCCTCCCCTTCATTGGGCAGCAGATGCAGGGCTCCCATGGAGGCCATGGCATGGAGCTAAAGGTCACCCTTGGTTCTCTTTCCCCCTCCAGCGTCTCCTGCGGCGCTGTGGCAGCTCCGCACACTACTGGGTCGGCCTCCGAAGGGAAGGTTCTGGACCTTGGCAGTGGCTCAATGGCTCTCTCCTCACCAACCTGTACGTCCTGTGTGCTTCTGGAGGACACAACCATGCCCTGGGCTGAGCTGGGGCAGGAGTTGGGGGGCAGAAGACATCTGTAGAGCAGTTTGGTGAGGGGGGAAGCAATCAAACTCCATTTCCCTTGCCTGAGCTACAGCACTCGGCCCACAGCCCGTGGACCTGTGGGGTGAAGATGCTGGCAGGGCAGTGAGGACATCCCTAGGTGAAAACTCCTGAGACCTGGTAGAGCTTGAGGGAATCTCCTGGGACCAAGACACTGAAAATATTCCCTCCCTTGAGGAGCTTTTGCTCTGGGGGAAGCTGGGCAGGGTGGTCCCTGCTCCTTGCAGCACTGGGAACCTTCAACTCGTTGGCTTCCCTTGGAAGCTTCCCTCCCCACCTTGGTGGCTTCTTTCCATCCCTTGGAGGCTTCTCTCTCCCCCTTGGAGGCTTCTCTCTCCCCCTTGGAAGCTTCTCTCTCCCCCTTGGAAGCTTCTTTCCCACCCTTGGAGGCTTCTTTCCCACCCTTGGAGGCTTCCTCCTCCCCTTGGAGGCTTCATCCCAATCTTAGATTCTTCTTTCCACCCCTTGGAGGCTTCCTCCCAACTTGGGAGGCTTTCTCCTCCTCCTTGGAGGTTTCTTTGCCCACCTTGGAGGCCAATTCTCAAGCTTGGAGGCTTCCCTCCCACCTTGGAGGCTTCCCTCCCACCTTGGAGGTGTCTGCCTCCCCTCCTCAGGGTCTCCCTTCTCTCTGCTGCAGGTTGGATGTGCAGGGCAGGGGACGCTGTGCCTACATGGACAGTGCAGGACTCGGCAGCGATTGGTGCTCCCAGCTGAAACCTTCCCTCTGCAGCCACCCCCAGAAGCCACCCAGGAGGATTCAGAGAGGCTCAGAAATCCTGAACTCCACCTGGAATGTCCCCCTCAGCACAGGAGGTCAACCAGAGGCTGCCATTAACCCTCCAGGCCATGGCAGGGAGTGTGCCAAGGGTGGGTTTGGAGCTCCAGTTTAGCTTTCAGAAGCAGAAGGTCCTTGTGATGATGTCACAGAGCTGGGACCAACAGAGCCTCACTTTGCTCTGAGCCCTGCTCAGCTTTTGCAGTCACAGGGAGGCTTGGGAACCACGGGATGGTAGGGGTTGGAAGGGACTCTCTCTGCCAAAGCAGGGTCACCAAGGGCAGCTCACACAGGAACACATCCAGGCAGGTGTGGAATCTCTCCAGGGAAGGAGACTCCACAACCTCTCTGGCAGCCTGCTCCAGGGCTCCAGCAGCCTCACACCAAGGAAGTTTCTCCTCCTCTTGAGGTGGAACCTCCTGGGTTCCAGTTTGTGTCCCTTGCCTCTTGTCCTATCACAGGGCTCCACTGACAAGAGCCTGACCCCTTCCTCTTGCCCCCCCACCCCTCAGATATTGATCAGCTTTGATCAGCTGCCCTCTCAGGCTGCTCTTCTCCAGGCCAAACAGCCCCAGGGCTCTCAGCCTTTCCTCCTCACACAGGTGTTCCAGGTCCCTCAGCACCCTTTAAGCCCCCATGGGACTCTCTCCAGCAGTTCTCTACACGCTGTGCTCAAAGCCCTTTCCCTCTCCCTTCTGGCCTGGGGGATTTTGGCTCCACATAGCCAAAGGAAGGAGGCAGGAGCGAGCCTGGGCACACAACCTGCCCAGGTTTGGCACCGCTGTGCCGAGCAGGGATCACCGCTGCCCCCATGGCTGCCTCCTCATTGGCTGCTGCCCTGCGCATGCACAGACTGGAGTTGGCCAAACGCCTCCTGATTGGTTAATGACTCTGCTTGCAAGCTCTGCTATTGGTCAAGCCTTGACTTTGGCAGCGTTACCCTGGGGATGTTTTCATAGTTTCATAGTTTCATTCAGGGTTGGAAGGGACCACAAGGATCATCCAGTTCCAACCCCCCTGCCATGGGCAGGGACACCCCACACTAGATCAGCCTGGCCAGAGCCTCATCCAGCCTGGCCTTAAACACCTCCAGGGACGGGGCCTCGACCACCTCCCTGCACAACCCATTCCAGGGCTTCACCACTCTCATGGGGAAGAACTTCCTCCTCACATCCAGCCTGAATCTCCCCACCTCCAGCTTCATTCCATTCCCCCTAGTCCTATCACTCCCTGAGATCCTGAGCAGTCCCTCCCCAGCCTTCCTGTAGCCCCCTTCAGATTCTGGAAGGCCACAATGAGGTCACCTCAGAGCCTTCTCTTCTGCAGACTGAACAGCCCCAACTCCTTCAGTCTGTCCTCACAGGAGAGGTGCTCCAGCCCTCTGATCATCCTCCTGGCCCTGCTCTGGACACCTTCCAGCACCTCCAGATCCCTCTTGGAATAGGGGCTCTAGACCTGGAGGCAGGACTCCAGGTGGGGTCTCAGCAGAGCTGAGCAGAGGGGGAGGATCACCTCCCTTGCCCTGCTGGCCACACTTCTGCTGCAGCCCAGGCTCTGGTTGGCTTTGTGGGCTGCAAGTGCACACTGAGAGCTCCTGGTGAGCTTCTCCTCCCTCAGCACCCCCAAGTCTCTCTCCTCAGGGCTGCTTTCCAGCCAGTCCCTGCCCAGCCTGGATTTGTGCCTGGGATTTTCTCGACCGAGATATCCAAGGTGAGGCTCAACAGGGCTCTGGGCAACCTGATCCAGCAGAGGATGTCCCTGCTGACTGCAGGGGGGGGTTGGACTGGATGGCCTTTGGAGGTCTCTTCTAAATGATTGATGATTCTAAGTGCAGCCTCAAGGGAGAGGAAGAGAAGGAAAAAGGTGAGGCAGAGGACAATGGAGAAGGAGGAGACCAAGGAGAATGCTTAAAAAGGTTTAAAAGTGTCTAAAGATAATCACCAAAATCCCTTCAAAACTCATCAAAACCTCCAGACCTGGAGGCAGGACTCCAGGTGGGGTCTCAGCAGAGCTGAGCAGAGGGGGAGGATCACCTCCCTTGCCCTGCTGGCCACACTTCTGCTGCAGCCCAGGATCTGATTGGCTTTGCGGGCTGCAAGTGCACACTGAGAGCTCCTGGTGAGATTGGTTAATGACTCTGCTTGCAAGCTCTGCTATTGGTCAAGCCTTGACTTTGGCAGCGTTACCCTGGGGGTGTTTTGGTAAGCAAATGCTGTGCTCCTGCCAGGCTTCCTGCCTGTCGCCAGGAGCCGCCAACCACTCGTCCTGAGATCCCAGCCAGGGCCCTGAGAGCTTCCCTGTGGACCACAACGCAGCTGCCTGCCCCAGCGCAGTGCCCTGCCGCTGGCAGCCGTGAGCTCAGCTGCCACCAGCCACTGCCTGGCTCTGAGTGAGGCTGTGCTGGGTGCAGCCTCCATGGGCTGCATCCTGAGGCACAAGCTGAGCCCAGCCACTGCCTGGCTCTGAGTGAGGCTGTGCTGGGTGCAGCCTCCATGGGCTGCATCCTGAGGCACAAGCTGAGCCCAGCCACTGCCTGGCTCTGAGTGAGGCTGCACCCAGCCCCTGCCCCAGCTCTGCTCCCAACCCCTGCCCCAGCTCTGCCCCCAGCCCCTGCCCTAGCTCTGCCCCCAGCTCTGCTCCCAACCCCTGCACCAGCTCTGCTCCCAGCCCCTGCCCCAGATCTGCCCCCAAACCCTGCACCAGCTCTGCTCCCAGCTCTGCTCCCAGCCCCTGCCCCAGCTCTGCCCCCAGCCCCTGCCCCAGATCTGCCCCCAAACCCTGCACCAGCTCTGCCCCCAACCTTGCCCCAGCTCTGCTCCCAGCCCCTGCCCCAGCTCTGCTCCCAGCCCCTGCCCCAGCTCTGCTCCCAGCCCCTGCCCCAGCTCTGCTCCCAGCTCTGCTCCCAACCCCTGCACCAGCTCTGCTCCCAGCCCCTGCCCCAGCTCTGCTCCCAGCTCTGCTCCCAACCCCTGCCCCAGCTCTGCTCCCAGCCCCTGCCCCAGCTCTGCTCCCAACCCCTGCCCCAGCTCTGCTCCCAGCCCCTGCCCCAGCTCTGCCCCCAGCCCCTGCCCCAGCTCTGCTCCCAACCCCTGCCCCAGCTCTGCTCCCAACCCCTGCCCCAGCTCTGCACCCAGCCCCTTCCCCAGCTCTGCCCCCAACCCCTTCCCCAGCTCTGCCCCCAGCCCCTGCCCCAGCTCTGCCCCCAGCCCCTGCACCAGCTCTGCCCCCAGCCCCTGCCCCAGCTCTGCTCCCAGCCCCTGCCCCAGCTCTGCCCCCAGCCCCTGCCCCAGCTCTGCTCCCAGCCCCTGCCCCAGCTCTGCTCCCAGCCCCTGCCCCAGCTCTACTCCCAACCCCTGCACCAGCTCTGCTCCCAACCCCTGCCCCACCTCTGCTCCCAGCCCCTGCCCCAGCTCTGCTCCCAGCCCCTGCCCCAGCACTGCTCCCAGCCCATGCCCCAGCTCTGCTCCCACCCCCTGCCCCAGCTCTACTCCCAACCCCTGCACCAGCTCTGCTCCCAACCCCTGCCCCAGCTCTGCTCCCACCCCCTGCCCCAGCTCTACTCCCAACCCCTGCACCAGCTCTGCTCCCAACCCCTGCACCAGCTCTGCTCCCAACCCCTGCCCCACCTCTGCTCCCAGCCCCTGCCCCAGCTCTGCCCCCAACCCCTGCCCCAGCTCTGCTCCCAGCCCCTGCCCCAGCTCTGCCCCCAACCCCTGCACCAGCTCTGCTCCCAACCCCTGCACCAGCTCTGCTCCCAACCCCTGCACCAGCTCTGCTCCCAACCCCTGCCCCACCTCTGCTCCCAGCCCCTGCTCCAGCTCTGCTCCCAGCCCCTGCCCCAGCTCTGCCCCCAACCCCTGCACCAACTCTGCCCCCAGCCCCTGCCCCAGCTCTGCTCCCAGCTCTGCTCCCAGCCCCTGCCCCAGCTCTGCCCCCAGCCCCTGCTCCAGCTCTGCTCCCAACCCCTGCCCCAGCACTGCTCCCAGCCCCTGCACCAGCTCTGCTCCCAACCCCTGCACCAGCTCTGCTCCTGGCACTAACTCTGAATCCCCCTGCCCCTTCCCTTCTCACTCACTGCTCTCAGCCTGGGCCTCTGTTTCTCCTGGCCAGTGCAAGCCCAGCAGCGTTCTCCATCCTGGATCCAGGCTGGGCCTCCAACTCAGACTATGCTCCAATCAGCACCTGGGTCTTGGGGGCCATACTCAGTTCCTTTGGAATGGTTTTAGGGTGCCAGAGGCATAACTAAGGGCCCTAGGGAGGCATTTTTGGGTGCCAGGCTGTTGCTTGGGTGTTTTGGTTTCCTTGGGGGCAATTTTAGGGTCCTGGGGTCTCACTTTAGCACAGCACAGAAGCACAGACTGTCAGAGGTTGGGAGGGAGCTGGAAAGGGAGGTTGTAGCCAGGTGGGGGATGGTCTCTTCTCCCAGGCAGCCAGCACCAGAACAAGAGGACACAGTCTCAAGCTGCACCAGGGGAGGTTTAGGCTGGATATTAGGAAGTTCTTCCCAGCAAGAGAGATTGGCCCTTGGGATGTGCTGCCCAGGGAGGTGGGGGAGTCACCATCACTGGAGGCGTTTAGGAAGAGCCTGGCTGAGGCACTTGGTGCCATGGCTTAGTTGATGAGATGGTGCTGGGTGAGAGGCTGGACCTGATGATCTCAAAGGTCTTTTCCAACCTGGTTAATTCTGTATTCTGTAGCACGCAGTCCAACCCCCTGCCAGAGCAGGGCCACCTAGAGCAGGTCACACAGGAACACATGCAGGTGGGTTCTGAATGCCTCCAGTAAAGAGGACAACAAACCCTTCGCCAGCCTCACAGGCGCCCCCAGCAGCCTCACAAGTCCCCTTCCCCCCAGTCCCCAGCCCAGGACAAAACCCTCAGCCCCAGGGTTCCCCCGCCCCAGCTGGCAGCCGGCATCAAGGGGACACAGCGCAGAAGGATGAGGAAGAGCTCAGCGCACAGGAAGCTGCCGCCCTGCAGGCTCCTGGCAGCCCGGGCGAGCAGAGAGCGCTGGGCTGCAGACCCCGGCCCGGCCCCGGCGGCTGCAGCAGACACGTGTCCGGCAGCGGCGGCGGCGCTGGGTCCGCAAAGGAAGCCCCGCCCACAAGCGGCAGCGGCAGCCAATCAGAGCGGCGGGAGAAGCGGGACCACGCCCGCGCGGCAAAAGCAGGACCCGCCCCTGCCAGCCGCGGGCACCCTCGGAGCTGCCTCGTGGGAAGCGGCCGCGGAGCGCTGGGGCAGTGCCTGGGCTGGGAGTGCGGGGAGCGCTGTCGCGACAGAGCGGCGCGGTCGTGAGGTGCGGCGGGGCGGGAGGGGTTGGGGGAGGCGGGGAGCGCTGAGGGGAATGGAGTGGAGCCGGGAGGCGCTGGGGGGAGCGGAGCGGGGGGGGGGGGGGGGGGAGCGGGGGGGGGGGGGGGGGAGCGGAGCCGAGCCGGGAGAGGCCGGGGGGGGAGCGGAGCCGAGCCGGGAGAGGCCGGGGGGGGAGCGGAGCCGAGCCGGGAGAGGCCGGGGGGGGAGCGGAGCCGAGCCGGCAGAGGCCGGGGGGGAGCGGAGCCGAGCCGGCAGAGGCCGGGGGGGAGCGGAGCCGAGCCGGGAGAGGCTGGGGGGAGAGGAGCGGAGCCGAGCCGGGAGAGGCCGGGGGGGAGCGGAGCCGAGCCGGCAGAGGCCGGGGGGGAGCGGAGCCGAGCCGGGAGGGGCTGGGGGGGAGAGGAGCGGAGCCGAGCCGGGAGAGGCTGGGGGGAGAGGAGCGGAGCCGAGCCGGGAGAGGCTGGGGGGAGAGGAGCGGAGCCGAGCCGGGAGGGGCTGCGGGGAGAGGAGCGGAGCCGAGCCGGGAGAGGCTGGGGGGGAGCGGAGAGGAGCCGGAGGGGCTGGGAGGAGCGGAGCCGAGCCGGGAGGGGCCGGGGGGGTCCGCGGTCATTTCGGTGCCGGGCTGCGGCGCTTGACCCGTGCGGGGCGCGCCGGGAGCTGCGGGGGGTCAGGAAGTGCAGGGCTCAGTCCGGGCGGTGCCGTCGGGGCTGAGCTGCGGGGCGGGGCTGGGGCGGGGGCAGAGGCTGAGGTGGGTCCGGTAAGGTCAGGTCAGAGCAGCTTCTGCAAGTCTCTCCCCAAAAGGACTTGGTCAGAGTCGCTCAGAGATTTCCATCAGCCTGGCAAAGTTTCCCCGAGGTTTCCAGGAGCTGCGAAGAGCTTTTGAGGGCTTTTGGTTTCTTCAGGATTCTTTGCAGAGCTGAGAAGCCAAAAACTCCTCCAAGCTTCTCCCAGGCTCTTCCCAAGAGATGTTGCTGCCTCTTGAGAGGGTTTAGGGTGATGTGGGGGGAGGGGTTGGACAGATTTTGATGAGGTTTTTGGTCACTTCGATGGTTTCAAGCAGCTGCTGGAGATTTTTCAGGCAGTTTTCAGCCTCTTGAAGGATGTTGAATGCTGGAAGAAGGCAGAACCTGACTGAGACCTCTGCAGAATCACTCTGGAGGAGTTTGGCAGAGAGTTGAATTCATTTTTCTTGGTTATTTTCAGCCAAGTTCAATTACTTTTGAAGAACATTTTGATCACCTTCAGTCCTTTTTGGTGATTTTTGAAGACATTTTGGTTCTTTCCAGGTCTTTTTAATGATATTTTGAAGGTATTTTTGTTATCTCCAGACCCTTTCAATGATTTTTAAAGATGTTTTGATTCTTTTCAGGTGTTTTTAATCATAGTATCATCAGTCAGGGTTGGAAGGGACCACAAGGATCAGCTAGTTCCAACCCCCCTGCCATGGGCAGGGACACCCCACACTACATCAGCCTGGCCACAGCCTCATCCAGCCTGGCCTTAAACACCTCCAGGGACAGAGCCCCAACCACCTCCCTGGACAACCCATTCCAGGGCTTCACCACTCTCATGGGGAAGAACTTCCTCCTCCCCTCCAGCCTCAATCTCCCCACCTCCAGCTTCATTCCATTCCCCCTAGTCCTATCACTACCTGAGATCCTGAGCAGTCCCTCCCCAGCCCTCCTGCAGCCCCCTTCAGATCCTGGAAGGCCACAATGAGGTCACCTGGGAGCCTTCTCTTCTGCAGACTGAACAGCCCCAACTCCTTCAGTCTGTCCTCACAGGAGAGGTGCTCCAGCCCTCTGCTCATCCTTGTGGCCCTTCTCTGGACACCTTCCAGCACCTCCAGATCCCTCTTGTCATAGGGGCTCCAGAACTGGACACAGTACTCCAGGTGGGGTCTCCCCAGAGCTGAGCAGAGGGGGAGGATCACCTCCCTTGCCCTGCTGGCCACACTTCTCCTGCTGCAGCCCAGGATCTGATTGGCTTTGCGGGCTGCAAGTGCACACTGAGAGCTCCTGTTGAGCTTTTTGTCCACCAGCACCCCCAAGTCTCTCTCCTCAGGGCTGCTTTCCAGCCTGGCTTTGTGCCTGGGATTGCCTCCACCCAGATGCAGGACCCTGCCCTTGGTCTTGTTGAACCTCCTGAGGTTGGCTTGTGCCCACCTCTCCAGCCTGTCCAGCTCCCTCTGGCTGGATCCCTTCCCTCCAGCTGTCTGCTGCACCACACAGCTTGGTGCCATCACCAAACCTCCTGAGGGTGCACTCAGTGCCACTGTCCCTGGCACCCACAGAGATGTTGACCAAGCCTGGTCCCAGGACTGATTTTTTTGAAGGTATTTTTGTTCTTCCCAAGCTCTTCAAATGCTTTTTGAAAGATACTTTGATTATTTGGGGGCATTTTTAGTGGTGCTTGAAGAGGTTTTGATTCTTCTCAAGTGCTTTGGATGATTGCTTAAAGACTTTCTTTGTTGTTTTGAAGCAGCTCTGAAGGAGAATTTTGAGTGCCAAAAAATCCCTCAAACTCTTCAAGCCTTAAAAGAAAGATTTTTTAAAGCCTCTTTAGGTGGTTTTAGGAAGTTCTGAGAGTTTGGAAGGTTTTCCATCAGTTTTTAAGGGTGGTTAAGAGCTTTCAAGAGCTGCTGAGGACTTTGAGGGCGGTTTCAGATCTTTCTGAGTGTGTTTGAAGAGTGTCAAAAGGAGCAATAAGCCTCAAACCTCCCTAAACATCTCTTCAGAGTTAGTTTTTGTGAGCTGCTGAGAGGTCTAAAAGAGATTCTGATGACATTTCAAGGGTTTGGGATCCGCTCTGCAGGGGTTTGGTGACTTTTGAAGCTGTTTTGAGGAGGTTTGAAGAATATTCCAGCACTCCACTCTCCCCCAAACCCCAAACCAGTCTAATCTCCTGCTGGTTTTGATTAGAGGGAAAGCTGTCAAAGAGGAATGGCTGCATGTGGGAGTCTGACTGCTGTGGCAGGATTGTAGCACCCCAAGAATCAGGAGATTCCTACAATGATCTGGGTTGGAAGGGACCTTAAAGACCATCCAGTTGCAACCCACCTCCCATGGGTGGGGACACCTCCCACCAGCCCAGGTTGCTCAAGGTCTCATCCAACCTGGCCTTGAACACCTCCAGGGAGGGGGCATCTGCAGACTCCCTGGGCAGCCTGTTCCACTGTCTCCCTACCCTCACTGTGAAGAATTTTGTCCTAGGGCCAGGTCTAGATGTGCCTTGCCCTAGTTCAAAACCATAGCCCCAGTTTCAATCTCCCCTCTTCCAGCTCAAAGCCATCCCCCCCTCATCCCCTCAGACAATCCAAGTTAGAATAGAATAGAACCAACCAGGTTGGAAGAGACCTTTGAGATCATCCAGTCCAACCTATCACCCAACACCATCAACTAAACCATGGCACCAAGCACCCCATCCAGGCTCTTCCTAAACAGCTTCAGGGATGGTGACTCTACCACCTCTCTGGGCAGCACATTCCCGTGGCCAATCTCTCTTTCCATGAAGAACTTCTTCCTAACATCCAGCTGAACCTCCCTTGGCACAGCTTGAGACTGTGTCCTCTTGTTCTGGGGCTGGCTGCCTGGGAGAAGAGACCAACCCCCACCTGGCTACAACCTCCTTCAGGTAGTTGGAGAGAGCAATGAGGTCTCCCCTGAGCCTCCTCTTCTCCAGGCTAAGCAACCCCAGCTCCCTCAGCCTCTCCTCACAGGGCTGTGCCCCAGACCCCTCCCCAGCTTTCTTGCCCTTCTCTGGACACCTTCCAGCAGCTCAACATCTTTCCTAACCTGAGGAGCCCAGAGCTGGACACAGGACTCCAGGGGTGGCCTCAGCAGTGCTGAAGACGTTTGGATGATTTTTTTTCAGGCATGTTGGAAGAGTTCTAAGCACACAAAACCTCTTCAGAATCTCTGCAGCACTCTTTAGAAGAGATTTTAAGGCATCTTTAGGTAGTTTGAGGAACTTCTGGGAGGTTGGAAAAGGTTGTGGTGGGATTTGAGAGGCCTTGAAGAAGAGGTTTAAAGGGATGCTGGCTTTCAGTGCAACTTTAAGCCTGCTTCAGCTGTTTCCAAAGGTGTGGAAGGCTTAAGGAAGCCCAGGAAGCCCTTTCAGTCTCTGCAGAATGACTTTGAAGAGGTTAAACCCCAAATTGATAACTTCTGAAGAGTTTTCTAAGCTGTTTGAGTGACTTTTCAGACCTGTCTGAAGAGTTTGGTAAACCCAGAACTCATTAAAGTTCTCTCCAGTGCTCTGTGGGGATTTTAATTCCTCTTCAGCTGCATTTGGGAACTTGGAGGAGTTTTGGAACTCTTCTAATGAGGCTTTTGGGGCCTTCAGGAGCTTTGAAGAGCTGTGCCTCTGAAGACCAGGCTAAGGTTGAGCTCTTTGCTGCCTTCCACTCCCCCACACTGCCCCTTCCTGGCTCCTTTGCTGTTGGCTCAGCTTGAGCTTTGGAGTTTCTCCACTCTTGATACATTCACAGAATGGGTTGGGTTGGAAGGGACCTTAAAGCTCATCCAGTCCCAACCCCCTCCCATGGGCAAAGACACCTCCCACCAGCCCAGGTTGCTCAAGGCTTCCTCCAGGGAGGGGGCATCCCCAACCCCCCTGGGCAAGCTGCTCCAGTGTCTCCCCACCCTTGCTGTGGGGAATTTCTTCCTGGTCTCTGGTCTGGGTCTTCCCTCTTGCAGCTTCAATCCATTCCCCCTTATCCTCTCACTACCAGCCCTTGTCAAATGTCCCTCCCCTGCTCTCTTGCAGGCCCTTTCCAGGTCCTTTTCTTGCAGGTGAAGCTGCTGTGTGAGAAATGGACAATGAGCAGGGCTTGGCTTTTCCCAAAGTGCTGAAGGAGAGGAGTCCCTAGGAATAAAAACTGTCAGCTCCCTTCAGCTGTAGCTGCAGAGTTGGTTGGGTTTGATGTGTGAACCATCAGGACTCTGGGACCTGCTGGTCCTGTTAGAGTTAATGGAATGATAGAATAGTTTGATTTGGATAAAAGCTTTGAGATCCTGGAGTGCAGCTGATGGGTTCAGCACTGCCAGCTGAGCACTAAGCCATGTCCCTCAGCATCACATCTGCAGACCTCTCTCCAATCCCTCCAGGGAGATGGACTCCACCACTTCCCTGGGCAGACTCTTCCAGGCCTTGAACCTGCAATTTGTGTCAGATCCAAGACTTGCACAGATTGCATCCTGTTGGAAGGGACTCTCAAAGGTCATCTTGTGCAACTCCCTGGCAGGGAGCAGGGACACCTCCAAGTAAATCAGGCTGCCCAGGAGCACATCAGGTCTGATCTTGAATGTCTCCAGGGATGGAGCCTTCAGCACATCTCAGGGCAACCTGTTCCAGTGTCTCACCACCCTCACTGTGCAGAACTTCCAAGTGATGCCCAACCTAATTCTGCCCTGCCCCATGTCCTATCCCCACAGGCCTGTAGAATCCCTCAGGCTAGAAAAGGCCCTTGAGGTCATCAGGTCCAACCATTAGCCCTGCTCTGTGAGGAAGAGGTTAGGGAACTGGGGTGGTTTAGTCTGGAGAGGAGGAGCTTGAGGGGAGACCTCATTGCCCTCTGCAACTGCTTCAAAGGAGGTTGGAGCCAGGTGAGGGTCACTCTCTTCTGGCTTGCAATGAGCGTCAGGACAAGAGGAAAGAGCCTCAAGTTGTGCCAGGGGAGGTTCAGTTTGGGTATTGGGAGGAAGTTCTCCACAGAAAGGGTTCTGAGGCACTGGAAGAGGCTGCCCAGGGGGGTGGTGGAATCAGCATCCCTGGAGGTATTTAAGGGAGGCCTGGATGTGGTGCTGAGGGATGTGGTTTAGTGGCAGTGGCTTAGCAGCAGTGGTGGATTGTGAGCTGTAGGAGAGCAGCTGGGCTTGAGGATCCTGGGAGGTGCCCAACATCAGCAGCTCTGTGGCTCTATGCTGCAGGCCATACAATTGAGCTTAGTGATGCCTGCCTTGAGAATAGAATCGGAATTGCTTTGGTTGGAGGGGACCTCTGGGGTCCTCGCGTCCAACCATCACCCCAGCACCACCATGGCCAGTTTGTGCCTTCAGCAGTGGCCAGTTGGGAGGAGTCTCATATGGATAAACTCCACAGCTCATCAAGTGGATTGAGCTGAGTCTGTGCTTCTTCAGCAGCCCTGGCTGTGAGCTGTGCCTGTGCTGCTGGGCTTGGGAGCTGCCCCCAGCAAGGCTCAGCTCTGCTGCATGGTCCTGGGCAGTGCTGAGCCATCCCTTGCAGCTCAGTGCTCTCCTCTGAGCCCTTTTCTTTTCTCCATCAGGGGCTGTGTCCTCTCTCCATCAGCCCTGCCCCTCTGGCCTGGGCAAGAGCAGAGTTTGCAGATCTGCCCCTTGGAACAGCTCAGCAGGTAAAGAATCCAGAATGGCACAACAGTAGGACCCCAGCCCACTGCTGAGCCATGTGGCACCTTCCAACCTCCTCCAGCCCTTCCTGCCCACCACATTTCACTGCTCTAGGGGCTCTGAGGGCCATCAGCTGGGGTGGGAGTCTGGGGACCCCCCAGGTGGGTGGGTGTCAGTTGTGTGGAAGGAGGCAGTGATTAGGGTTGGGATGTGGAGGGTGGGCAGGAGAGGGTTGGAGGTGGTTTGGTCTTCCTGGGTCGGTGCCACTGCCTCCATTGTCTGAGCAAGGGGAGATCGAAGGAGAGGGCCTGGGCCAGGAACTGCCCTGCCAGTGCCACTGGGCCTGGGATCAGGGGGGATAAGACTTCTCCAAAAGCACCAGGGTGGTTTAGTGGGTTCTGGGGTTCAGGAACCAGCACACACATCACAGGTGCTGTCCAGGCACAGCTTGCTTTTACTGAAAGGCAGATCAGGTTATGTGACATTGGAGCAAGGCACAGAGAGAGAGCGAGGCCCCGAGAGCAAAGCACAAACTGAGAGCAAGGCAAAGGTCACTGACAGCTTGGGAGAGCTCCGAGTGGCAGGGGGTGACCAGCAGCCATCCCAGCAGGCGTCCCTGCGGCACTGGGTGGGGTTGGTGCAGCTGCTCTCTCCTCCACCAGAGATTCTGGTTTTACATAGAGGCAGTGTCCTGTGACACCAGGCTGGGCTGTGCCAGGAGGCTGGGCTGAGGGGAACACAGCTCCTCCCTGCTGCACAATGTGTTACAGAACCCACTCTGGTTTCCATAGTTTCAGACTTAGCCAACAGGTTCAGCCACATCTGGCCAAGAAGAGATTAACCTATTCCTACCACACCAGGGCATCTCAGCACCCCCAGCACAGGAAGCTGGGGTCTCAGCACAGGTATTAGAGGTCTGACCTTTCACCGTGGCAAGCACTGGGGTTTGAGAGCCTCTCTCCATTCCTTGCCCCAGCTGAATGTAGGGAGGTGTTGGGTGTCAGGGACTGTCATGACCCAGGCAGGATCTCAGGGTTTGAGCTCCTGGGGTCAGGTGCTTCCTTCTTCCTTAAGGCACAGAGGTGAGCCCTTGCCTCACCAACATGGCCTCACACAAGGACCTGGACAAGAGGTGGGAGGAAAAGAAGCACCCAGAGAACAATTTGGAGCACCTGATATGCAGCCCCAAGGAAAAGGAGGACGAAGATGACAAGATGGAGGATGACAATGGTAAGGGGAATGATGACAATGACAGTGATGAATGTGAGGAGGAGCATGAAGCAATGGCAGCCCGCTCTGTGCTACCCAAGCAGCTGAATCAGTGCCCTGAGTGTGGGCAGAGCTTCTCCCCTGGCTCAGAGCCAGTGAAGCACCACTGCCCCCAGCCTGGCACTAGGCCCTTTGTCTGTGGTGACTGCGGCAAGAGGTTCACTCGGAACTTCGGCCTCACCCAGCACCGCCTCACCCACACTGGAGAGGCGCCCCACGTGTGTGGGGACTGCGGTAAGAGATTCGCTTTGAGGTCCTCCCTCACGAAGCATCGCCGTGTCCACACTGGTGAGAAGCCTTTCACTTGTGACGTCTGCGGCAAGAGCTTCAGCTTCAGCTGCAACCTCGTCAACCACCGCCGGACCCACACCGGGGAGAAGCCTTTTTCCTGTGCTGACTGCGGCAAAAGCTTCAGCGCCCACTCTAACCTCATCCAGCACCGCCTCATCCACACCAATGCGAGGCCCCACAGCTGCGCCGACTGCGGCAAGAGCTTCAGCAGCAGCGCGAGTCTGACCAAGCACCGCCGCATGCACGCCGATGAGAAACCCTTCACTTGCTCCGACTGCGGCCAGGGCTTCAGGTATCCCTCCTGCCTGGGCCCGCACCGCCGCATCCACACGGGTGAGAAGCCCTACGCATGTGAGGACTGTGATAAGAGATTCACTTACAAGCCCTCTCTCATAAACCATCGCCGTGTCCACACCAGGCAAGAAGAGGTCTTGAAAGAGGGCTTCATTTGTGGCGACTGCGGCAAGAGCTTCAGCCGCAGCTCCAGCCTCACCATCCACCGCCGGCTCCACACTGGAGAGCATCTGTTCCTCTGTGCTGACTGCGGCAAGAGCTTCACCCGAAGCAACTCTTTCCTCCAGCACCGCCTCATCCACACCGGTGAAAAACCCTACGGCTGCGCCACCTGTGGCCAGAGCTTCAACAGCATTTCAACCCTGGGCCATCACCGCCGCACCCACACTGGTGAGAAGCCCTTCACCTGCGGTGACTGTGGCAAGCGTTTCAGCCAGAGGGCTAATCTCACCCGGCACCGCTGTACCCATTGCCAGTGACCAGCCCACACTGGGCAGCAGGCACAAATAGACTCATCCTGGGTCTGTTGAAGTAATTGTGAGCCCCTCGAAATGGCCTTTCCCAAAGATGGAACCAAAATCACCTTTTTCACCTGCATTTCTCAGCAGCTGGGGGCTCCAGAAGGAACAAACACCTCCTGCCCTTCTGAGCAGCAATTAGTGGTGATGGGAATAATTATGGTGATGAGTTGGCACAGCTGGAGCTGCCATTGGAGCTGGCTTGAGCTTTGCCAGGGTGTGTCTGGTTCTTCCCCAATGCTTTGGGTCTCCCTCAGGTTAAACAAAAAACCCACAAACCCTGTCCACTGCCCAGTTGTGTCAATAAAAACCCAAAGTTACCACATCCTGTCTTTTTTGCTTTCATTTTAGGCATCTTTCCCCACCATGCTCAAGTGTTGAGGGCATTTGTTCCCTAGGAATGGGGCTAGAGCCGTGTGCCCAATTCTGGGAGGTGAAAGTGAGGTTCTCAGAAGAGTCTTGAGAGTGTCTTGCAGAGGGCAGTCTCAGGAGCATCCCAGAGGGGTTTTTTTGGGGGGTGCCAAGACATCTTAGATGTTTGGGGGGCCTGGAGGGTTCTAGGATTGACGTTTGGGCTCATTGGAGGGTGTAGGGGGAATCTCAGGGAGGTCTTTGAAAGCACTCAGAAAGCTTCTGTCAGATTTCCACTAAGGGGTTCTGCTGCTTTCCAGCAGGACCAGGCCTTCCAAAAGGCTTCTCCCTAGCTCAGCAGTGTTCCTGACGAATTCCTGCTGACCTGAGGCTTCCCTCAGGCTTTCCACCCACCCAGAAATCAGAAGAGAGTTTAAGAGCTTTTAGGAGCTTCATGAGTGTGGAGAGTTGAATCATTCTGAGAAGAAATGCTGTGTCTCACCACAGTGCCCACTGAGTGCTGCTGTACCAGCTATACAGGATCACAGATCAGAGCATGTTAGGAGTTGCAAGGGACCTCCGGAGATCTTCTAGTCCAACTCCCTGCCAGAGCAGGACCATAGAATCCAGCACAGGAACACATCCAGATGGGGCTGGGAAGTCTCCAAAGAAAGAGACTCCACAATCTCTCTGGGCAGCCTGCTCCAGTGCTCTGTGACCCTGACAGTAAAGTTCTTCCTCATGTTGAGGTGGAACCTCCTGTGCTGGAGTTTCCATCCATTGCCCCTTGTCTTACCCCAGGGCACACGTGAGCAGAGCCTGTCCCTGTCCCTTCCTTCCTGACCCCCAGCCCTCAGCTATTGATGGACATTGATCAGATCCCTTTCAGTCTTCTCCTCTCCAGACTAAACAGCCCCAGGGCTCTCAGCCTCTCCTCACCAGGCAGTGCTCAGTCCCTTCAGCATCCTTGGAGCCCTCTGTTGGGTTCTCTCCAGCAGATCTCTTTCCCTCTTGAACTGGGAAGCCCAGAACTGGATGCAATGCTCTGGGTGAGGCCTCACTAGGGCAGAGCAGAGGGGGAGGAGAACCTCCCTGGCTCTGCTGGACACTGCCAGGGATGTTCTTAATAATGATGTCTGAAACAGGAATTATAAAACTGCAATTGTTTCTTGCTCAGGGAAATCCCTTCCCGGTCTGTACACAGATGTAGAAGATCATTTACAGCAAGCTCAGGAAGCTGGGAAAGGAGAAGCCTCAGGAAGCTTTTTCCCCGCTAGAAAGCAGGAGGCAGAATCTCAGACAATCCAGGAAATAAACCCAAAAGAGCCAAATTCCCTCATGAGAGAGGTGCCCTGAGCAGGGAGAACTGCTTGTGGTTCTTTAGCTACCAAAGCTCTGTCAAGACTGTGCCAGGTTACACCCAGCCCAGGAGGGAGTGGGCTGAAAAAGAACCTACCCCCCAGGTGGACAAAGAAACCTGACCCAGGTGGGCAGAGAGGATTGGTCCCCTCTCCCAGGGGGAGAGGTCCCTGGGTCAAAGTCTGCTCCACTCCCTGTCCACAGCCTTTTGAAGGGGAGACATTTCCTGCCTCTCTATTTCTTGCTCCTGCCCTCACCTGCCTGAGATGCTGCTGCTGCTGTAACCATGTGGTGGGGCCTGTTCTGTGCTGCTCCAGACTCCTAAGGACAGCATCTAAAGAGAGCCCACATTGCATCCAGAGAACCCTTTGCCAGCTTGTGCCTGGGTCTGTATAGATTCTTTATTCACCCTTTTTCCTTACACCTTTGTAACCTTCCTCTTACTCAAGTGCTGTATATATATCTGTTGGTAAAGTTACTTTTTTACTTCCAAATTGCTTCAAGACTGTTTCTTTCACAGTTTTACCTCTCTTTCTTCTGACTAATTTGCTTTCCCCCGCTGGGAAAAAAGGGAGAGGGAAGGCAATCTAAATCCATTTGGGCTTGGACCTACTTCAAACAGGAGCTCTTGAAGCCCTATGAGGAGAGGCTGAGGGAGCTGGGATTGTTTAGCCTGGAGAAGAGGAGGCTCAGGGGTGACCTCATTGCCCTCTACAACTACCTGAAAGGTGGTTGTAGCCAGGAAGGGGTTGGCCTCTTCTCCCAGGCAACCAGCACCAGAACAAGGGGACACAGTCTCAAGCTGCGCCAGGGGAGGTTTAGACTCGAGGTGAGGAGGAAGTTCTTCACCGAGTGAGTCATTCATCATTGGAACATGCTGCCCAGGGAGGTGGTGGAGTCATCGACCCTGGAGGCGTTCAAGGGGAGATTGGACGTGGCACTTGGTGCCATGGTCTAGTCATGGGGTCTGTGTTGATAGGTTGGACTCGATGATCCTCGAGGTCCTTTCCAACCTAAGTGATACTGTGAGACTGTGATACTGGCTTTTGGACTCCAGGAAAGCTTAAATCACAACAATGATCTGTTGGGAAGATGCCATCTGTTGCCAGCCAGCACATCAAAGCCAAGTACATTCCCCAGGCAGCGGCTTAGAGCTGCCTCCACCACTAAGGTGCTGTAACAGAATACAAATGTATTCCATATCTGGGGCAGTGATATCTTCAGCCACCACCAGAATTTATTTAAGAAGCATATTTACAGGTTCTGTTATTCAGCTGTGGGTAACAGATTCTACATGAGCTAGCAGTGTGCCCAGGTGGCCAAGAAGGCCAATGGCATCCTGGCCTGCATTAGGAATAGTGTGGCCAGCAGGAGCAGGGAAGTCATTGTGCCCCTGTACTCTGCATTGGTTAGGCCACACCTTGAGTCCTGTGTTTAGTTCTGGGCCCCTCAGTTTAGGAAGGACATCGAGACACTTGAACGTGTCCGACTGAGGGCCGACCCCACCCTGGGACCAGCCCTACCAGCTCTACCGGCCCTGCCGGTTCGACCTACCAGGACTGCTCCTTATTGTCCGGAGGGAACCTGCCGAGTCCTGCAAGGGAACCTGCCTACCAGCTGAGTAAAGGGAGGTGATTCTCCCCCTCTACTCAGCTCTGGGGAGACCCCACCTGGAGTACTGCCTCCAGTTCTGGAGCCCCTAGGACAAGAGGGATCTGGAGGTGCTGGAATGTGTCCAGAGAAGGGCCACAAGGATGATCAGAGGGCTGGAGCACCTCTCCTACGAGGACAGACTGAAGGAGTTGGGGCTGTTCAATCTGGAGAAGAGAAGGCTCTGAGGTGATCTCATTGTGGCCTTCCAGGATCTGAAGGGGGCCTACAGGAAGGCTGGGGAGGGACTGCTCAGGATCTCAGCGAGTGACAGGACTAGGGGGAATGGAATGAAGCTGGAGGTGGGGAGATTCAGGCTGGAAGTGAGGAGGAAGTTCTTCCCCATGAGAGTGGTGAAGCCCTGGAATGTGACGGGGTTGGGGCCCCGTCCCTGGAGGTGTTTAAGGCCAGGCTGGATGAGGCTCTGGGCAGCCTGATCTAGTGTGGGGTGTCCCTGCCCATGGCAGGGGGGTTGGAACTAGATGATCCTTGTGGTCCCTTTCAACCCTGACTGATGCTATGATATGCCCAAGTTCCATCTCCTCTCCACTGCCGCAGAGAGAGCCACCCAGTGCCGCCGTCCAGACCAGCCTAGGAACCAGTCCAGCGACCGCAGTCTGCCAGGACCCAACCTAGCTACAAACAACATACACAAAGTATCTCCCACCTGCTTTCCACTCACTAACATTCAGTTCAAAGCATCCACGTCGAGCAGTAACCTCTGACACGTTCTCTGTGTATAGTTAGCAGCCGTCTGAGCCCTGTCGAGTCGCCTTCTAGTGGCCAAGCGGTGGAACTGCACATTCTGTTATCTAAATAGATTATGATTCCGTAAATAGTCCTACTGAGTTCTGATCATAATAGTAAACCACTTATGGGATGTACTTAACGAACGTGCACTGGAACATGTATATAAAATAGTGATATATCAGTTATTAATAATATTGATTATTAATAAAAATAATCTCTTCATAAGTCATATTTCTTATTAATAATTAATAACCTCTTCATCACATGCCAGAGCATCACAGTAACACAGCGTCACAGTGCCAGAGCATCACAGTGCCAGTGTCATAGTGCCACAGGGACACGGTACCACAGAGGCACCATACAAGAGCATCACGGTACCAGAGCTTATCAACACCAGAGGATAAAACAGCCAGAGCATCACAATGCCCTAGCATCACAGTGCCATAGTGTCACAGTGCCAGAGCATCACAATGCCCTAGCATCACAGTGCCATAGTGTCACAGTGCCAGAGCATCACAATGCCAGAGCATCACAGTGCCATAGTGTCACACTGCCAGAGCATCACAGTGCCAGAGCATCACAATGCCCTAGCATCACAGTGCCATAGTGTCACAGTGCCATAGTGTCACAGTGCCATAGTGTCACACTGCAGAGCATCACAGTGCCAGAGCATCACAATGCCCTAGCATCACAGTGCCATAGTGTCACAGTGCCATAGTGTCACACTGCCAGAGCATCACACTGCCAGAGCATCACACTGCCAGACCACCACAGAAACAGAGCATCAAACTGCTATAGCATCACAGTGCCAGAGAATCACAGTGCCAGATCATCACAGTACCACAGAGTCACAGTACAAGAGCACCACAGTGCCAGGGCACATCACAATGCCAGAGTGTCATAGTGCCATGCCATCACAGAGCCAGAGCATCACAGTGCCCTAGCATCACAGTGCAATACCCACACAGCGCCATATCGACACAGTTCCATAGCATCATAGTGCCAGAGCCTCACAGTGCCAGAGCCTAGCAATACAATAGCATCACAATGAGAGCATCACAGTACAGTGGTGTCACAGAGGAAGAGCACCACAATAACAGAGCTCCACAGTGCCACAGCATCAGAGAACCAGAGCATCACAGTGCCAGAGTGTCAGAGTGCCAGACCGTCACTGCACCAGAGCGTCACAGTACCAGAGCATCACAGTGGCAGTGTGCCACAGTGCCAAAGTGTCACAGTGGCAGAACATCACAGTGCCAGAGTGTCACAGTGGCAAAGCATCACACTGCCAGAACATCACACTGCCAGAGCATCACAGTGCCAGACCGCCACAGAAACAGAGCATCAAACCGCTATAGCATCACAATGCCAGACTGTCACAGAGCCCCAGTATCACAGTGCCATATCGAAACAGTGCCATAGTGACACAGTAACCAGAGCATCACAGTGCCAGAGCGTCACAGTGCCAGACTGTCACAGAGCCCCAGCATCACAGTGCCATACCCACACAATGCCAGAGTGTCACAATGCCAGGGTGTCACAGATCCAGGGCATCACAGTACCTTAGATATCACAATGCCAGAGCATCACAATGCCAGGGTGTCACAGATCCAGGGCATCACAGTACCTTAGATATCACAATGCCAGAGTGTCATAGATCCAGGGCATCACAGTGCCTTAGATATCACAATGCCAGAGTGTCACAATGCCAGGGTGTCACAGATCCAGGGCATTACAGTACCTAAGATATCACAATGCCAGAGCATCACAAGGCCAGGGTGTCACAGATCCAGGGCATCACAGTACCTAAGATATCACAATGCCAGAGCATCACAAGGCCAGGGTGTCACAGATCCAGGGCATCACAGTACCTAAGATATCACAATGCCAGAGCATCACAATGCCAGAGTGTCACAGTGGCAGAGCATCATGAAGCCACAGCATGACAGTGACAGGGCATCACACTATCATAGCATTGCTGTGTCACAGCAGCACAGTACCTGAGCATCACAGTACCTGAGCATCACAGTGCCCTAACATCACAGTGCCCTAACATCACAGTGCAATATCCACACAGTGCCATATCCACACAGTGCCATAGCGTCATAGTGCCAGAGCCTCACAGTGCCAGATTCAAGCAATGCAATAGCATCACAATGAGAGCATCACAGTACAATGGTGTCACAGAGGCAGAGTACCACAACAACAGAGCTCCACAGTGCCACAGCATCAGGGAACCAGAGCATCACAGTGCCAGAGTGTCAGAGTGCCAGACCATCACTGCACCAGAGCGTCACAGTACCAGAGCATCACAGTGGCAGTGTGCCACAGTGCCAAAGTGTCACAGTGGCAGAACATCACAGTGCCAGAGTGTCACAGTGCCAAAGCATCACACTGCCAGAACATCACACTGCCAGAGCATCACAGTGCCAGACCGCCACAGAAACAGAGCATCAAACTGCTATAGCATCACAGTGCCAGACTGTCACAGAGCCCCAGCATCACAGTGCCATATCGAAACAGTGCCATAGCGACACAGTAACCAGAGCATCACAGTGCCAGAGCATCACTCTTCCAGGTCATCACAGTACCATAGAGTCAGAGTGACCGAGCATTACACTGCCAGAACATCACAGTAGTGTATGGTCACAGTGCCGTATTATCACAATACCATAGCATCAGAATGCCACAGCATCAGTGCACCAGTGCATCACAATGCCATACCATCACAGACACACAGCATCACAGTGCCATACCCACACAATGCCAGAGTGTCACAATGCCAGGGTGTCACAGATCCAGGGCATCACAGTACCTAAGATATCACAATGCCAGAGTGTCACAATGCCAGGGTGTCACAGATCCAGGGCATCACAGTACCTAAGATATCACAATGCCAGAGTGTCACAATGCCAGGGTGTCACAGATCCAGGGCATCACAGTACCTTAGATATCACAATGCCAGAGCATCACAATGCCAGGGTGTCACAGATCCAGGGCATCACAGTACCTAAGATATCACAATGCCAGAGTGTCACAATGCCAGGGTGTCACAGATCCAGGGCATCACAGTACCTAAGATATCACAATGCCAGAGTGTCACAATGCCAGGGTGTCACAGATCCAGGGCATCACAGTGCCTTAGATATCACAATGCCAGTGTGTCACAGAACCAGGGCATCACATTGCCATAGCATCACAATGCCAGAGCGTCACAGTGCTGCAGCATCACAGTGCCATATCGACACAGTGTCAGAGCATCACAGTAACACAGTGTCACACTGCCAGAGTGTCACAGTGGCAGAGCATCATGAAGCCACAGCATGACAGTGACAGGGCATCACACTATCATAGCATTGCTGTGTCACAGCAGCACAGTACCTGAGCATCACAGTACCTGAGCATCACAGTGACCTAGCATCACAGTGACCTAGCATCACAGTGCAATATCGACACAGTGCCATAGCATCATAGTGCCAGAGAGTCACAGTGCCAGAGCCAAGAAATACAAAGGGGTCACAATGAGAGCATCACAGTACAATGGTGTCACAGTGCCAGAGCACCACAATAACAGAGCTTCACTGTGCCATAGCATCAGAGAACCAGAGCATCACAGTGCCAGAGCACCACAATGCCCAAAAGTCACAGATCCAGAGGGTCACAGTGTCAATTCATCACAGTGCCAGAGCATCACAGTGCCAAAGTGTCACAGCACCAAAGCATCACAATGTCAAAGCTTCACAGTGCCAGAGTCACAATACCAGAGTGTCACAGTGCCAGAGCATCACAGTACCAGAGTGGCAGAGTGCCAGAGTGTCACAGTATCAGAGCATCACCGTACCAGAGCTTCACAACATCAGAGCATCATAGTGCCATAACATCACAGTACCAGAGCACCACAGAACCAGAAATTCACAGTTCCAGAACATCACAATTCCAGAGCATCTCAGTCCCAGAGTGTCACAGATCCAGGGCATCACAGGTGCAGGGCATCACACTGCTATAGCATCACAACAGCAGAGCGTCAGAGTGCCACAGCATCAAAGTGCCATAGCGTCATAATGCCACAGCATCGCAGTAACATAGTGTCACACTGTCAAAGTGTCACAGTGGCAGAGCAACACAGTACCAGAACATCACAGTGCCAGAGAATCACAGTGCCAGAACATCACAGTGCCACAGAGTCACAGTACAAGAGCATCACAGTGCCAGGGCACATCACAATGCCAGAGCGTCATAGTGCCATGCCATCACAGAGCCAGAGCATCACAGTGCCTGAGCATCACAGTGCAATATCCACACAGCGCCATATCCACACAGTGCCATAGCATCATAGTGCCAGAGACTCACAGTGCCAGAGCCTTGCAATACAATAGCATCACAATGAGAGCATCACAGTACAATGGTGTCACAGAGGAAGAGCACCACAATAACAGAGCTCCACAGTGTCACAGCATCAGGGAACCAGAGCATCACAGTGCCAGAGTGTCACAGTGCCAGAGCATCACAGTGCCAGAGCGTCACAGTGACAAAGTGTCACAGTGCCATAGTGTCACACTGCCAGAGCGTCACAGTGCCATAGTGTCACAGTGCCATAGTGTCACACTGCAGAGCATCACACTGCAGAGCATCACAGTGCCATAGTGTCACACTGCCAGAGCATCACAGTGCCAGAGCATCACAGTGCCATAGTGTCACACTGCCAGAGCATCACAGTGCCATAGTGTCACAGTGCCATAGTGTCACACTGCAGAGCATCACAGTGCCAGAGCATCACAGTGCCATAGTGTCACAGTGCCATAGTGTCACACTGCCAGAGCATCACAGTGCCATAGTGTCACAGTGCCATAGTGTCACACTGCAGAGCATCACAGTGCCAGAGCATCACAGTGCCATAGTGTCACAGTGCCATAGTGTCACACTGCCAGAGCATCACACTGCAGAGCATCACAATGCCCTAGCATCACAGTGCCATAGTGTCACAGTGCCATAGTGTCACACTGCCAGAACATCACACTGCCAGAGCATCACAGTGCCAGACCGCCACAGAACCAGAGCATCAAACTGCTATAGCATCACAGTGCCAGAGCGTCACAGTGCCAGACTGTCACAGAGCCCCAGCATCACAGTGCCATATTGAAACAGTGCCATAGCGACACAGTAACCAGAGCATCACAGTGCCAGAGCATCACTCTTCCAGGTCATCACAGTACCATAGAGTCAGAGTGACCGAGCATTACACTGCCAGAACATCACAGTAGTGTATGGTCACAGTGCCGTATTATCACAATACCATAGCATCAGAATGCCACAGCATCAGTGCACCAGTGCATCACAATGCCATACCATCACAGACACACAGCATCACAGTGCCATACCCACACAATGCCAGAGTGTCACAATGCCAGAGTGTCATAGATCTAGGGCATCACAGTACCTTAGATATCACAATGCCAGAGCATCACAATGCCAGGGTGTCACAGATCCAGGGCATCACAGTACCTAAGATATCACAATGCCAGAGTGTCATAGATCCAGGGCATCACAGTGCCTTAGATATCACAATGCCAGAGTGTCACAATGCCAGGGTGTCACAGATCCAGGGCATTACAGTACCTAAGATATCACAATGCCAGAGCATCACAATGCCAGAGTGTCACAGATCCAGGGCATCACAGTACCTTAGATATCACAATGCCAGGGTGTCACAGATCCAGGGCATCACAGTGCCTTAGATATCACAATGCCAGAGTGTCACAATGCCAGGGTGTCACAGATCCAGGGCATCACAGTGCCTTAGATATCACAATGCCAGAGTGTCACAATGCCAGGGTGTCACAGATCCAGGGCATCACAGTGCCTTAGATATCACAATGCCAGAGTGTCACAATGCCAGGGTGTCACAGATCCAGGGCATCACAGTACCTAAGATATCACAATGCCAGAGTGTCACAATGCCAGGGTGTCACAGATCCAGGGCATCACAGTACCTAAGATATCACAACGCCAGAGTGTCACAATGCCAGGGTGTCACAGATCCAGGGCATCACAGTGCCTTAGATATCACAATGCCAGTGTGTCACAGAACCAGGGCATCACAATGCCAGAGCATCACAATGCCAGAGCGTCACAGTGCTGCAGCATCACAGTGCCATATCGACACAGTGTCAGAGCATCACAGTAACGTAGTGTCACACTGCCAGAGTGTCACAGTGGCAGAGCATCATGAAGCCACAGCATGACAGTGACAGGGCATCACACTATCATAGCATTGCTGTGTCACAGCAGCACAGTACCTGAGCATCACAGTACCTGAGCATCACAGTGCTAAAGCATCATAGTGCAATATCCACACAGTGCCATATCCACACAGTGCCATAGCATCATAGTGCCAGAGACTCACAGTGCCAGAGCCTAGCAATACAATAGCATCACAATGAGAGCATCACAGTACAATGGTGTCACAGAGGAAGAGCACCACAATAACAGAGCTCCACAGCGTCACAGCATCAGAGAACCAGAGCATCACAGTACAATGGTGTCACAGAGGCAGAGTACCACAATAACAGAGCTCCACAGCGTCACAGCATCAGAGAACCAGAGCATCACAGTGCCAGAGTGTCACAGTGCCAAAGCATCACAGTGCCAGAGCATCACAGTGAGAAAGTGTCACACTGCCAGGTTGTCACAGTGGCAGAGTGTCAAAGTGCCAGGCAGTCACAGGGACAGATCGTTACAGTGCCAGGCACAGAGTGCCAGAGTGTCAAAGTGCCTGAGCATCACAATGCCAGAGAGTCACAGTGCCAGGGATTCACAGTGCCAGGGTGTCACAGAGCCAGAGCATCAGAGTGCCAAAGCACCACAGTGCCAGAGCATCACAATGCCAGAGCGTCACAGTGCCAGAGCTTAACAGTGCCAAAGAATCACAGTGCCAGTGCCAATGTGCCAAAGCATCACAGTGCCAAATCATCACAGTGCCAGGGTGTCACAGTGCCAAAGCATCACAACGCCAGAGATTCACAGTGCCAGAGAGTCACAGTGGCAGAGTGTCACACTGCCAGAGTGTCACAGCACCACACTGTCACAGTGCAGTGTCGCAGTACCAGACTGTCACAGTGCCAGACAGTCACAATGGCACAGTGTCATAGTGCCAGAGTGTAACAGTGCCAGATTGTCAGAGTGCCAGAGGCACAGTGCCACAGTGTCACAGTGCAGATTGTCACACAGCAGAGTGTCACAGTGCCAGAGTGTCACAGTACCAGAACATAACAGTGCCAGTGTGGCAGAGTGCCAGACTCACACTGCCGCAGTGTCACAGTGCAGAGAGTCACAGTGCCAGAGAGTCACAATGCCAGAGTGTCACAGTGCAGTGTCACAGATCCAGGTTGTCACAGTGCCAGGGTGTCACAGTGTAGAATGTCACCCTGCCAGAGTCTCACAGTGCCAGAGTGTCATCCTGCCAGAGCACGACAATGCCAGAGTGTCAGAGTGCCAGAGTCACAGTGCCACAGTGTCAGACTTCCACAGTATCATAGTGCCAGAGTGTCACGAAGCCATAGTGCCACAGTGCAGAGAGTCACAGAGCCACAGTGTCACAGTCCCAGGGTCACAGTGACACAGTGCACAGTGTCACAGTACCAGATCATCACAGTGCAAGAGGGTCATAATGACAGAGCATCACACTGCCAGAGCATCACAGTGCCAGAGTGTCACAGAGCCAGAGCATCACACTGCCAGAGCATCACAGTGCCAGAGTGTCACAGAGCCAGAGGCACAGTGCCACAGTGTCACAGTGCAGAGTGTCACAGTGCAGTGTCACAGTACAAGAGCATGACAGTGCCTGAGTGTCACAGTGCCAGAGTGTCACAGTACCAGGGCATAACAGTGCCAGTGTGGCAGAGTGCCAGACTCACACTGCCACAGTGTCACAGTGCCAGAGTGTCACAGTACCAGGGCATAACAGTGCCAGTGTGGCAGAGTGCCAGACTCACAGTGCCAGAGTGTCCCAATGCCAGCGTGTCACAGCACAAGTGTCACAGTGCCACAGTGTCATCGTGCCAGAGCATAACAATGCCAGAGTGTCAGAGTGCCAGAGTCACAGTGCCAGAGTGTCAGACTGGCACAGTGTTACAGAGCCAGAGTGTCACAGGCCCAGGGTCACAGTGCCACAGTGCCGAGTCTCACAGTGCCAGATCATCATAGTGCAAGACAGTCACAATGCCAGAGCATTGTGTCTGTCCTCACACTGCCAGAGGATCACAGTGCCAGAGCATCACAGTGCCAGAGGATCACAGTGCCAGAGCATCACAGTGCCAGAGGATCACAGTGCCGGAGAATCACAGTGCCAGAGGTTAACAGTGCTGGGCTGTCACAGTGCCTGAGCATCTCAATGCCAGAGTGTCACAGTGCCAGATTGTCACAGTGCCAAAGCATCATTGTGCCAGGGCATCACAGTGGCAGTGTGTCACCGTGCCAATCTGTCACAGAGGATCATAATGCCAGGGGATCGCGATGACAGAGCATCACTGTGCCACAGCATCACAGTGCCAGAGTGTCACAGTGCCAGAGTGTCCAATGCCGGAGAGTCCCAGTGCCAGAGTGTCACAGAGCCAGAGTCTCACAGTGCCACAGTGTCACAGTGCCAGATTGTCACAGGGCCAAAGCATCACTGTGCCACAGCATCACAGTGTGGCAGAGCGTCACAGAGCCAGAGTGTCCAATGCCAGAGAGTCCCAGTGCCAGAGCATCACAGAGCCAGAGTCTCACAGTGCCACAGTGTCACAGTGCCACAGCATCACAGAGCCACAGTGTCACAGTGCCACAGTGTCACAGTGCAGAGTGCCACACAGCAGAGTGTCACAGTGCAAGAGCATCACAGTTCCACAGTGGACAGTGCCACAGTGTCACAGTACCAGAACATAACAGTGCCAGTGTGGCAGCGTGCCAGACTCACACTGCCACAGTCTCACAGTGTCAGAGTCCCAGTGCCAGAGTGTCACAGTGCCAGGCTGTCACAGAGCCAGAGCGTCACAGTGCCAGTGTCCCAGTGCCAGAGTGTCACAATGCAGAGTGTCCAAGTGCCAGAGTGTCACAGATCCAGGTTGTCACAGTGCCAGGGTGTCACAGTGTAGAATGTCACCCTGCCAGAGTCTCACAGTGCCAGAGTGTCATCCTGCCAGAGCACAACAATGCCAGAGTGTCAGAGTGCCAGAGTCACAGTGCCACAGTGTCACACTTCCACAGTATCATAGTGCCAGAGTGTCACGAAGCCATAGTGCCACAGTGCAGAGAGTCACAGAGCCACAGTTCACAGTCCCAGGGTCACAGTGACACAGTGTCACAGTACCAGATCATCACAGTGCAAGAGGGTCATAATGACAGAGCATCACACTGCCAGAGCATCACAGTGCCACAGTGTCACAGAGCCAGAGCATCACACTGCCAGAGCATCACAGTGCCACAGTGTCACAGAGCCAGAGCATCACACTGCCAGAGCATCACAGTGCCACAGTGTCACAGAGCCAGAGCATCACACTGCCAGAGCATCACACTGCCAGAGCATCACACTGCCAGAGTGTCACAGTGCCAGATTGTCACAGTGCAGAATGACACAGTGCCAGAGACTCACACTGCCCGGGTGTCACAGTGCTACAGAGCCCCAGTGTCAGAGTGCCACAGTGTCACAATCCAGAGTGTCACAGTGCCAGGGTGTCACAGTGCCAGAGTGTCACAATCCAGAGTGTCACAGTGCCAGAGTGTCACAGTGCCAGAGCATCACAGCACCACATTGTCACAGTTCCAGAGTGTCCCAGTGCCACTGTGCCAGAGTGTTCCAGAGCCACAATGTCACAGAGCCAGAGTGTCACAGTGCCAGAGTGTCACAGTGCAGAGTGTCACACAGCAGTGTCACAGTACAAGAGCATGACAGTGCCTGAGTGTCACAGTGCCAGAGTGTCACAGTACCAGAGCATAACAGTGCCAGTGTGCCACAGTGCCAGACTCACACTGCCACAGTGTCACAGTGCAGAGTGTCACACTGCCAGAGTGTCCAAGTGCCAGAATCACAGTGCCAGAGTGTCACAGTGCCAGAGTGTCACAGTGCCAGAGTGTCACAATGCCACAGTGTCAGAGTGCAGTGCCACAGTGTCAGAACAAAGCATTGCCACAGTGTCACAGGACAGAATGTCACAGTGCAGGGTCACATTGCAGAGTCACAGAGCCAGAGTGCCACAGTGCCAGAGTCATAGTGCCACAGTGCAGAGTGTCACAGTGCCAGATTGTCACAGTGCAGAATGACACAGTGCCAGAGACTCATACTGCCCGGGCGTCACAGTGCTACAGAGCCCCAGCGTCAGAGTGCCACAGTGTCACAATCCAGAGTGTCACAGTGCCAGGCTGTCACAGTGCCAGAGTGTCCAAGTGCCAGAGCATCCCAGCGCCACATTGTCACAGTTCCAGAGTGTCCCAGGGCCACTGTGCCAGAGTGTTCCAGAGCCACAATGTCACAGAGCCAGAGTGTCACAGTGCCAGAGTGTCACAGTGCAGAGTGTCACACAGCAGTGTCACAGTACAAGAGCATGACAGTGCCTGAGTGTCACAGTGCCAGAGTGTCACAGTACCAGAGCATAACAGTGCCAGTGTGCCACAGTGCCAGACTCACACTGCCACAGTGTCACAGTGCAGAGAGTCACACTGCCAGAGTGTCCAAGTGCCAGAATCACAGTGCCAGAGTGTCCAAGTGCCAGAGTGTCGCAGTGCCACAGTGTCAGAGTGCAGTGCCACAGTGTCAGAACAAAGCATTGCCACAGTGTCACAGTACAGAATGTCACAGTGCAGGGTCACAGTGCAGAGTCACAGAGCCAGAGTGCCACAGTGCCAGAGTCACAGTGCCACAGTGCAGAGTGTCACAATGCCAGAGAGTCACAGTCCAGAATGACACAGTGCCAGAGACTCATACTGCCTGGGTGTCACAGTGCTACAGAGCCCCAGTGTCAGAGTGCCACAGTGTCACAATCCAGAGTGTCACAGAGCCAGAGTGTCACAGTGCCAGAGTGTCACAATCCAGAGTGTCACAGTGCCAGAGTGTCCAAGTGCCAGAGCATCCCAGCGCCACATTGTCACAGTTCCAGAGTGTCCCAGTGCCACTGTGCCAGAGTGTTCCAGAGCCACAATGTCACAGAGCCAGAGTGTCACAGAGCCAGAGTGTCACAGTACCAGAGCATAACAGTGCCAGTGTGCCACAGTGCCAGACTCACACTGCCACAGTGTCACAGTGCAGAGAGTCACACTGCCAGAGTGTCCAAGTGCCTGAATCACAGTGCCAGAGTGTCACAGTGCCAGAGTGTCACAGTGCCACAGTGTCAGAGTGCAGTGCCACAGTGTCAGAACAAAGCATTGCCACAGTGTCACAGTACAGAATGTCACAGTGCAGGGTCACATTGCAGAGTCACAGAGCCAGAGTGCCACAGTGCCAGAGTCATAGTGCCACAGTGCAGAGTGTCACAGTGCCAGATTGTCACAGTGCAGAATGACACAGTGCCAGAGACTCATACTGCCCGGGTGTCACAGTGCTACAGAGCCCCAGTGTCACAGTGCCACAGTGTCACAATCCAGAGTGTCACAGTGCCAGGGTGTCACAATCCAGGGTGTCACAATCCAGAGTGTCACAGTGCCAGAGCATCCCAGCGCCACATTGTCACAGTTCCAGAGTGTCCCAGGGCCACTGTGCCAGAGTGTTCCAGAGCCACAATGTCACAGAGCCAGAGTCTCACAGTGCCAGAGTGTCACAGTGCAGAGTGTCGCACAGCAGTGTCACAGTACAAGAGCATGACAGTGCCTGAGTGTCACAGTGCCAGAGTGTCACAGTACCAGAGCATAACAGTGCCAGTGTGGCAGAGTGCCAGACTCACACTGCCACAGTGTCACAGTGCAGAGAGTCACAGTGCCAGAGTGTCACAGTGCAGAGTGTCACAGTGCCAGAGTGTCACAGTGCCAGAGTGTCACAGTGCCAGAGTGTCACAATGCCACAGAGTCAGAGTGCAGTGCCACAGTGTCAGAACAAAGCATTGCCACAGTGTCACAGTACAGAATGTCACAGTGCAGGGTCACAGTGCAGGGTCACAGTGCCAGAGTGTCACAGTGCCACAGTGCAGAGTATCCCAGTGCCAGATCATCACAGTGCAAGAGAGTCACAGTGCCACAGTGTCACAGTGACAGAGCGTTCAAGTGCCAGAGTCACAGAACCATATTGCCACAGTGGCAGAGTCACAGTGCCAGAGTGTCACAGAGCCAGTGAAACAGTGCCAGGGTGTCACAGTGCCAGAGCACCACAGTGCCAGAGCATAACAGTGCCACAGTGTCACAGTGCCAGAGTCACAGTGCCACAGTGCAGAGTGTCACAATGCCAGAGAGTCACAGTGCAGAATGACACAGTGCCAGAGACTCATACTGCCCGGGTGTCACAGTGCTACAGAGTCCCAGTGTCACAGTGCCACAGCGTCACAATCCAGAGTGTCACAGTGCCAGGGTGTCACAGTGCCAGGGTATCACAGTGCCAGAGCATCCCAGCGCCACATTGTCACAGTTCCAGGGTGTCCCAGTGCCACTGTGCCAGAGTCTCACAGTGCCAGAGTGTCACAGTGCCAGGGTGTCACAGTGCCAGGGTGCCAGTGTCGCAGTGCCAGAGTCACAGTGCCAGGGTGTCACAGTGCCACAGTGTCACAGTGCAGAGTGTCACACAGCAGTGTCACAGTACAAGAGCATGACAGTGCCAGAGAGTCACAGAGCCAGAGTGTCACAGTGCCAGAGTGTCACAATCCAGAGTGTCACAGTGCCAGAGTGTCCCAGTGCCAGAGCATCCCAGCGCCACATTGTCACAGTTCCAGAGTGTCCCAGTGCCACTGTGCCAGAGTGTTCCAGAGCCACAGTGTCACAGAGCCAGAGTCTCACAGTGCCAGGGTGACACAGTGTCACAGTGCCAGAGTGTCACAGTGCCAGAGTGTCACAGAGCCACAATGTCATAGAGCCAGTGTCACAATGTCACAGAGCCAGAGTGTCACAGTGCCAGGGTGTCACAGTGTCACAGTGCCAGAGAGTCACAGAGCCACAATGTCACAGAGCCAGAGTGTCACAATGTCACAGAGCCAGAGTGTCACAGTGTCACAGTGTCACAGTGCCAGAGAGTCACAGAGCCACAATGTCACAGAGCCAGAGTGTCACAATGTCACAGAGCCAGAGTGTCACAGTGTCACAGTGTCACAGTGCCAGAGAGTCACAGAGCCACAATGTCATAGAGCCAGTGTCACAATGTCACAGAGCCAGAGTGTCACAGTGCCAGGGTGTCACAGTGTCACAGTGCCAGAGAGTCACAGAGCCACAATGTCACAGAGCCAGAGTGTCACAATGTCACAGAGCCAGAGTGTCACAGTGTCACAGTGTCACAGTGCCAGAGAGTCACAGAGCCACAATGTCACAGAGCCAGAGTGTCACAATGTCACAGAGCCACAGAGCCACAGTGTCACAGTGCCAGGGTGTCACAGTGTCACAGTGCCAGAGTCACAGTGCCAGAGTGTCACAGCCCCAGAGTCACAGTGCCACCATGCAGAGTGACAGAGTGTCACAGTGCCAGAACATTACCATGCCAATGTGTCACAGTGCCAGAGTGTCACAGAGCCAGTGTGGCACAGTGGCACAGTGCCAGAGCATTACAGTGCCAGACTGTCACAGTGCCACACTGTCACAGTGCAGTGTCACAGTACCAGACTGTCACAGTGCCAGACAGTCACAATGGCACAGTGTCATAGTGCCAGAGCAGCACAGTGCCAGATTGTCAGAGTGCCAGAGGCACAGTGCCACAGTGTCACAGTGCAGAGTCTCACACACACAGTACAAGAGCATGACAGTGCCTGAGTGTCACAGTGCCAGAGAGTCACAGTGCCAGAGAGTCACAGTGCCAGAGTGTCCAAGTGCCAGAGTGTCACAGATCCTGGTTGTTCCAGTGCCAGGGTGTCACAGTGCCACAGTGTGGCAATGCCAGCGACGAGCAGTGTGAGCAATCTGGCAGTGCAGACCTAGAGCCTGACATGGGGGCAGGCCATGCTCAGCAGAAGTGCAGAGCCAGCTAGCAGTGGAGCAAAACAGTGCTGTGCCTGCAGCGTGGAACTAAAACAAGGCACTGGTAGCTATGAACATGGACAGTTATCTTGGGACAACAGGACATAGCATCACAGTATCAGTCAGGGTTGGAAGGGACCACAAGGATCATCCAGTTCCAACCCCCCTGCCATGGGCAGGGACACCCCACACTACATCAGGCTGCCCAGAGCCTCATCCAGCCTGGGCTTAAACACCTCCAGGGACGGGGCCTCAACCACCTCCCTGGACAACCCATTCCAGGGCTTCACCACTCTCATGGGGAAGAACTTCCTCCTCACATCCAGCTTGAATCTCCCCACCTCCAGCTTCATTCCATTCCTCCAGTCCTATCACTGCCTGAGATCCTGAGCAGTCCTTCCTGTAGCCCCCTTCAGATACTGGAAGGCCACAATGAGGTCACCTCAGAGCCTTCTCTTCTCCAGACTGAACAGCCCCAACTCCTTCAGTCTGTCCTCACAGGAGAGGAGCTCCAGCCCTCTGCTCATCCTCCTGGCCCTGCTCTGGACACCTTCCAGCACCTCCACATCCCTCTTGTCATAGGGGCTCCAGAACTGGACACAGGACTCCAGGTGGGGTCTCCCCAGAGCTGAGCAGAGGGGGAGAATCACCTCCCTTGCCCTGCTGGCCACACTTCTCCTGCTGCAGCCCAGGCTCTGATTGGCTTTGCGGGCTGCAAGTGCACACTGAGAGCTCATGTTGAGCTTCTTGTCCACCAGCACCCCCAAGGCTCTCTCCTCAGAGCTGCTTTCCAGCCAGTCCCTGCCCAGCCTCGATTTGTGCCTGGGATTGACTCAACCCAGATGCAGGACCCTGCACTTGCTCTTATTGAATTTCAGGAGGTTGGCTTGTGCCCACCTCTCCAGCCTGTCCAGGTCCCTCTGGATGGATCCCTTCCCTCCACCCTGTCTGCTGCACCACACAGCTTGGTGTCATCAGCAACCCTGCTGAGGGTGCACTCAGTGCCACTGTCCATGGCACCCACAGAGATGTTGAACAAGACATGCACCTGCATCCACAACCTCTTTGTGTCATTAGTAGTTGGATCAATAATCTATAGCAGTGCAATGTGTGGTCACTCAGAGGGAACCAATGAAGCCATGCCAAGGAGGCACTCTGAGTTTGTATCAGTTGTAGAAGCTCCCTTGCTGTGCACTTCTGCCTTTCCTTTCTCCTCTTCTTCTATGCTTTACTGTGCTGTACTCGCACCTCAGGCCTGCTCCATGGGCCTGCAACACTGGAGCAATACTCGATCATATTGATCAGCCGTATCGATTCCCATCTCCGCCGTCTATACCACAGTGTCATCGTGCCAGAGCATCACAGTGCCAGAGTGCCACAGCACCAGACTGGCACAGTGCCAGTCCACAATGGCACGGTGTCATAGTGCCAGGGCATAACAGTGCTGGAGAGTCACAGTGCCAGAGCACCACAGTGCCAGAGCACCACAGCGCCACAGCGCAGGAGCGTCGCAGTTCAGGAGCTATTGGCAGGGACCTCCAGAGCTCATCAGCTCCAACTGCCCCTTCCCCTTGTCTCCCAGGACAGGCTGCTCAGCAGTGCCTCTCTGAGGGGTTTGATCCTGTCCAGAGGAGACCTCTCTGGGGCGGGGGGGGGTGCAGGGAGAGAATCTCTCTGCAGGTCACAGCTGAACAACGCCCAGGAACGGCAAACGGTGACCGAAACTGTGCCGAAAGGCTGCGGCAGGCTGCCAGCTGTGCCCCCAAGGGCGCTCCAGCGCTCGCCCAGCGGAGCAGCCAGGGCAGCAACAACCTTTGCACAAGATGCCTCGGAACAAATCAGCTCTGCCTGGGGCCTCGCTGCCAACGGCTGCGGTCCTGCCCCTCGCAGGACCGAGGAGCTGCGGCGCATCGGCGCCCAGGGCGGTTGGACACAGCGGCGATGGCTGCAGGTGGGGGCTGCAGGGCTGGGCAGAGGTTTCCCTGTGAAGGATGAGTCCCTGGGACTCCCTCTCTCTCCAGGGGAGAGTCGAAGTGATGCTTGGAACTCCGGGCTAGCACTCTCCTGTCCCTAGCTCCAGACAGCACAGAGCAGCTCAAGCAGCTTCCTTGCTGGAGGAGAACAGACAGAAAGCAAAAGGAAGCTACACACCTCAAGGGGTTGCCTACAGGGGCACCCCCCCTTGATGGGGGGGGTGAAACCTAAAGGGGGCAGCCTGAGACCGAATTCCTCTTTGCATTTGGTCTCTCTCCAGGAGAGAGTCACAACGATGCCTGCAGCTCTGGGCTGGCACTCTCCTGCCAGGAGCTGCAGGCAGTGCTAAGCAGCAGGACAGAGCTCGCTCCTGAGACCCACAGACACAGAGTGAAACACAAGGGAAGGCCTAAAGGGGACCTCAAGCCCAGCCCCAAATTCCTCTGTGCATTTGGTCTCTCTTCAGGAGAGAGTCACAACGGTGCCTGCAGGTCCAGGCTAGCACTCTGTCATAGTATCATAGTGTCAGGGTTGGAAGGGACCACAAGGATCATCCAGTCCCAACTCCCCTGCCATGGGCAGGGACACCCCACACTAGATCAGCCTGCCCAGAGCCTCATCCAGCCTGGGCTTAAACACCTCCAGGGACAGGGCCCCAACCACCTCCCTGCACAACCCATTCCAGGGCTTCACCACTCTCATGGGGAAGAACTTCCTCCCCACATCCAGCCTGAATCTCCCCACCTCCAGCTTCATTCCATTCCCCCTAGTCCTATCACTCCCTGAGAGCCTGAGCAGTCCCTCCCCAGCCCTTCTGCAGCCCCCTTCAGATCCTGGAAGGCCACAATGAGGTCACCAATGAGGTCTGCCTTCTCTTCTGCAGACTGAACAGCCCCAACTCCTTCAGTCTGTCCTCACAGCAGAGCAGCTCCAGCCCTCTGATCATCCTCCTGGCCCTTCTCTGGACACCTTCCAGCACCTCCAGATCCCTCTTGTAATAGGGGCTCCAGAACTGGAGGCAGTACTCCAGGTGGGGTCTCCCCGGAGCTGAGCAGAGGGGGAGGATCACCTCCCTTGCCCTGCTGGCCACACTTCTCCTGATGCAGCCCAGGATCTGATTGGCTTTGTGGGCTACAAGTGCACACTGAGAGCTCCTGTTGTGCTTCTTGTCCACCAGCACCCCCAAGTCTCTCTCCTCAGAGCCAGTCCCTGCCCAGCCTGGATTTATGCCTGGGATTGCCTCAACCCAGCTGCAGGACCCTGCACTCGCTCTTATTGAACCTCATGAGGTTGGCTTGTGCCCACCTCTCCAGCATCATAGTATCAGTCAGGGTTGGAAGGGACCACAAGGATCATCCAGTCCCAACCCCCCTGCCATGGGCAGGGACACCCCACACTAGATCAGCCTGGCCAGAGCCTCATCCAGCCTGGCCTTAAACACTTCCAGGGACAGGGCCCCAACCACCTCCCTGCACAACCCATTCCAGGGCTTCACCACTCTCATGGGGAAGAACTTCCTCCCCACATCCAGCCTGAATCTCCCCACCTCCAGCTTCATTCCCTTCCCCCTAGTCCTATCACTGCCTGAGATCCTGAGCAGTCCCTCCCCAGCCTTCCTGTAGCCCCCTTCAGATCCTGGAAGGCCACAATGAGGTCACCAATGAGGTCTGCCTTCTCTTCTCCAGACTGAACAACCCCAACTCCTTCACTCTGTCCTCACAGCAGAGCAGCTCCAGCCCTCTGATCATCCTCCTGGCCCTGCTCTGGACACCTTCCAGCACCTCCACATCCCTCTTGTCATAGGGGCTCCAGAACTGGACACAGGACTCCAGGTGGGGTCTCCCCAGGGCTGAGTAGAGGGGGAGGATCACCTCCCTTGCCCTGCTGGCCACACTTCTCCTAATGCAGCCCAGGCTCTGGTTGGCTTTCTGGGCTGCAAGTGCAGACTGAGAGCTCCTGTTGAGCTTCTCCTCCCCCAGCACCCCCAAGGCTCTCTTCTCAGGACTGCTTTCCAGCCTGGCTTTGTGCCTGGGATTGCCTTGACCCAGCTGCATGACCCTGCCCTTGGTCTTGTTGAACCTCTCCTGAGGTTGGCTTGTGCCCACCTCTCCAGCCTGCCCAGCTCCCTCTGGATGGATCCCTTCCCTCCAGCCTGCCCAGCTCCCTCTGGCTGGATCCCTTCCCTCCAGCTGTCTGCTGCACCACACAGCTCGGTGCCATCAGCAACCCTGCTGAGGCTGCACTCAGTGCCACTGTCCCTGGCACCCACAGAGATGCTGACCAAGCCTGGTCCCAGGACTGATCCCTGAGGGACTCTGCTTGTCCCTGGCCTCCCCTGGGACATGGAGCCATGGACAGCCACTCTTTGGGTGCAGCCATCAAGCCAGTTCCTTATCCATCTGGTGGTCTGGTTTGTGCTCAGTGCTAGGCCCAAGCCCAAGCCCCGAGCCCCAGGTGTCGTAAAGCCTGCACAGAGCCCTTGGTGGTGCAGCAGGAATTGGTTTATTGACACAGAGCAGGCAGCTTGCACAGGAGAATTCCAGCAGGCCAAGGGAGTCCCTGGCTGCTCTGCACCCCTGCTGCTGCAGCTGAGCCTCCTCCTTTGGTCTGCAGCTCTCCCTTGCTGTCTCCATCCCGCACCAGGCTGTGCCGCCCCGGCGCGGGGGCAAGCGGCCTCCTGCGCCGCGCTGCAGGCTGCTCGCTGCAGTCAGCTCCTCCCAGCCCCAGGCCACTGCTCCCTTCTCAGCAGCCTGCAGCTCCTCCTGCTCCTGAAACCTGCCTGAGAGACTTTCTGCTCTCCTGCACCCTGGAAAACCTAAGCTTCCTAAGACCAAGCCCAAAACTAAGCCCCAAACCTCTAACCCCGGAGACCTGAACGCTAAGACCCCCAAGAGCCAAGCCCAAGGCACAGGAAACCCCAACCCTAACGACACCAAGGCCTAAACCCAAGGCCCTGGGGACCCCAACAATTAATAACTGCCAAGTCCTGACACCAAGGCCCTGGAGACCCTAAGCCAAAGGCTCTGGAGACCCTAACCCTATGGCCCTGGAGACCCTAACCCTAAAACCTGGATACCTTAATCCTAAGGCTCTGGATACCTTACCCTAAGATCTGGATAATCCAATTCTAAGGCCCTGGAGACCCTAACCCTAAGCTCTGGAGACCCTAAGCCAAAGGCTCTGGAGACCCTAACCCTAAGCTCTGGAGACCCTAACCCTAAGCTCTGGAGACCCTAAGCCAAAGGCTCTGGAGACCCTAACCCTACGCTCTGGAGACCCTAACCCTAAGGCTCTGGATACCCTAATCCTAAGGCCTTGGGTACCCTAACCCTAAGTTCTGGATACCCTAACCCTAAGGCTCTGGAGACCCTAACCCTAAGATCTGGATACCCTAATCCTAAGGCACTGGAGACCCTAAACCTAAGCTCTGGATACCCTAACCCTAAGGCTCTGGAGACCCTAACCCTAAGGCCCTGCATACCATTACCCTAAGCTCTAGATACCCCAAGCATAAGGCCTGGCATACCCTAACCCTAAGCTCTGGAAACCCTAACCCTAAGGCTCTAGAGACCCTAACCCTAAGATCTGGATACCCTAATCCTAAGGCACTGGAGACCCTAAACCTAAGCTCTGGATACCCTAAGCCTAAGGCCTTGGATACCCTAAGCCTAAGGCCCTGGATACCCTGACCCTAAGGCTCTGGAGACCCTAAGCCTAAGCTCTGGATACCCTAACCCTAAGTCCCTGCATACACTAACCCTAAGATCTGGATACCTGGATGCCCTAACCCTAAGGCCCTGGAGACCTTAACCCTAAGCTCTGGATACACTAAGCCTAAGGCACTGGATACCCCAACCCTAAGCTCTGGAGACCCAAACCCTAAGATCTGGAGACCCTAAGCCTAAGGCTCTGGAGACCCTAACCCTAAGCTCTGGAGACCCAAACCCTAAGCTCTGGAGACCCTAAGCCTAAGGCTATGGATACCCTAAGCCTAAGATCTGGATACCCTAACCCTAAGCTCTGGATACCTTACCCTAAGCTCTGGATACCCCAATCCTAAGGCCCTGGAGACCCTAACCCTAAGCTCTGGATACCCTAAGCCTAAGGCTATGGAGACCCAAAACCTAAGCTCTGGATACCCTAAGCCTAAACTCTGGATACCCCAATCCTAAGGCTCTGGAGACCCTAACCCTAAGCTCTGGATACCCTAAGCCTAAGGCTCTGGAGACCCTAACCCTAAGGCCCTGCATACCATTACCCTAAACTCTAGATACCCCAAACATAAGGTCTGGGATACCCTAACCCTAAGCTCTGGAAACCCTAACCCCAAGGCTCTGGATACCCTAACCCTAAGCTCTGGATACCCTAATCCTAAGGCACTGGAGACCCTAACCCTAAGCTCTGGATACCCTAACCCTAAGCTCTGGATACCCTAACCCTAAGGCCCTGCATACCCTAACCCTAAGCTCTAGATACTCCAAGCATAGGGCCTGGGATACCCAAACCCTAAGATCTGGAGACCCTAACCCTAAGCTCTGGATACCCTAAGCCTAAACTCTGGATACCCTAAGCCTAAACTCTGGATACCCTAAGCCTAAGGCCCTGGAGACCCTAACCCCAAGGCTCTGGAGACCCTAATCCGAAGGCCCTGGAGACCCTAACCCTAATCTCTGGAGACCCTAACCCTAAGGCTCTGGAGACCCTAACCCTAAGGCCCTGCATACCATTACCCTAAGCTCTAGATACCCCAAACATAAGGCCTGGCATACCCTAACCCTAAGCTCTAGAAACCCTAACCCTAAGGCTCTGGAGACCCTAACCCTAAGCTCTGGATACCCCAAGCATAGGGCCTGGGATACCCTAACCCTAAGCTCTGGATACCCTAAGCCTAAGGCTCTGGATACCCTAAGGCCCTGGAGACCCTAACCCTAAAAGCCCCAAGGTGAAAGCCAAGGGCCCTGGAAACTTCAAACCCAGTAACCTCAAGCCCTAAGCCCAAGGCAATGGAGACCTAACCCTAAATCCAGGAAGCCCTAACCCCAAGGCCCTTAGAAGCCTAACCCAAGGTACCCCAAGCCTAATCCCAAGCCCTAACCCTTAGGCCACCATCCCTGGGAACCTTCTCCCCCTGCCCAGCTGCTCACTCCTTGGCTCCTTGGACCTCCAGCCCTGGTGGCCACCATCCCCTGGCACCTTGCCCAAAGCCAAACACAGACCCAGACCAAGATGCAAACCAAACCCACACCTAAACCCAAACCCAGGCCCAGACCCAAACCCAAACACAGACCCAAACCAAACCCAGACCCAACCCAATCCCAGACCAAGACCCAAACCAAACCCAGACCCAATCCAAACCTACACCAAACCCAAACCCGACCCAGACCAATACCCAAACCCAGACCCAAACCCGACCCAAACCCAGACTTGACCCAGACCAATAACCCAAACCCAGACCCAAAACAAACCCAGACCCAAACCCAGACCCAACCCAATCCCAGACCAAGACCCAAACCAAACCCAGACCCAATCCAAACCTAGACCAAACCCAAACCCAAACCCAGACCCGACCCAGACCAATACCCAAACCCAGACCCAAACCCGACCCAAACCCAGACTTGACCCAGACCAATAACCCAAACCCAGACCCAAAACAAACCCAGACCCAAACCATGACCTGACCCAAACCCAGACCCAATCCCAGACCAAGACCCAAACCTAGACCAAACCCAAACCCAGACCCAAACCAAACCCAGACCTGACACAGACCAATACCCAAACCCAGACCCAGACCCAAACCCAAACCAAACCCAGACCCAGACCCAAATCCAGACCCAGACTCAATCCCAGACCAAGACCCAATCCAAACCCAGACCAAGACCCAAACTCAGACCCAGACCAAGACCCAAACCCAGACCCAGACCCAAACCAAGACCTGACCCAAACCTAGCCCTAATCCCAGACCAAGACCCAAACCAAACCCAGACCCAAACCAAACCCAGACCCAATCCAAACCTAGACCAAACCCAAACCCAGACCAAATCCAAACCTAGACCCAAACCAAACCCAGACCAGACCCAGACCAATACCCAAACCCAGACCAAGACCCAGATACAGACCCAGACCCAAACCAAACCCAGACCCAAATCCAGACCCAGACCCAAACCATGACCTGACCCAAACCCAGACCCAATCCCAGACCAAGACCCAACCCAAACCAAACCCAGACCCAAACCAAACCCAGACCAAGACCCAAGGCCAGACCAAGAACCAAACCCAGACCCAAACTCAACCCAAACCCAAACCTGATCCAAACTCAGACCCACTCCCAGACCAAGACCCAAACCCAGACCAAGACCCAGATACAGACCAAGACCCAAACCAAACCCAGAACCAATCCAAACCCAGACCTGACCCAGATCAAGACCCAAACTCAGACCAAGACCCAAATACAGACCCAGACCCAAACCAAACCCAGACCCAACCCAAACCCAGACCAAGACCCAGACCCAAACCCAGACGCAATCACAGACCAAGACCCAAACCAAACCCAGACCCAACCCAGACCAATACCCAAACCCAGACCCAAACCTGACCCAAACCCAGACCTGACCCAGACCAATAACCCAGACCCAAACCAAGACCCAAATCCAGACCCAGACCCAAACCAGACCCAAACCATGACCTGACCCAAACCCAGACCCAATCCCAGACCAAGACCCAACCCAAACCAAACCCAGACCTGACCCAGACCAAGACCCAAGGCCAGACCAAGAACCAAACCCAGACCCAAACTCAACCCAAACCCAAACCTGATCCAAACCCAAACCCAGACCCAAACCAAACCCAGACCTGACCCAGACCAAGACCCAAGGCCAGACCAAGAACCAAACCCAGACCCAAACTCAACCCAAACCCAAACCTGATCCAAACCCAAACCCAGACCCAAACCAAACCCAGACCTGACACAGACCAATACCCAAACCCAGACCAAGACCCAGATACAGACCCAAACCCAAACCAAACCCAGACCCAGACCCAAATCCAGACCCAGACTCAATCCCAGACCCAAACCAAACCCAGACCCAGACCAAGACCCAAACCAAACCCAGACCCAAACCAAACCCTGACCCAATCCAAACCTAGACCAAACCCAAACCTAGACCCAAACCAAACCCAGACCCAATCCAAACCCAGACCTGACCCAGACCCAGACCAAGAGCCAGACCCAAACCCAGACCAAGACCCAGACCCAGACCCAAATCCAAACCCAGACCAAATCCAAACCCAGACCCAACCCAAACCCAGACCCAAACCAAACCCAGACCAAACCCAAACCCAGACCTAACCCAAACCCAGACCTGACCCAGACCCAACCCAAACCAAGACCCAACCCAAACCCAGACCCAATCCAAACCCAGACCCAATCCAAACCCAGACCAAACCCAAACCCAGACCCAATCCAAGCCCAGACCCAGTCCAAACCCAGACCTAACCCAAACCCAGACCCATCCAAACCCAGACCCAATCCAAACCCAGACCCAATCCAAACCCAGACCCAACCCAAACCCAGACCCAATCCAAACCCAGACCCAATCCAAACCCAGACCTAACCCAAACCCAGACCCAATCCAAACCCAGACCCAATCCAAACCCAGACCAAACCCAAACCCAGACCTAACCCAAACCCAGACCCAATCCAAACCCAGACCCAACCCAAACCCAGACCCAATCCAAACCCAGACCCAACCCAAACCCAGACCCAATCCAAACCCAGACCCAATCCAAACCCAGACCAAACCCAAACCCAGACCCAACCCAAAACCAGACCCAACCCAAACCCAGACCTAACCCAAACCCAGACCAAACCCAAACCCAGACCCGACCCAGACCAATACCCAAACCCAGACCCAACCCAAACCCAGACCCAATCCAAACCCAGACCCAATCCAAACCCAGACCTGACCGAGACCAAGACCCAGACCCAGATCCAGACCCAAACCAAACCCAGACCCAAATCCAGACCCAGACCCAAACCATGACCTCACCCAAACCCAGACCCAATCCCAGACCAAGAACCAAACCCAGATCCAAATCCAGACCAAGAACCAAACCCAGATCCAAATCCAGACCCAGACTCAATCCCAGACCAAGACCCAATCCAAACCCAGACCTGACCCAAACCCAGACCCAATCCAAACCCAGACCCAACCCAAACCCAGACCAAGACCCAGACCCAGACCCAATCCAAACCCAGACCCAACCCAAACCCAGACCCAACCCAAACCCAGACCCAAATCCAAACCCAGACCCAATCCAAACCCAGACCCAATCCAAACCCAGACCAAACCCAAACCCAGACCTGACCCAGACCCAACCCAATCCAAACCCAGACCTAACCCAAACCCAGACCCAATCCAAACCCAGACCCAACCCAAACCCAGACCCAAACCAAACCCAGACCCAATCCAAACCCAGATCCAAATCCAGACCCGGACCAAGACCCAGATCCAGACCCAAACCCAAACCCAATCCAAACCCAGACCCAACCCAAACCCAGACCAAACCCACACCCAGACCCAACCCAAAACCAGACCCAATCCAAACCCAGACCTAATCCAAACCCAGACCAAACCCAAACCCAGACCCAACCCAAACCCAGACCCAATCCAAACCCAGACCAAACCCAAACCCAGACCTAACCCAAACCCAGACCCAATCCAAACCCAGACCCAACCCAAACCCAGACCAAACCCAAACCCAGACCCAACCCAAACCCAGACCCAACCCAAACCCAGACCCAACCCAAACCCAGACCCAATCCAAACCCAGACCCAACCCAAACCCAGACCAAACCCAAACCCAGACCCAACCCAAACCCAGACCCAACCCAAACCCAGACCCAACCCAAACCCAGACCCAATCCAAACCCAGACCCAATCCAAACCCAGACCCAATCCAAACCCAGACCCAAACCAAACCCAGACCCAATCCAAACCTAGACCAAACCCAAACCCAGACCTAACCCAAACCCAGACCCAATCCAAGCCCAGACCCAATCCAAGCCCAGACCAAACCCAAACCCAGACCCAATCCAAACCCAGACCCAATCCAAACCCAGACCCAACCCAAACCCAGACCCAATCCAAGCCCAGACCCAATCCAAACCCAGACCTAACCCAAACCCAGACCTGACCCAGACCCAACCCAAACCCAGACCCAATCCAAACCCAGACCAAGACCCAGACCCAGACCAAGACCCAAACCAAACCCAGACCCAAACCTAGACCCAGACCCAACCTCGCTGGGGGGGGGGTTGGGGGGAGGGAGGGAGGTGCCGGGGGGGGGGGGGGGGGCTGGAGGCTTTGGGGTCATTTGAGGCAGTTCAGAGCTCCAGGCCCAATTTCTGCTTTTTCTTTTATGTTAAAACCATTTCAATGTCAAATACAAAAATATGCCCCAGGTGCCCCCCCCCCCAACCCCCCCCAAGGTGACCCCAACCCCCCAGGGTGACCTCAACCCCCCCCCAGGGTGACCTCAACCCCCCCCAGGGTGACCTCCCCAGCTCCAGGGGGACATGGGGCAGGGTGAGGAGGGGGCTGTGCTGTTTTCCACACACCCCCCCCAAAGCCCCCCCAGAGGTAGTCAGTGCAATGGGGGGGGGGGAGGGGCAGTGGCTTTGGGGGGGGGTGATAGTGTTTGGGAGGGGATCAGTGTTTGGGGGGGTCAGTGTTTGGGTGACAGTGTTTGGGGGGGCTCAGTGGGGGGCTGACAGTGTTTGGGGGGGCTCAGTGTTTGGGGGGGGGTCAGTGTTTGGGTGACAGTGTTTGGGGGGGCTCAGTGGGGGGCTGACAGTGCTTGGGGGGGGTTCAGTGTTTGGGGGGGGGGTCAGTGTTTGGGTGACAGTGTTTGGGGGGGCTCAGTGGGGGGCTGACAGTGTTTTGGGGGGGGCTCAGTGGGGGGGGTGACAGTGTTTGGGGGGGGTCAGTGTTTGGGGGGTTCAATGGGGGGTGACAGTGTTTGGGGGGTCAGTGTTTGGGGGGTTCAATGGGGGGGTGACAGTGCTTGGGGGGGTCAGTGTTTGGGGGGGGTCAGTGTTTGGGGGACAGTGTTTGGGGGGGCTCAGTGGGGGGGTGACAGTGCTTGGGGGGGTCAGTGTTTGGGGGGTTCAATGGGGGGTGACAGTGCTTGGGGGGGGGTCAGTGTTTGGGGGGGGTCAGTGTTTGGGTGACAGTGTTTGGGGGGGCTCAGTGGGGGGCTGACAGTGTTTTGGGGGGCTCAGTGGGGGGGGTGACAGTGTTTGGGGGGGTCAGTGTTTGGGGGGTTCAATGGGGGGGTGACAGTGCTTGGGGGGGGCAGTGTTTGGGGGGCTGACAGCGCTCAGGGGGGTCAGTGGTTGGGGGGGGTCAGTGGGGAGGGGGGTGACTGTGGGGGGGGGGTCAGTGGTGGGGGGGTGATTGTTTTGGGGGGGTTCAGTGTGTGACAGGCTCAGATTGGCACTGGAGGGGGTGGGGGGTGACACCCGGGGGGGGGGTCTGCATCATTTGGGGGGGGGGGGGGGGGCACAGAGCTGCTCCCCCCCTCCCCCCTGCTAAAAGCCTCTTGGGGTTGGGGGGGGGGGGGGTGGGAGGTAAATTGGGGACCCTCAGACCTCACCCTGGGGGGGAGGAGCTTAGTGTTGTTGGGGGGGGGGGGGGGCACCCCTGCAGTAGTGGAGGACAGCCCTGGGGGCTGGGGGGGGGGTCCAAAGGGCCAGAGGTGCATTAGAGGGGGCCCAAGTTTGGGGGGGGGGGCAGGGCATGGTCAGGGGGTGCCAGCTGACAAAGTGGGGACCCCAGTTTGGGGGGGGGGGGGTCCTAGGTCTGTGGAGAGGTCCCCAGGAAATGGGGGGGGGGGGCAACTAATTGTGTTGGGGGGTCCCAGGTCATTGGGGGGGGGGGCAGTTTGTAGTGGTGGGTCCTGTGGTGGGGACCCCCTTCAGATGTGGGGGGGGAGCACCCAGATCTGTTGGGGGGGGGGAGGAGGGGGGCCCATGTTGGGGGGGGCTGTGGCTGAGGGCAAGGGGGAAGTAATTTGGGGGTGGGGGAGGGGGGGGCTGGAGTTGGGGTTGGTCCATGGAGGGGGTCTGGGGGGTGGGGGGTGGGGTGGAGATTCCTGAGGGGGGGGGTCTGCCCAAGTGGGGTCATGGGGGGGATGATGGGGGGAGGGGTCCTGAGGGGGGGGGTCCTGGGGGGATCATGGGGGGGGGGTCATGGGGGGGGGTCATAGAGGGGGGCATGGCGGGGTCATGGGGGAGGGGATGGGGGGGTCATGGAGGGGGTCCTGGGGGAGTCATGGGGGGTCCTGGGGGGGGGGTCCTGGGGGGGGTCCTGGGGTGGGGGCATGGGGGGGATCATGGGGGGGGGCATGGGGGGAGTCATGGAGGGGGTCCTGGGAGGATCATGGGGGGGGGGGTCCTGGGGGGGGTCCTGAGGGGATCATGGGAGGATCATGGGGGGGGGTCCTGGGGGGATCATGGAGGGGGTCATGGGGGGGGGTCCTGGGGGGATCATGGGGGGGATCCTGGGGGGATCATGGGGGGGGTCCTGGAGGGGGTTCTGGGGGGATCATGGGGGGGTCCTGGGGGGATAATTGGGGGGGTCCTGGGGGGGGTCATGGAGAGGGTCCTGGGGGGATCATGGGGGGATCATGGGGGGGGGTGCTTGGGGGGGGTCATGGGGGATGTCATGGGGGGGTCATGGGGGGATCATGGGGGGGGGTCCTGGGGGGGATGATGGGGGAGTCTTGCAGGGAATCATGGGGGGGTCCTGGAAAGGATCCTGGGGGGGTCATGGGGGGGTCCTGGGGGGGTCATGGAGGGGATTCTGGGGGGGATCATGGGGGGATAATTGGGGGGGTCCTGGGGGGGTTCATGAAGGGATCATGGGGGGATCATGGAGAGGGTCCAGGGGGGATCATGGAGGGGGTCCTGGGGGGGGACATGGGGGGGGGGTCCTGGGGGGATCATGGGGGGATCATGGGGGGATCCTGGGGGGGGGTGCTTGGGGGGGTCATGGAGGGGGTTCTGGGGGGGATCATGGGGGGGATAATTGGGGGGGTCCTGGGGGGATCATGGGGGGGATCGGGGGGGGGTCATGGGGGGATAATTGGGGGGGTCCTGGGGGGGGTCATGGAGGGGGTCCTGGGGGGGGATCATGGGGGGGATCTTGGGGGGGGGGTCATGGGGGGGGGTCATGGAGGGAGTCCTGGGGGGGGGTCATGGGGGGGGGGGTCATGGAGGGATCATGGGGGAGGTCCTGGGGGGGATAATTGGGGGGGTCCTGGGGGGGGGAGTCCTGGGGGGATCATGGGGAGGGTCCTGGGGGGGGTCCTGGGGGGGATCCTGGGGGGATCATGGAGGGGGATTCTGGGGGAGGTCCTGGGGGGGATCATGGAGGGGATCATGGAGGGATCATGGAGGGGGTCCTGGGGGGGGGTCATGGAGGGGGTCCTGGGGGGATCATGGGGGGGATCATGGGGAATCATGGGGGGGTCCTGGGGGGGGGGTCATGGGGGGGTCCTGGGGGGATCATGGGGGAGGTCCTGGGGGGATAATTGGGGAGGTCCTGGGGGGGTCATGGAGGGGGTCCTGGAGGGGGTTCTGGGGGGATCATGGGGGGGGTCCTGGGGGGATCATGGGGGGATCATGGGGGGGGTCCTGGGGGGGGGTCATGGGGAGGTCATGGAGGGGGGTCCTGGGGGGGGGGTCATGGGAGGGGGTCCTGGGGGGGGGGTCATGGGGGGGGGTCCTGGGGGGGGGTCATGGGGGGGGTCATGGGGGGGTCCTGGGGGGATCATGGGGGAGGTCCTGGGGGGATAATTGGGGGGGGTCCTGGGGGGGGGTCATGGGGGAGGTCCTGGGGGGGATAATTGGGGGGGGGGTCATAGGGGGGGTCCTGGGGGGGGGGTCCTGAGGGGATCCTGGGGGGATCATGG